>NC_089783.1:24814124-25151624 GCF_040412425.1 Macrobrachium rosenbergii | reverse complement strand
GTTTGATGAGTATAAAAATTACCTAAATAGGCCTATCATATGGACATAAATAACAAGAGCAAGATTCGAGGAGGTTATTAATTCTTATATATATCACTGTCAAGGGAATAATTACTTTATTAATTCACTGAGTTCTAGGGACACTGGACATAATTTTACACTGCACTTGTAGATAACAAGGAAGGGACAATGAAAGATGAAAAGTTCAAGATAAAGAATGAAGCTTAAGGGCAAACGCCTCTCAATTCCAGACGCACCTTATGCAATTTGTCTATGCTTTAGCAAAGCACGAGTGGGCTCTTCCTTCCTTCAGCAGATTTGGGCAGGCTAGATCAGTGGTTGCTTAACTTTCGGCCATTCCTAGAGAAAGGTTGGGGCCAACCTTGGGAAGACTTGTTAAGAGGTTTTGGAAGAGGTCTTCCTTCAACGGTGGCTAGCTTGGTACTGACTTGTTTTCTCTCAGACTGTCAGACAACAATTTCTTTCTCACCAACAGGATATCCTGTGGCTATGTCTTGCCTCGTACAACTTCTGGAACAAAAGAGGGTCTGCAGAAAGAGAAAGAATACAAGAATTTGGCAAGAGGTGCAGCTCAGTAAATTTCCCCAGGTGTTCTCTCAGGGGAAGATATTTAAGAAGGGGAGATGATGGACTCGGACTCTGAGCCCATAAAGTTCACTCAGACTCCTCAAATTTATGTAGTTGTTTCTTTTTAAGACCATTTTAGTTTCTTAGCAGGCATAAGGCCAGAAATTCATGACAATATATAGACGGCTGAAGAGGTTGGGATGTTTCAGTTTCTTAGCAGGCATAAGGCCAGAAATTCATGACAATATATAGACGACTGAAGAGGTTGGGATGAAATAGAATGAGTTTCTTTAATACAAAACTAGTGTTTAATTATTGCAAAACCATAAATAGCACAATGAGTGTCTTCCTTCAATCTTGCAGGCTTGGTTACAGACAATGTAAAAAATAAGATATTGATTGATGCTCAAGGGTTCGGGTGGTGCAAGTGCTTTAGATTAGCATATTTCTTCTGTCCTTTAGACAAAAGACTTGGGCATGGGGACATTCAAGAAAATGGATGTAGGAACACATACAGCTCTTGGGTTTGTAAGAAGGCACTACTGTAGTTTCACCTTATAAAAACTCAGTAGCAGCACCTCAACTTACCAGATACTTTAGGGGTCTGGCTTTCCAATAAGTAACAGTCTGTTAAGTTACAAAGACTACATTATAGCCTGCACTTGAATATTTTCTAGGTATCTTACAGCTAATATCAATTCCACATAGTTTCTAGTCTAAACTAACCTGTACTTTACACAACATTTCAATCTAACATTTGCCAAACCTAGCAAAAACAAGAGCCAGTTGTAGTCTTTTATATAATTCAGAATCTGGTTTACTGGTCAATTTAATTTACTCATGTCACTTTTGATGCCATTCTCTCACTCCTATCAGACCTTCATGTTACCTGGCATCACAATATTACACCAGATCATAAAGGGATGTTGAAAATGTTTTGCCCATGAAAAATAAGTAATTAATGCTACCTTAAAGATCTAAGGTAGGATTGGGGTCAGTGAATGATGCTGAAATGAAAAAAATATTAAAATTTTTACCTACAATTAAGAAAAAAATATTTCTAAGATGATTTAGTCTATACAATCCCAGAAGACACAGTGGAGAATGGAGTGAAAAAAAAATTAATGTTCAGCAATATTATGATCATAAAAGATTACCAAAAATTGCATAAAAGTTTAGAGGAAAGACTGTTTTTCATTTCATTCATTGTGCAAGGACTTACAAAAGCTGCTCCTAATCTACTGCCAAAAGAATACCGTTTATGTTTATTCCTATTCTGTTACAATCACAGAAACCTTAGGCAAAGGATCACCTAACATCACACCCTTAACATCCTAAGCAGTACTTCCAAATACTCTACTTCCTCAAAAAGCGCCTCATTGTTCCATAAGGGTTTTATGCCTAATGTGTGTTGCATGGTGTATGAATTCTAGATTCACTGGAAAAAGCCTTCAACCCAAAGATTGTGCAGATTTCTGTATTTTGATTTTCACCTTTATACTTTGCTCTCTTACAATCTCTTTGCTCAGCTTCAAGTTTCAAGTTTTCTGGCTTTTGCTTGGTTAAGAAAAAGTCCTTTGGACTTGTCCTTGGATGACCTAGAATCCTAGTTCGCTGGTTTGGTTGAACTACTTTATAATAGTAACATATTGTACATTTTTCTTAAAGCTTTCAATGGTCAAATGATTTTTTCTGCTGATAAGTCTTCTGGTAAAGTTACATACTCTGCTTAAATTTTTCATTAAAATACAGAAAAAGATGTTGTGGACCTAAAAAGTTACAGAACCAGTTTAGAAACTGAAATGAAAATGTCTTTTTTATTTACTATTAGTTTATTATTATTAGAAAATAACAAAGACTTTATCTAAAACAAAATAATCATGTACAGAAATAAGTCTAGATATGTTTGTGTGGCAAATTTGAGTAGAGGTGTAATGCATGTGATGTTTACTTATTTCACATAAATGATAACCAGCAAAAATATAATTTATTACAAAATAAAATAATTTTTTCAAGACAAACCAACTGCTGCCTTTAACAACACTTATTCTTGGATCACATGTGAATCACAGACAAATCAATCCTTTTGTTAAGAATAAAAAAATATGATCACAGGATTCAGGTAAGTTGGCATATTTGCCTACAATCCTTTTGTTCTATGCTATTTAACTAAATTATTCTTATGTTTCTGATCCAGCTGCAACTGAGCAGTGGGACTGGGAAGAGGCTATTCAGATTAAATAATAGGTTTGTACTGAAAAAGATATTTTTGTTTTAATAAAAAATATATTTGCTTCATCACAAACTCATTGCTAAAACTTAAGTTGGGAAACACTAGAAGGGCGTGACGACATAGAGAAATCTAAGGGTCCAAGGGGAACATGAGGGTCTAGAGTTGGACTGGAACTGTGACATAACAGCAATTTCTTGTCCAATCAGTTTATAATTTCTCCAGCATATTCCCATCTCCATTTTAATTCTTATTATATGCTTATTCTCAATTTTATCTCACCTTAATAACATATGCATATTGGCCTGTTAATCAATTTTAATAAGCACACAGCTATAAGACACCATACACTCTCTGGGAAGCCTTCCCCTAGAGCTGTTCACCATCTTCAAATGGAATAAAAAAGCAGGTTTCCACACTGTTTAGGTAAGTGATGGACACACTTTTTACCCTTCTAATCCATGCAGGGAGATCAAAACTCCCAGATATTGTTACAGGTGGGGAATGCATAAAAAAGCTAGCTAGCACCAGCAATTGTTGCATCTTCATCTTCCAAGCAATCATATGTCTGACAATCTTCTGGAGGTGAAGAAGAATGAACATCACCTCTGTTATACCAAGTTATACCCCTAAAATCAACAGAAAACAAATTATAGTGCCCTCTCTGCACCATATTCCCCATTGTTTTTTTCTGTATATGCTTGTTAAAATATGGTTAATTTTTCGCAGAGAAAAACTGTTCTTCCTTTGTTTAAAATCACAGTAAAATTTTTATTTCTTGTTAAAAGATAAATTAACTTATAACTGTTGTATTGTCAAAGAAAAATACATGGAAAAAATTTATAATATTTAATCGTATGCGAGAGAAGAAGGCGTTTGCACTGAATCTTCAAGAATCTACTGTAACAAGTCCAGTCCAGTTTGAAAGTTAAAACCATGTGGTTATTCCATATTTGTTCATTCCTTTCAAACTGTAAAATTCTTGCAACACAGTAGCTGTTTTTTTTGAAAAAGGAAGACAGTAAAATCCCTACAAACTAGTATGAAGTCAGAATTCCTGAGACAAAATATCTGGTTTCCTTGGTGGTGGTATTTGCACCACAAGAACCAAGCAACAGAAGCAACACTCTTGATGGCTGTGTAAAACAAATTTCCAAAGCATTAGCATATTCTGATAAAATACTGAACCCACTGGAGAACAAATGGGCAACTTTTTGAGCTCTTACCTAAGACAATATGATCTGGCACTTGAGGTGCTGCCCCAGAGTCAAGTCCATCTCAGTTTTCCAAGGATATGGGATGTGAAATCATCAAGGTGACCCTGCATGAAGGAAAAACAATTTTCAGAATTCCATGGCGATTTAAAGAGAATAACTTTGGGAAGTTCTTCATGGGAAAGGAGGTAGCAAGAGTCACTCAATGCCTGTCTTTGAGCAAAGACAATGGGGATACTCTCACATAAAAAGCAAGGAACACCAGGATCATGATGTCTCCTGGATGCTCGGAGGAAAAATCTTATGAAATAGGTACTGTAACATCTCGATTCCTAAAGAAGCTTTGGAAAAAAAAAAAAATAAAAAAAAACCACCATACACTACAGATCTTCTGGAGTCAGAAATTGAAAACAAGCTGACCTCCATGGATATTTGAAAAAAAAAAAAAAAAAAAGGTTCAAAACTGCTGAGGTGCTCAACTAAACTGAATGCTATGAAAGCACATTTTCTACAGGGAACTGGTCAGACTGTAGGGCAGACCTTGTGTCTTCAGCAAAGAGATTCTAAAAAGAAGACCTATCCACATTGAACCTGAGAGGAGCTGGAAGCCATTCCTTTCATCTGGATGGTAAAGACTGGCAAGAGCTGGCAACTTCTTGTTACCTTGTGTTTGTTGAATGTTGAAAGAAAGCTTGGTGCCAAAGGTATGTAAACTCAAGTGAGCTGATGAATGTAGAAATTTAGTGTGACATCTGTCCAGAAAAACCAGAGAACAGAGAAGTTTCACCTTAAAGCTGGATTTCAGCATGTTTATGAAGAAAAAACAGTGCCGGAAAGGGCAAAAGAAATCTACTTGTAGACCAAATGTTTCATCACTACTGAAGACCCCAGAAAAGCTCCAGTGAAAAGTTGTGCAGTGCTTGTTAATCAGAACTTACTAGGCTACCACGAAGAGAGAAAATCCACAAAATGTAGTGAGGGACTACAAGGCTGAAGAGAAACTGTCACAGCCAAAGGGTCTAGACCCCATGAACACCAAAAAAATTCCTCCTTCTGGGGCATCTTTGGTATCTAGATGTTGCATAAGAAATGCATTCTACTGTACTTGGTTGAAATTAGCTAGGACTTGAAGAAAATGCAAGATGTTCTCAGAAAGTTAGTGATCCTCCCAACACAACTGCTCAAACAGTACTTCAGATGGCTATGGTGCTGATACAGAGTGTGAATAACCAACCACATGGGCACAATCCTTGGCAAAAATCTGCAGAGTACTGGCAAAAACTCATCTCTGCAAGGAGAAGGGGATGGAAGGCCAAGACTGTTGAGTAAATTGCAGCCAAGAGCCAGCAAAGAATCAAGGCTTGAGGGAAGTAAGCCAAGGGAATCTGGAGGTATTCTTCCAAAAGGAAAAGTAACTAATGTTCCTGATCCTGACTGCATATGGAGAGAAGACTTAGGAGGACCACAGTAGAAAACCTATCTTTTACTCTGGTAATTGATGGTCTGGAGATAATTAGATTTGCTGTTCCTCTTATCTAACATCATATTCTAAGGGAAAAGCATTCCTCTTCCACGTAACGCAGATGCCCTTCCTAAGAAATCTTGGGAGTTAATTTGTGAGTGGTAACTGGAGTTAATTCATGAATGATATCTAGATAAATACCAGTAAAAGACAAAAACTAAATCTTAATGGTAAAGAAAGTGCATAGAGAAAAACAGAATCTCTACTGATAACTGGCAAAGGCAAGCCTAGCAGTGGGTGCTTGAAACAATGCTGCATATTTGAGCTGTTCACAGGTACCTGGTATATGCAATCAAGTATGTTTAGCTCTTGATGGTTTGGTTCCAAGATTAAAATCCCTTCTATAAAATGGCATAATACATGTAGATACATGATCCCCCTCACACACACACACACACACACACTTCTGTACACTGTATTATAAATCATCTCTTAATTAATTACAAATTACCTAAAACATTGTAAATGCTATCTAAAACAATTGCTGTTAAACTGCTGTGTTAAAAAAAAGGTAAAATTACAAAAAGACAACAGCCAGAACATGTTCAATAATGATGCAACCATCATAATACTAACTACATCTGCAGATCTGATTCATTATGATCTGAAAGAATACTATACATACAGTATTGGATATAAATCAATAAACAAGGAAATATGAATTCACTCTCTCCCTGGATTTTAATTTTTATAAATGTGTCTCTCACTAAATTTTTTGTATTAAGAGTAGCACTAGGGTTTTCAGTTGCTCATATGCAGTAACTGATTATGTCAAAGTGCAGTTTCAAGTCATGGTTATAAATCAGTGTGCTGTAAGTACTATGTCAAAAGCAAAAAGAGGAATAATATCTTATTCACTAAACTGAAATGTTCTTTGTGTGTATGGTGCAAGGAAAATTTCTTTTGCATTTTTCAATTATTTGAATTTTTTTATATTTTCTAGTAATCAAATTTACCAAAGAGACTTCTCCACAAGCCAACCGCCAGCTGTGGTGGACTATAGATTCAGTAAATCACTGGAAAGAGACACATGTCTAGAGGTAGATGTGAGGTCACATGCTGAATCTGGCAAGCTTGTGATGACGAACAAATTTACTGCTCAGATAAAGATCTAGACATGAAAGACGGTAACACAGGCATTGGCTAGAGACATAAACTTGCAAAGATTAGTTAGTACAATAAAGAAAATTTGACCAAGCCCCATCCATGGAATGGCACCTGTTCTCTGGGCCAACGTAATGCTTTGCTATTGGTGATGAACGGTCCTGGTTATATAAATATATATAAAATCAAATTAAGTGTGGCTAAATGTGCTTCCTTTTTAAAGTATTGTGAAAATATTTTTTGTACTTTTGTGAGTCTAGGAACATCATCCTATTAAACCCATTAAATTCATCTACCAAAGGAATTTCTGTTACATCAGATTTCTTTGATTTCATAATGAAACAGTTTGCTAAGCATTCATTTTGTACCTTGGTACAGGTTCATAATCCTTTTTCAAAAATGCTTGGACCAACTGTTTCTGTTTTTTTAATTTTTTCGGATTTCAGAACCGAAGCTTGCTCCGTAAATACACAAACAATGTTATTGCCAACAAAAACATTCTGTAAAACTCAAAAATACACAGCATTAAAATAACTGTAATTTGAGTACATACATGTGTATTGTGCAATCCATAAAATTTTGTCCCGAAACATGATTTCATCACATAATACTGTACCATGTATAGTGTGAGATGCATTTTCGGTAAATTCCATAAGGCTATACTTAATGAGCAGGTTTCTTTTTCAGTAGATAATACTAGGTTAGCCTTCCTATTCCTTTCTCAGTTTCAGATTTCACAAATATTGCATATTGTATATAAGTTAGTTTTTAACTAATAGGCCTAGAAGCAAAAGTTCAGTTGGTTAAATGTGAATCATCATACATTAACCAGGCTTACCAAACTTGTGGCTTGAGTAAGAATTCATTATTATTTTGTATAATTAACAATCACTTACTATTGTATGCAAAACACTGACATAAAAAACAGCAAGTACCAACATAAACAACTGAATCAAGAAACAGCTGTTTGCTGATGTTAGTTACTGGAACTAACACATGTTTACTAAGTTGCATTGCAGTTGCTGACTTGTTAAAAACCTGCATATTTTTAATGGCAATTTCCATATATAAAAATAAAAAAAAACTTTTATTCATCCTTTCATGCAATGGAAAAGGTTTTAAGAGAGTATACCACTAACTTAAAGCTGCTGGTTGTAGCTGTGGCTGAGAGAACGAATAATGTGCAGGTAGCAAAATGTTTTGGAGGAGGCAAAAGCAATGCCAGAAACTTGCAAAATCACACCTTTACTTCATTTAATTTACTGCATTTATAAATGGAGTAAGCTGCATTTCTGAGACCCACTTTTGATAATTTACAAGAAAAATGTATCTCAGAATTAGGTTTCATTCAGAAACTAATGGCAGTGATGGTATCAGTAAAATGCAATCAGCTGATGATTTTAAGAATCTAAACACAACCAGAAAGCAAATGGCACATGACAGCTATTTTCATATTTTATAATATGACTAATACAGTAAGTAAACTGAGTTTTATTAAAATTATCATTATTGTCAATACAACTATTATTTGACTTTCACAAATGGATATCTGTTGGTGTAACAACTGACCACGGCCAATAGGTCCCTGTCTCTCACATACATTTTACATCTCATTCATGTATGGCACCATCCCCTAAAACTGGATTAAAAATTAGGTTTTGGAAATCACATAATATGAGGTTACATATGGTACACACATGAATTTTCACAAAAGGCAGGGCTAAACTGCATTACATTTCATCAAACTTAATACCTTATGATGATACTCTACCCACCACAGAAAAATTTCATTTTTTAGAACAAAGGATAAAGGATTGTAAATAAATAATAAATTTTTTTCCTAGAGCTGAACTATTCAGTCCAAACAATAATGGATGGAATCTTTACACCACAATGGTCTTCTGTTGTGGGAGCTTGTAAACGAGGATTTTTGCTGTACTTAAAAAAAATGTTTTGTCTAAATTAAGCTTATGCTTAAATTTCAAAACATACTACCTTAAAAAGTAAGAAAAATAAAATCAATGCAAAATATTTACAAAATGAGTTTCACTGACGATCTTATGAGTGTAGTTAATGTTATTGCAAGAGAATGCTGCTTCCAAGTCTGGATATCTATTACAATTAACCACTGTAGATTTAAGGGGTTACGGTTGCATGCTCCAACATACCTGTGACAATGGGTCTTCTTTTTCACATACAAGTGGATTGACATGTCTGGGATTTGTGTCTTGTACATGAATAAGCTTTGTTAAATTAATAGGTTTACAATGTCAAAAATTTCAGTTGGCATTACAAGTGTCATGAGACCTTGGAGGCACAGAATTTCACAGGTACAAAAACTAAGACACCTACTTCTGTTTCCTAATTTCCATGTAAATGTATATGAAAGACAAATGCCTTTACTTCAACAAAATATGCAAATCATAACAAGCTGCCTAAACTATTTCCTTTCAAACTGCTACTATGTAGCATATTTTCACATATTCATCATATATCTTATTGACAGGACAGTTTTCTGTTAATATATAACTCCTGACTGAAAGGTCATGAGTAACTTTACTTTTCATTTTCTTTCCCTTTCTTTGCTTCATTTCTGCCATTTCTTTTAATAACATATTACTAAATATGTATCTTTTACATGTACTTCATCTGGTTTATCCTTTATCCATGAGGCAGCAACTCTGACCTTCATACACTGAAAAATCAGTTCTTGCTCCTCTCATGCAACTGTGAAACTCTAAGCTACCTCTCCTTATTTTTATAATATTTATATAATTTTCTACAAATTAGTTTTTTTTTCCTTTTTTCGGTTTAATTTCTTTTCTGTTGTTCTTAATTTTTTTTGCTCCCTACTTACAATATGATGAGTCAAATCTTTCCATTTTTTATGCACGAGTTACTTCCTGTAACACCTTACATCAAGTTTTGAATTTGGGTAATATAAATTTGTTTTGTAACGGGTGAACATTCTAAAGATCCTGTCCTGAAAACGATGATGATGTTCCTAAAATAAGTAGACTCCCTTTGTATTGGAATACAACTTTCTTCTATGAAACACACTAACAGTAAATTACATTCAGGTGAGATCTTAAGGTGCAGAAGCATTATTGATGGCAATAATCCAACAGCTAGAATATAGTTATCATTCGAAAATACTGAAAAAAGAAATGTTTTTCTAACTAAATGTGCTAAGGACTTATAAGATTTGAAATTTTACAATACATTGTTTTGAGCATTAATCTCAATAATAAAGTACATACAGTATGGGCATTATTAATAGTCATTATTCTTTTTAAACTAAGCAGGTCCACTGTAGCTTTATCACCATCTGACAAAAGGTGCCAAAAATACTGTCCTTTTTGTGGCAAGACCCACCAGGCACAGTATTTTACAGTGAAAATCCATAATTAACAGTTTTAAGTGAGGAATTAATGGAGCACATTACTGTTCTTTTAACATAAACAGTTAAAGAACCCACTAGAAAATTTACAAATTATCAATACCTGGTTATTAGTCTAACATGGCATGTGTAATTCCTATTCATAATGGCAAAATTCTTTCTTCCATGTTCCCCAAAAGCTATTATATAGCAATCTCACTACAAAGAATTTAGGAATTTTTTTGTTAATATTAGAACCACTAGTAAAACAAAAATAGATTACTCTGTTGATTATGTACTGTATTTTTCATTGCTTTTCCCAACTCGAGTCTGCTGCAGCAACCATTTTGGAGAACAATGATGAAGGATTAGATAAAAGCACCTTGGGAGTGTCAAATTCTGCTACTCTCCCACTATCCATCACAATAACTCTCGAGCATGACATTACAGTGTTTAACCTGGAAGGAAAAAGCAAGTTCAACTACAAGATGTTCTTGTCACATATTCTACAAAAGTATTTGATATTTATGTTTTCTATGGTAAATAACAAAGTATTTGCAAAAGTAATACCAAAACACACATTTTATATAAAATTCAATAAAATTTTTACAATGTAACAAAACTTACTAAAAATATCAATAAGAAACTGCTACACATGAGTGCACATGATGTGATGGGCCTGCAAATTATATACATGGCAGCTTTTGAAAATTTATGCATATGCTATCAATACTAGTATCATCTTCCTGCAATTTGTCAAGATCTGCAACAGCCAATTTGCCTTCTAACCCATAACAACTGTTTTGCCTTAACCCCCACTTTTTGGCAGTGTACTCCTACAATCCCTCCACCCTGCTATTGGTGATATCTCCAACAATGACAATGATTTTCAAGTGCTTGTAATGTACTGTATGTGTAAAGTAATTAATGTAATGTTGAGTGAAATACTGTAATTTTAAGTGTTATCATAAAACTTGAGCTACCTTTTATACATTATTATCTCAATTATCTGTATGTGCACTACAGTATTGACAACTCAGCACTATTTGCATGCAACTGCAGTCCACCATACAATTTATGTGGACATACACAAGAAATAAAAAGCCTCCCATTTGGTTTGCAATGGAGCAAGAGGCAAAAGAACATGATAGTAACACTGTTAACAGTTCAAACAGTACACTGATAAAGGGGTATAGTGGGGGGAAATAGATGGGGGAGGGGGGTGACGAGAGAATGTGAAGGGCTGGGAGACCACTTCTGCTAGGGACCTTTTGCAACTGTTATTGGCTAAAAAGCAACAACATAATATACAATGTTGTTTTGTTTATTGCCTGTAAATGGCTGATAGACATGCATCATTACTATGTCACATAGTTTTTTTGGCTGGGGGAGTACTCTTCTGCTTAGGAGCTTTTGTGACTGTTATTGGCTTTTAACCAACGACAATGTCATATACTTTACTGTATAACATCATTTTGTTTATCACCTTTGAGTAGCTGATGAGATGCATCATGACTACATGTGCATCAGATAATTTTCATTTCTCTCCAGTGGCCTCCCCCTCTCATTCCTCTCCATCTCCCCTGCCTCCAGTGGATGATTACAACAGTGACAATGATCTTATGCGTGCTTCAATTTGCGAACAAAATGAAAACTTGAAATAAAATTTTAGGTTAGATATACAAAATTAACATTTGTTCCTAGACAAATACAAACCTTCATTCTTTACATATGATTTATCCGTGAGCGTGAGCTGGAAATAGCTGTTCAAGCTTACTGACAAGGTATTTAACTATCAACAGGTAGGGCAAAGCCTCTCCCACCTGTCTATCTACATTCCACTTTTCTTCTGGCCGCCTTTGAGTTCAGATGTCTCTCAGGACTCTCTGCCCAACTTTGCTCTTCAAACTTTTTGATGAATAAACTTGAATATTCCTTTTTCTTATGGTTTGTGACTGTGTTGGTATTAGTATAATTCAAACCCGTTGGTCAAATAAGCTTGCTTGCAAGGCATGCACACAGTTTTCCCTGCAATGATTTATTTCCTTTTCTCATCAGGAGTGTAGTAGCTTCTGGATGTTTATTAGCAGCTGTATCATTTCCTGATTTAATCACTTCGTATATGATTATTTTTCAGGTATGTGATACTTGGTTACCTTAGAAGAGTTTGTCTGCCTTAGATTAGGTAGTCCTGTTGTGGCCTTCCTTTTTAGGCTGTTATAGTCTTATTCCTCTGGTAAGTGTGACTTTGTCATTTGAGTCTGGATTCAACTAATCTTGCAGGAGAGGTTAGTACTGACAGCGCAGAGGGATCAGGGAGCCAGTAGCTTCTCCCTATCCTTCTTCACCTTCTTCTTTGTCATCTTTCTTTACCTTTGACTCTGCTCTTTTTTCCGCACTGCTAGTTTTGAGTGGGGAAGTCTAACCTCACATTTGAAACTTAATAAAGTAATCTCTCCTACATCTGCAATAACAGAACTGAGGTCCTGCCATATAGGGTCAAAATCTAGTTAAGGTAAAAAAAAAAATTATAAGTACGTATGTAAACTGGCAAATTTCTCCCCTTACTCTCCCTACCTTGGCAATACTGTACTGCATAACTGCATACACTAAATATGCCCATAAAACCATAAACGTCACACTTTAGTCTGCTTATAAACAATACAGACTAGTATACTGTACAGTGTTGCACACAAAATGAAAACCAAACTGTGCAGTATACTGAATATAAAATGTATAAAAAAATTGACATTTAAATTCTCTCTCCCTTTTACCTGTAATACACCAAAACTGATTACAGGCAGTCCCCAGTTAACGGCGGGGGTTCCATTCCCAGCTGAGCACCGGCAACTGAAAATCACAGATAATTATAGTAATAAATGGCGTTTACAATGTTGAAAGTGCCAATAAACCAACTATCGGCCATTAACCACTTATCAGCGCCGATAAACCATTTACCGACACTGAAAATCACTTACTGCTGCCGAAAATGGTTAATGACGTAATTAGCTAAGCGTCCTAACACCAAAATGCCATAAAACATGCTGCTGATAAGCGAGGACAGCCTGTGCTAGATGCAGAGACTGATAATGACTAGAGACTCAGAGTAGCAGCTCAGAAGCCTTTAACATAAGACTGAATAAGATTTATCTGATTCTGGAGAAAACCATAAGTTAGATTCAAGCATCACACTACCAAGTGACTGGACAGTAACAATAAGGAAAGGAGTCCCTTTACTTTTCATTAACCCAAAGGTGTGAAATTTATTGTTCAGGATAAGGGAAACCCTATGGAGTTTTTAGAAGTTTTTTGATGACAAAGCCATGGAGCTCATTGTAACAGTAACGAACAGATTTGCCAACCAGTTTCTAGATGAATATATCGAAAGTTTACCTACCATATCACCTGCACTAAAATGGTATTACACAAGTGTAAATGAAATGAAACCATTCATTGCTGTACTGGCTCTATGTTTCAGGGAATGGCATATGAAAGAATAATTTTTTCCTTTTATGTTTCATGCTTGTAATCCTTAGGATAAAAAAAATGCAAAATAAATTCTTTCATCTTTTCTTATTCTATATTATGCATTATTGTATTATGTTTGTACAAAAAACAATATCAATATAATGTTAGAAAAATGCATGAAAAAGCATAAAAATTAGTACAGACCAAATACAGCTCTGCGAGCAAGAAAATGTGATGATATGGGCACGGCAACATCTCCCATAAGTGACGCTTACAGGTTAATATTCACAAATTGTAGATACACTATACATATATCTTGGATACCAGTTGTATGCGGACAGTGTCAATAAGGTGAATGTGGATAACGAGGGACTACTGTGAGTCTCTTTCAGCATGGGGAAGGCGGAGAAGTCCGTCACAAAAAGTGATTATTTTGATTGAGTAGGGTTGGCACTGGGTGCCATCTGCAGAGACTCATGGGCTACAGTGAACCCCCGTATTCGCGGGGGATGCATCCCACACCCCCCCACAAATAGCTAAAATCCGCAAATACTTAAAACCCCTCTAAAAACACTTAGAACTGCTCATTTTGATAGTTTAAACACAGAAAAACATTGTAAAAATGCATATACCTGAGTATTTTAATAGTTTTATCACAAAAAAGTGCATTTATTCATGAAAATTATATGAAAATATACAGTAATTAGTGAATATTTCTCAGTGAAAAAACCACGAATGGGCGAATTTTCCGTGAATAATGGCTAGATATGTTCCACAGAGAAACCCACGAATGTGTGAGTCCGCGAATCATGAGAATGCGAATACGGGGGGTTTACTGTACTCCAGTTCACCGAGAAAGGGTTGTGTGACCTGGTCATGAGGCTCAAGCATTTCCCATTACGCAGCCTACAAGTTGGGTTTACAAGGGCAACACGCTAGTGATTCTCTCTCTGCCTACTCAGGGCGGTACAGTCATGGTGACGACAGGTGAGCTACATCTCCTCACTCTGTGACCCATCAGGGTTGCACAGAGAGGGAGTTGCTTCCATTACCCGGTCTATGGTTTTGGTTATGGGTGGCAACAGTCTATTAGTGTTCTTTCTATTTATCCAGGGCTGTATGGATGGAGTAAGGGGGCACTGCTACTCCTCTCACCTTGACTCGTGAGGATCGCATAGACTCATTTGTTTGCTTCCTGTATGCCTAGCCTGTGGGTCACGTTTACAGATGGCAACAGGCTACTGGTGTTCTCTGATTATCCAGGGGCGTATGGCCGGGGTTATGGGAGCACTGCAACTCTTCTCACAACTTGTCATGGTCACAAAGAGAGAGGTAAGTGCAACCTGGTCACTCTGCTCATTCACTTCCCATGGACTCTGTCTTACATCGGGTTTTTGTAGGGGTAACACGCTGGTGGTTCCCTGTCCGTCCACTGTTGGATACCACAGCAACAGGGGAATCCTTTGCCTCTTCAGGGTTGCGCAAGGGGGACTAGCATGACCCATTCATGTTGCTTGTTTGCTACTGGTGCACCCTGTCTTCAGACTGGGTTTCCCAGTGGCAACAGGGTTTGGTGTGCTTTTTCCACTGTCGCCTCTCCTTCCTCTTCCAAAGCTTCCAAATGGAGGAAGACGAAGGCAGCTTCACCAGGATCTTCCAACTAGAAGTCTGAATAGGATTCTAGCATCTGGTCTTTTCAGTGAAAGACTGAAGGGTGTTCAAAAGCTAGCAGTGACTTGCACACTGCTGCACCTGGCACTTTACCCATAGATGCAATCGTTGTCGTGATCCAGGGTCCCCCAGGAACCAAGAGTACCAGTGTTGTGGCTGTATATTGGCCAATCTCTATGTCAGTGATACAGTTTTTAGCTGGGGTCTTGTTAGATCAATGAGGTATACTAGGGATATTACACAATTTACCTTAGGTAACACAAAAAATCTGGACTCTGGCCTTGAGGTCAGCTAAAAAACATATACATCAAAATACAGCTTAAGGCCTACTTCAAGAGGGGAGTGATTAGGTAAACTCTGAGGTTTAACTTAAGGTTTAACTCAATTAATTATATTTACAAAAGAAAACACATCAGAAGAATGGTAGCATAATTTTGGGGACAGGCAAACATGATCCTGTAATACAAAATGAAAGAGCAAATGACTGGGGACTTGCTTGAGGAAACACAATGGAATGCTTGCTTCAAAGGGCTTTGCAAATGATGCTGTGGAACCACTATGCACACAAGATCATGTTTGCCTGTCCCCAAAATTATGATACCATTCTTCTGATGTGTTTTCTTTTGTAAATATAATTAATTGAGTTAAACCTTAAGTTAAACCTCAGAGTTTACCTAATCACTCCCCTCTTGAAGTAGGCCTTAAGCTGTATTTTGATGTATATGTTTTTTAGCTGACCTCAAGGCCAGAGTCCAGATTTTTTGTTGTTACCTAAGGTAAATTGTGTGATATCCCTAGTATACCTCATTGATCTAACAAGAGGAATTGCACAGAAGATGCGCAGACTGAACTCGATTCCAATACTGTAACTCGAATATTTTACGATTTACGTTACACTTCATGTCAATGCTTTGCAAATTAAACAGCACAAATAGAAAAAGCAATACAGGTCTCACTGTAGGTCTATTGCACTATGAAAAGAAAAGCAGAAAAACGGAGACGAATAGGAACGTGACTGATGAAAAAACCTTAAATCTGGTACTTTGCCTTAATCAGGAGATGAGGTCCCTCATCTTATGGAGGGCCAGCAAGAGGGAGGGCAAGTGAATAATTTCACAGCAAAAAGATACTCTGGTTATTGTCAGCCGCATGTTACAATTAGGCAGGTTAATGGAGAAAGGGACAGGACGTCCATCCTAGAGCAGCTTCCGAATAAATCTGAGGTCGTGTGTGTCCTTCATAGACCTTTTATAACTTCCTGGAATTACATTTTTTCTCCCCCTAGGTGGCATTGGGATCATCCTGCCCACATGGCAATGCAGCCACACATGGTTCGAGTTCCAAGATGGCGGAGCGCACATGTTCAATCCTCTGCCTAGGGCGACGATTTTCTCTGACCGGGTCAGCATCTTGGATTTAAGGATCTTCAGCAGCACTCGAACAAAGAAAGAGATTACAGTTGTTTCCCCCCAAAGGCAGTGGTAAGAGAGAGGTTTTATATTCTAGGCAAATTGTGCCTACTGTGAATCATACTAAAATAAATGAATTAGTTGCATATTCCTTATTTCATCTGACTTATTGAATGGTGAGATGGCATATGAGGATAATCTTGACACTGTGTATGAATAAATTACATTACAGGAGTCCTTGCTTATCGGCAGTATCAGTTAATGGGTTCCAGTTTTACGACGCTTGGCTAATGACATCGTTAACCAGAGTTTTGGCGACAGTAAGCAATTTTCAGCGTCCACAAGCAGTTTATCAACACTGATAAGCGGTTAACGGCACAGATAAGCAGTTTGTTGGCACTTACGACGTCGTAAATGCCATTTATTACCATAATTATCGGCGATTTTCAGTTAGTGGTACTCAGCCAGGAATGGAACCCCACTGTTAACTGGGGACTTCCTGTATCAATATTTTAAAATTTCAATACTGTATGTTAAATTTATAGTTTTTTATTAGTCTTTGTTCTCCCTCATGTTAGAACTAATGTGGAACTAGTCTCATGTCAAGCCTGATGTGGTGAAGGGGTCTGCCTGAACAAGAGATTAGCAGAAAGTTATTGGTGCTCAAGCATATCCCTACTTCATTCAGATAAAGCCCTAGCCCATGCAGCCACAAGACTGTTGACTGATATTATGAAAGACTGCAGTGTAGTGCCATACACTGTTGATGAAAATTTGTGTTCAGTCTTGTGTTGCAATATCTTTAATCAAGACTAACTTGCTATTGTAGACAAGGCTTTAAATGAAGCGGAAGAGTATGCTGTGCAATTGCTCACCTTTCTGTTTCTCCCTCTGGGCTATTCTTTGTAAAACAAAAGAGATTTTTTAAGCTGGCCCACAACCAGTTACAGCATTCCTCACAGGTAAGAGAGAGAGAGAGAGAGAGAGAGAGAGATACAAAGGGAATTTAGAGGGAGATACAGAGGGAATTTATATGTTAAAATTTTTCAGACTTTTATATATATTACTGTATACCGCACAGTTTCATTTTCATTTCTGGTAGTGAATCTTACCTGATTAAGTACAATAATGTACTGTACTCCACTGTATCTTTTTTTCCATGCATTTTGATTTTCATAGTGTATTTCAGTGTTTGTGTACAGTACTGTACAGTGTATCCTTTATTATTTATAGGCACATGTATCACATAAGAACAAATACATATATATTATGTCCATGCTTATAGTTCTTCATTGGATGGTCGGTACCGTTCTCGGCTAGCACTCTGCAGAGCCCAGCGTTCGAATCTCCGGCCGGCCAATGAAGATTTAGAGGAATTTATTTCTGGTGATAGAAATTAATTTCTCGCTATAATGTGGTTCGGATTCCACAATAAGCTGTAGGTCCCGTTGCTAGGTAACCAATTGGTTCTTAGCCACGTAAAATAAGTCTAACCCTTCGGGCCAGCCCTAGGAGAGCTGTTAATCAGCTCAGTGGTCTGGTTAAACTAAGGTATACTTAACTTTTTTGTCCATGCTTACTTTGTGGTGCAAATGCACTTTGATTCAGCAACCTTGCTAATGCATCAGATGTGGGCACAGCGAGTGCTTGATATGGTGATGATGGCTAATTTTCACTCAAAGACAATGCAAAGTTTCCTTTGCATTTTGAAAACTGAGATTTATCATTTTTGTGAACATTAACCTGACCCGAAGCAGTGCTTCGAGGCATCACTGGAGCATGAGGCAACGTGACCAGAAGTCTGGTTATCAGGTGATAGACATCCCGATCTGGCATGATGTGTAACAGAATCTTCCACTGTGATGTTACAGAATTTTCCCTCTCAATTATGACCCGTGAGCTTGAGTGCATGAGTGCGTTATGGCACGCCTTCTTCGTGAGAAAATATGTGAAAATTATTCATTCCCACTTGATCTCTTGTGAATGCTCTTTTGAGCAGTGCCACCTTTTTGGGAGAGATGGATCCTCCATGACCACTGAGAGTAAGTGGACATTTTAAAGTTTTGCTAATACTTTCCCTTTCAGACATTGCCTGTTCAATACTGTTTATGCATCTTACACTGTTATGCATTTTTATTTTTCTTTTAACTTATTATTGTCCTGCATGTATTTCTTTGATGCACTATGTACTAGGGTCTAACAGAGATGTTTCTATCTCTTTATCAGGAATTCTTGATGGTCCTATGAGGGACTTTGGGAGATGAATCTTCAAATGTAAGGAACATTCGAAATGGTGCATTTTACTATCAACCTGTTGACTTATTGTAGTGGTGATCATGTCGTTGTATCAACTTTTACTGTTTGGTTAGCTATGTGGTAACGGGAATACCTTTTTGTGGTAATAACTGGTGATGAGGAATTTTGGTTCCATTAACTTGTGTAGTACCCGTTATGTTTTTGAGCCATTTTCTTTGATCTAATTTTCAGTTTTTCCTTTTTGGAAATTCATATTTTATGATTCATACTTCTTAAAGCAATTAATGCTTTAGTTAGATTTTGAAATAAAGTTTATTTTTGGTATCACACCGCTTAATTCAGTGGTCTAGTTAACCATTAATGGACGGGAATCCTCATATGGGTATCTATACCAGGTTTTGGGTGATTGACAGGAATCCCCAAATGAGTACTGTACTCATATTTTGCGCCATACTGCTTGAATGAATTTAGCGGGAAAGATTTCATAGCAATTCAACTGTCCATAAATGACTTATGGCGACTATAATAGTTCGGCATAGGAGAGACACCAATCAGTATGCCTTGTGATGGGGGTATTGCCCCTCTCTGTCCCATGGCATCTTTTTATTTATTTTTATTGCTCATAAATATACCCATGGATTACTGTTGGTTTTAGTTCTTATCTTTTGTGATAGTATGTCAGTTATAACTGTAATTTTGCAAAGAAAAGCGCAAAGAAATATTAGGAAAAACATATATACCTCATAAAAAGTTACTGCATCTCCCCATCTCAGTAAATCTTGTAAATGTTTTACAACAAATATACTCAGAATTTGTTACTGATTTTAGTTCTTATCTGTTATGATATTGTGTGAGCTGTAATTATAATTTTACAAAATAAAATAAATTATTAGAAAAAACATGCATAACTTGGAAAAATTAACATATTTTTACGAGTGTCTTATAAAAGAGGTCCCACACAGGGTTGTAAATAGTCACTTTCAACTTCTTGTGGGAGGTAGGGAAAAATATTTCAAATTTTTTTTCTTACACCATGCACATTTGCACATCTTCCTCTTTCCACTGATATGTTTTTTTCTTAAATTGGCCAACCTTAAAGTTTGCACGTCCCTTAAGGGTTAATTATTAGATATGATCAAGAGAGAAGATTTTGGTTTTCCTTTTCAGGTGATCAAGGGGTACAAGCGGACTTTTCCAAGTGGCTAGGAAACAAGGCAAGATGAGCTCTTCGTTGGGTGAGTCGGTAGAGCTGCGGACTGTCACTCGATAGGCCGGAGTTCAATTCCCCGGCCGGCTGATAAAGAGTTAGAGGAATTTATTTCTAGTGATAGAAATTCATTTCTCGCTATAATGTGGATAGGATTCCACAATAAGCTGTAGGTCCTGTTGCTAAGTAACCAACTGGTTCTTAGCCACGTAAAATAAGTCTAATCCTTCGGGCCAGCCCTAGGAGAGCTGTTAATCAGCTCAGTGGTCTGGTAAAACTAAAGTATACTTAACTTAACAAGGCAAGATACGTCCTTCAGAGGACGTAATACACATACAGTACTGTGTAGTGGAAAAAAAAAAAGTTATGAAGTTGTTTTGCATCTATAGCTAATTTTACTGGATCTGCAATACCTGTACACAAAAACTGAAATACATACACTACAGTGGACCCCTGCTTATTCGTGGTTCAGCAATCATGGATTTTTCTGTGGAATGCATTTTTTCATAAATCGCGGAAAATTCGGTAATTCACGGACTTTTTCATAAAAAAATATTCACGGATTACTGTATTTTCACGTTATTTTTGTGACTAAATACATTTTTTATCATAAAAAATGTATTTAGTCACAAAAATACTATGAAAATAGACAGTTATAAGCATCTTTCAAGGGTCTTTGGTGTGAAAGCTATTAAAACACAAAGTTATAAGCATTTTTACAGGGGTTCCAATATATTGCGGATTTTTGGTATTTGTGGGTGGTTGTGGTACCTAACCCCCGCAAATACAGGGGGTTCACTGTATATGAAAATCAAAATGCATGGATTATTAATGTGAATAATTTAGGAAGTACTAGTTTTAATTTGTTTCCTTCACTTTAAAAATATTGTTGCAATTTTATTTTCTGCTTTCATGTTTACTTTTTAACTCACTTTCATTGTTTTTACACATGTACAGTACCTAGAACATGTGCTGGAAGAACAAAAATGTGCATAATATATTCACCTGTTATTTTATTCCTGTGGCTTCTACTATATTCATTGTCATATGTTATAAAGTGACATAAGGGCCTGTTTCATAATGTTAGTGCATGTTATTAGGTCAATGAAGCTTAAGTAAAATAAGACAGTTTATGCAATGACTTATAAATTGCATACCAAAGTAAGATTCCCAAATAACTTACCTGTGTGCTATGGTTATCATTGTACATGACTTGAATGCTTCTTTTAGAGTTTTCTGTATTTTCACATCAGTTTCTGTATCTATAGCTGCAGTTGCTTCATCAAGGAATAAAATCTGAAATGTTAATGGAATTTTTTATTAGTATTAGGAATAATCTAACTTTCTCAAACTAACAAGTCTTTTTTACTGGGTGATACTCCCACAATCATACCAATAACACAGAAAATGAAAAAGTCCTAGATCATGGCAGTCACAACTATAACTTTAAATACTGTAAATTACAGTACTGTATATACCATGACCATTTCATAAAGAAGACTGTGACTTCATGATATGTGCAATGTTTAAACAAATTTCCTTATTTTTTCTTAGTAATATAGTCTATATTATTATTCAATTATTTTTTATCACCCTCAATAATAAGCTCATTTATTAGTGATAATACAGTATATACCAGACATATTTATTTAATGTACATTTGGCTACATTTTAGCTGATTAAGGGGTCAATCATTACTGAATGTGTGTGTACAGCAGACTCTGATGGCTATGCCACTACAGTATACAGGAAATCAGCAAACCTTCAATACAGAAACTGTCAGGGAGGTCAACCTCTTCATAAAAAATAAGAAAATCAGCCAGCTCCTAATGATGAACAACTCAACACCCCCAAAAGCCATCTCTGAAGGAAATGCTCATACACAGTGAATGGATGACATCACTTGTACAGGATAACAACAACTAAGCTCTTGAAGCATCTCATATCCTACTTACCGGAAGGAACCATGTTTTATCATTACAATCCTGAGAGAGAGAGAGAGAGAGAGAGAGAGAGAGAGAGAGAGAGAGAGAGAGAGAGAGAGAGAGAGAGAGAGAGAAAATTGATGCCAAAGACCAAGAGAGAGAGAGAGAGAGAGAGAGAGAGAGAGAGAGAGAGAGAGAGAATTGATGCCAAATACCAATGAGTGAGAGAGAGGGAAAGGAACCATGAAGAACCACCCCTCTACCTGAGCACACCATCATACCAGCAAAACCCCCTCAACCTCTTCATAAATAAAACTGAGCCCATTAACACAACTGAGAAGGTCCCAATGTCTTAGGATGAAAGTAAGCATCAAGATCATCTGGCACTGCTCAAACCAAAAGTTCAGTCAAATCAGTCTTCTGTTAAACCCAAACTGCTCCCACTGCCATAAATACATGTACCCCATTACAGTAAGTAAAACAACAATTTTATTAAAATTATCATTCTCAATACAACTGTATTATTTGACTTTTGCACATGGTTATCTGTTGGTGTAACAACCTAACTGCAACCAATGGCTTGCTCTCTCCCTCTCTCTCTCAAATACAGGTTAAAATTTAGTTCTGGTAAGTCACATGATACAAGAATATACATATATGGTAAACATGATGATCTGACTTATCCAAACAGAGTACAGTATTAGAATGAGGATGCCACAGCTTGCAACATACTGAAGAAGACCTTGAAGGCCCTACAAGACATATGAATCAAGAAAGCCCCCTTCACTGCCTACAAGGAGCATCTATATTGTCCGACAGACAGCATGGTGATGGGACCCTCACTACAGGTTTTATCTGCTAAGTTGTATATGGACATTGTCAAGGAGAGGGTCTCCAGCAGAGCCCCTCCCCCACCTAATACCATTAGCATTATGCAGACTTAGAAACCGTATATAGATCTTCTGAGGACGGCTCTGGATTCCAGTTTACCTATTAGTGAAGTACAGCTGATGTCCTCCCTTTTCTGGATATCTGGATACAGCAGACTCTGGTGGAAAATGCCACTATATTTTACAAGAAACTAGAGAACCTGGGTCTTTATCCTGAAAAACTCAGTGAGTGCCCAGACCAATATAAGCAGTCTGTGATGGAAACCTTTGTCTTTTGAACAAAACTCACTAATCTATAATGGAAGGTCACCACCACCACCACCTAGATCAAGATTCCACCAAAGTTATTCACTGATAATGGCTTTTTAAGAAAATCGTTGACCAATATACCAGAACTACCTTTATTAAGTGCAAACCAATAAAAGGCCAACAATGAAGACAAGAAAACTGCACTATCAAGATCTACAACTGAAGCTAAAAGAAACAAATATACCAAGACTTAAAGACCATGAAGATTACAAAAGGAAATATCACTTCAAGAATTCTGACATGAGAGAATACCGTTAAAAGTTTCCCTTAAATTGAACCTTCCAAGTCTCAAAATCTCAATACAGTATAAGCAGCGGCTTATCCAGAAAATATTTGTCTTGGCATTCCGTCTGTATAAGAGAATTGCATGAGTTACTCAGCACCTGGCCTCTGGCCTAAATTCCATATTCCATTCCACTCTGTATAGGAATTATTAAATTATGACCTACACCATAAACAGTGTCAGTGCATCTTGTTGTTCGTATTACAGTACTTCATCATAAATGTCCAGCCTCCAGGTCGTCCAGATGATTCTTTGGACCCCTTCTCCATTCCCCCTCTTTTTCAATATGGCAAGGAGTGACAAACTTCAGTCTTTCTTATGTCCTGTCTTCAATCTAAAAAGGTACATCTTTACTATCAGTTCTTTTAAACTCCTTTTAAACTCCACTGCCAACAATGAATTCATTAACAACTCAAATCATCACACTGTTCCTGTAAGCATTACAACCTTCTAACTGACAAGCTATTAAGTATTCCCTTTTTTTCAGTTCAAGGAGAGCATTTTGCTCTCACTAAAATTAATTTTCATGAAGTTAAAAAATTGATGATCAATTACTTTATTTATAATTTTTATGACTTCATTTTCAGTTTCTAAGTTTTTATTCTTCTGAATTTTTTCTTTCAACTTCTTTTTATTTCTCACTACTAAATCAGTTCTTGCTAGTCTATGTCGTTTCGTTTGAAGCATGCTTGCCTAACCTGATACAATAGTGCAATCCTTTGCTTCAGCACTTGTCATCAGGATATAATTATTTTTATTTTTCCATTCATATATGCTATCAACTTTGCTCTGGGCTTCTTAAACACATTTTGTCACATTAATCCTTGAACCTGTAATTGCTGCTGATATTCTTAAGTTGAAGGAAGACTACAAGACTACTTTAAAGCACCATGCACTTGAGCCTTGTTTTTCTGAAATGCAGTATAGCATTGGTGTTTTATGTACATACTTTATTTATGTATATGTTGATGAGTCAAGTTACTCTCTTTCCTATCCGAAGCAATAATGTAGGCAACATTAACCTTGCAGTTATTTTACACCACACACAACAAACATAATTCTTTAAGTTAGCATGGTCATCTTTTTTGCTAAATATTTACATGGAAACCAACTACCACCCAAAGCATAAAAGTTGTCTTAAAGCACTAGTTTTTATATACAAAGTAAAATGTTTCAATCTGGAAAAAATAACTAGTTGGCTGACAATGGAATCTCTAAAGTTTGTCATCAACAGTAATTCAGACTAAGAATTCTGTATTAAATAACGAACTTACAGTATTCAAGAGGGAACAACAGACTGCTTATAAAACACTTGTAATGATAAACTGTAATTCCAAAGCAACAAAACACAACAATGATAATCACTGCCCTGGTACAGTAATCATAATACTCTATTAAGTCATGCAATACAAACCTTGCTGTTCCTGAGCAAAGCCCTTGCCATACATAAAAGCTGCCTTTCACCCACAGAAAAATTTTCTCCATTTTCAATTACAGGTGCATTCAGTTTTAAATCCAAGTTTGAAATCCGTTCCTTCATGTGAGTTTGTTCCAGTGCTGACCAAATTTTTTCATCTGAGTGATTGTCAAAGGGATCAAGATTATACCTGTAAACAAAGTATATATATTAAACACACACACACACACACACACACACATATATATATATATATATATATATATATATATATATATATATATATATATATATATATATATATATATATATATATATATATATATGACCCATATAAAAAAGGATCCTTCCTTGACATTGATGTTAAAATTATTAATAATAAGCTTCTAAATAAAGTTTATTATAAAAGAAGAGATTTGAGTGTTCAAATACTAAGAATGCCTACGTTTTACTTGAATATACCCTTTAATTTGACTTACTGAGAAATACACAGTTTTCAAGATTTTCAAATTTGTTTGAACAGCAAATATTTTATCTACAAATGTCAGTTACTTGTTAATAAATGAGTAAATAATAAATTTCCATCAGGGATCATTAAAAACTAATCAACTCTGAATATCAGACACTTGTACTGTCAGAAAATGTAGTTTTAATGTGAAATTAAAATGTCTGATTAATGTTTCCAATATAGAGTAAAGTATAATGAATTGCCTTGAATTTATATATGTATATATACTGCATGTAATTATTTTTATTCACAGCTTGTATCATGAAGAACCATCTGGTGAGAATCATCGGCTCGGAGTTACGAAGAAAACCGAGTGTCCTGCTTGAGCCGTACTCCCAGCCAAAGCCAAACGCTCGAGACAAGTATCCTCCTAGTCTTGGATTTCTGGAGAAACCAAAGAACTTGGAAGGAGCTACCGAGTCACGTACAGGACGAACATCAGTTGCTCCCTCCACCCGAGTGTCCATATAAACACGGGCGGAGGAGATACTAGTTCGGGGACACAGGTTACCTCTTCAACTTGCCGTATACCAGGAAACCATGCACCTGGTGCTCTGTGTAGAAAGGTCTTGGAGAGAGACCCA
This sequence comes from Macrobrachium rosenbergii, assembly GCF_040412425.1. Classification (NCBI taxonomy): domain Eukaryota; kingdom Metazoa; phylum Arthropoda; class Malacostraca; order Decapoda; family Palaemonidae; genus Macrobrachium; species Macrobrachium rosenbergii. The sequence goes on along the minus strand of NC_089783.1, from coordinate 25,125,660 downwards.
CGACACGAAGAAACCCCAGTCCGCAGACAAGGGAGAGCACTGATTGAAGAAGGCAAAGATGACGATGGTAAAAGGATTCTCTTCTTTGACTTCTACAGCAACTGGACGGCCTCACCACAGTACACGTACGTGTGAAGAAACAGCAAAGAATTCCTAAAAACACCCCATGTCATACTTCTCTTGAAAGGTCGATTTGATTGATAGAAACTATGTCGGAGGAACTGGTTGATGATGTCATATGAACTAGCCATGATGTCACAATCCAATCCGTGACATCACAGGAGCAGACAACTCTTACCAAAGCAGAAATTACTGTGTAAGAGCAGGTATGATCATATATTCTAATAAAATTGTGTGATAATATAAGTTTATTTCATATATATGACACAAGGGCAACCAAAGAGAAGGGCACTGGATGACTAAACATCGGAAGGGAGACGAGAAGCCACAGAAGCAGACGAAGGCTACATAAGAGAAGCAGTCTGTCTAAGATTGGTACTCCTGAATGATGAAGTAAACTGCGCATCTGAGCCTGGAAAAGAGTAAAATGGTATTACCCCCACCATCCCAGGAGGGGAATGACCCCTAGAAGTCACCACGTGGATGGGACTCCCAGGCTCTGAAAGGAACACACTGCCAACAGATCTGATTTGGTTCCAAGCTTCCACCACAGATGTAACGAGTTGGCCAAGGTACACCAATATGTGAAGTGGCAACACTGGGAAAGCAAAGAGAATTTAGAGGGGCTCCCAGGACCTGAACAGAACATGCCGCTGTCAGACTTCAAGGCGAGCAGCAGGGCTGACAACTGTCGTGCAAGAAGAAAACAGGGAAGTCCAGGGGCAAAACAAGTTCTGAAATGTAGGGTCTGAAAAGAAACAAATAACATGCCTTCCCCCTAAGGAAGGAATAAACCTCCCACCCTGAGAGAAAGGAAAAGAAATAAATCTGTATCTGAGGGAAGGGAGTGAGTCATACGACTCACACCTACCCCTACAAGACGAGAAAGAGACAAGACGGTAAATTCTAACTGGTCCTGAGCATGTAGTCGGGATCAACACAACCATAGGACTTGCGTCATTAACATTCTTGTTGAGGGAGTGGAGGAAAACTTGCTACGTTAAGTAAGACGAATCCTCGCATGAAACCCTCAGCTGCAACGGGAACCCTTATTGTCTCAATCTACACAACATCTGAAAGACTAATACATAACCACAATCCCAGAAATTGTGTAGTTTGAATCAAAACATTTTGTGCCTAAAAAAGAAAATAATTAAACACACACCTAGACGAAGGTATCTGAGAAACAACAACGATATAAAGGGAGAAGAACTCCTCACCTAAGCCTACTACGCAATGTGAGTAAGTAAATATATCATCAAAGACATAGAAATAAAACATGTTGAAATGTTTTGATATATCAAAATACACAAATGTTTCAGTATATCCAAATCAATATTTCAAATTACAAATGTAAAACATACAACATGAGGAAAAAGGCCGAATGGTAGGACACAGAAGAAAAGCACGTCTTGTCAAGAATGAGGCCAAAAGTAAACTGAAGAGATTGAATGCATACTGGTTGGGTGGGCTATACTTCCACCCCAACCATAGGTGATTATTACCATAAAATTGCCTTGCAAAAGCTTAACAGCTGGGCTTTCCAGCTTCACCAAAAGTTATCCATATGCAAAGACCAAAGATTTGTATTCGTGTGGGAACAAATATAAACTATGTGTAGTCTCACCTGACTGTGCCAATAAACAATACTGGATCTTGTGGAATGATGGACAACCGTGACCGAAGATCTTCTAAGCCCAGAGTTGAAATGTTGATGCCGTCAATACGTATACTACCACCAGTCAGCTCCACTAACCGAAACAACACAACTCCCAGCGATGATTTTCCAGACCCTGTCCTTCCAACAACGCCTACCATGCAAATTTTAAAAGAATATACTGTCCTAGCTAGAAAACCTCAATTTATGTAGAAACAAAATAATCAAATAACCTTAAAACATGACAAAATGGGAGACATTTTTATCCATATGATGGCACAGCAGAGCTCTCAGGAATCTACAACATACCCCATCATAGGTTCCTCATAAGTATATATTTTACAAAGGAGGATGACATATGGAAAAATAAACAATGATTTGTAGGAACAAAATAATGTACTGAGAATTTTTCAAAAATGAACCTTAAAAACTGGAATCTTGAATCTAAGTCACAATTGAACTAGCAATGACTGGCAATAAAAAGCAAATGGTAAATTGCCTGCATCTACAATTTTAGGCCACAAACTGGATACAGCAACGGCTTGTCTAGCTCTCCATCAACAAATTCTCAAGAGGGAGGGAAAAAGGAAACTCTCACACCTTATGCCTGGAACCAATGGATTTTGCATCTTAGCCACAAATTCTGGGATGAAAGAGAACAAGAGAGACCTCCACCTTTCTGAGTGCCCCATGAGGTATGACAAACAATGTAGTAACTCTTCTATTCTTTTGGCCAAGGTAAGGGGTAGAAGGAAGACCTTTTTGAGGGTAAGATCCCTGTCCAATAACTGAACTGGCTTTGTATGGGACTGTCCTGAGGTTTTGGAGTACTATAAGATCCCTGTCCAATAACTGAACTGGCTTTGTATGGAACTGTCCTGAGGTTTTGGAGTACTAATGTCATGTCCCATTCAGGAGGCCTGACCTCCAGAGGAGGACATTACTCTTTGAAACTATTCATAAGCATCACTACTTCCAGGGAGGTGGACAGGTCTGCTCCTAGTAGGCAGAACACTTGAGCAAGCACTTCTCAGTACCCTTCAACAGCCAAGGCAGACAGGCCCTTGTTTTGATGTAGGAGACTAAGAAGTCTGCTAATGCCTGAAGAGAGGCATTGACTAGAGAAAAATCCCTTCTATAACACCAGTAAAAAGATGGCCCACTTTTGGTACACATTTGCTGAGGAGGGGGCAGAGGGTACTGTTCTGCAAGAAAAGCCTCCCATGCAGATGTTGGATAACCTCCACCCGTGAAGATGTAGTGACTGCATCACTCAGTAATACCTGTGACAGAAAAGTGGGCCACAGGGGCAGGGCTCTTGGGACACCTATCAAGAGGTAAGTGTACCATGCAGCAAGTGGCCAGAGAAGCTACCAGTGTCATGCAGATGTCTGGGGTTACGAATACTGTTGAGTATCCAGCAGAGAAGACTGAACAGGAGAAAGACATAGATATAAATGTCCATGTTGCCCCATGGGTGTTGAAATGCATCTTGCATCGCTGTCCATGGGTCTGGGATGGGGGAACATTAGATGTGAAGCTTCTGATTCAGTCTGGTGGCATACAGATCAATCATCAGCTCTCCTCACAGATCAAACAGTCTCCCAGCTATTGCTCATTGTAGGGACCATTTGATCCTGATGAACTGGTTCCAACAGCTCAATTGATCTACCTACACTATTTTACTTGGCTGGGATGTACCTAGCTTTCAGTTTGATCTTGTGCAACAATGCCCAATTATACCCAATCATACATCTGGATGGCCAGTTGGCACAATGAGGGGGAGACCATGCTCCCTTGTTTGTTGATGTGGGCAACTACAGTTGTGTTGCTGCTCATGATAACCACTGAATGGCCCTCTGGACATTCATGGAAAGTCTGAGGTGCCAGCCATGATGCTGTCTTCTCTAGCATATTGATGTGCACCTTCTTCATGTTCAAGGATCAAGTCCCCAGAGCAAACTCTTCTCCCAGATGAGCTCCCCAACCTCTGTGGGACATGTCTGAAAACAGAAGTAACTTCGGGGGGAACTCACTGAGAGACTTATTGATGCTAATGATGGTCCAAAACCCAGCACTCTAGGTCTTTCTGAGGTTCGTTGTAGAGGGGGACCAGACAATGAAGGAAAGGACCAGTTTCAACTGCGACTGGAGTGCATGAACATGACTTCTCCCATACTTGCCACTGATGAGTTGGTTGTTCCTCTTTCTCCAGGAAGCACCAGGGGACTTCCCTCAGGCTGAGGACGCTGACAAAGCCTTCACCACCTTGGTATCCAGGATTATCCCAAGATATTAGATCCTCTTCTTGAGAAATATGACGATCCCCATACTCTAGCAAGGGGACAGCAGACGATGGCTATCCTGTGGAAGCTTTTCTGACATAGTGAGGATGAGTTAGTTATCCAAATAGCATTTCAGGCAGATTCCCCTGGTGAACACCTGAAGGGCTGTCACAAGCTGAAGGAGAGGGCCTTGAACTGAAAAACTTTTCCTTGGCACATGTAACAAAGACATTTTCTTGAGTTGCAGTGAAGGAGGTCTGAAAAATTTTTTCAGTAACTCTGAGATTGTTTTGCTTTTTTGGTGGGCAATATTTGTTGCAACTGGGAAGTAATCACTAGGGTACGATCATCTACCACCTTTTAGGTGACAGCTCTCAGATAGTGTCTGAAGATTTCTATCTGTAGACTTCTTTTACTTAATGGAGACACCTTAGGTCCTCTGCCTAAAGACTGGACTATTTGTCTATTAGTTTCAAAGATGTTATCATCTAATTTTAATATTAAATATGTATCCAAAGATGCTGTTTCACTTACTCCAGGAATAATCACATCTTTTGAAAACTTTTCTGCTTTTCTATTTAAACTCCTTTCTTCCTTAGTTCAGGCTCTGAGGTTTATGGGTCAGGAGGAAGATAAGGGGCCATTGTTGCCAAGAGTGGCCTGTGCCATTATTATTAATTATTATTATTATTATTATTGTACTGCCCTAGAAGTCATCCATCAACAGCTCTGAGGTAATGTCATGGAGCCCTGAGATACTTGGGTCGGTATCAGAAGTATCCATATTAAGTGATTATCTAGGGAAAAGTAAGCCTTGGAAACCGTAAAATGAAGCCACAATATTTTCATGATATTCACTTCTCTGCCAATGGCACTAGTAAGAGCTGATTCCCAAATGTTCACTCCCTACCCTACTTCAAAAGGATGGCACTAAAATGTTTAGGGTAGCTGAAGTGTATACTTGATGGGAATGAGAGAATTACAGGAATACAAACATCCCCACTCTAACCATCTTGGCAGGAAAACCATACAAAATTCCAAGAATCCTACTCCCAGAACCAAACTACGCCTGGAATCTTCAGGCCAGTTCTATGGAGTAATTCTGCCCTTGAGGTATCAATACGACCTTCATGATGGTAACTCTTAGGTCCAAACATTATTGGGTGGTTGACAAAATCACCACAGCTCGCACTATTGGCCCTGAAAATGAATGCCAATTCTAGCAAATAGTACCTCTTCTCAATAATCAAGTAGTGAAAAGGTGATAGAGAGGTTCAAAAGAAAGAGGGAATGAAACTAATTGAAAACATGAAAAGATTTACAGATGGAACAGGAGGAAAGTCTAGCAGCTGCACTATGAAATAATTGTTAGGAGAGGGTGGACAATAAGATGGAAGAAAGAGAACACAAACATGTGAAGTGAAAGAAATGAAAGAGGTTACACTAGGGATCTGAGGAACACTGCAAAGATCCTTATGTAATGCCTGCAGTGCATCACATGAAAAGCACTAACTGACGCACCAATCATCCAGTTACCACAGAAGGCAGATGTCCTTCAATTGGGCCCAAACAGAGAATAAGTGAACACCCATGTGAATATATGAGGATGAATGGATGGATGGATGTATGTATGATATTTAGGGCAAAAGCCCAGGCACTGGGGCCAAGAAGGTCATTCAGCGCCGTAATGAAGAGAAAATAAATTATGTTATGAATGGCCGTAATGAAGAGAAAATAAATTATGTTAAAGTTATGAATTCATGAAGGAAATGATTAATACGAAGGGGGGGTGGTGAGAAGGGGTGAAAATTAAAATGTCAAAAATGACGGATATTGGTTTCTAATCCATAGTTTTTGAGGTCGCTGAAATTAATAGTGACACTCCCGATGCCCTTTAAGTCCAAGTTCAGCCCAATAGGAATGGGGGGTGAGAAAGGGTGAAATATAAAATGCCAAAAATGTTGAGCAGTGTCATTCAGTTTTCCTGGGCAGTGCCGGGCTGGTCAGCTAGTAATAATAATAATAATGAAAAATCCACAACTATATAAATTGTATTAATAAGCAAAAGACAGCCATGTCCCTATGAATGTTTCTGACTACAGCACCTATGCAGCACAGGCATTTGCAGTATTGCAAGTTCAAAAGATCAATGAGGTTGGTGCAACTGCCGGTTGAATACAGAATCACTAAACAACAACCAAACCAGTACTTCTGTGATGGGTTGTTATCTTCTCCCCCACCCCCCGTTTTAAAACTCTTCTTAGGAAAACTGCCCTCTTGCTTTGTATTTTAATGTAAACACTGAGGAGCAGCACCATTCAGGTGTTCTAAGGCCTTTGTTTTTATCTTCTGCATACTAAAACTATTTATATAATATTGGATTTTTAACAGTTTACCACAATATTGTGAATTTCTTGTGAATAATAATAATAATAATAATAATAATAATAATAATAATAATAATAATAATAATAATAATAAGACAGGGTTGCAAGTACATTTGCTTAGATAAGAAGCTCATCATGCTTACATAAAGTGCTATACTTTATCTAATCTTCTATTTTTATCACTGGATTTTTAGTTTAAATTGTTGAATAATATTTACTATGCAGTTGCCTACTAATCATCTGTACATTGTAACACTGAGTAAAATAATAAAACAGGTTGTTTAATGTGGTGATTCAACTTCATAATTTTGCTCACTTCGGTTCTACTTAATAATATACGGGAATATTTAAGGAAAAATGTATTCTCAGGGCTACATGTGAAATAATGATGTCAAATGCTTTAATCTTCGTACTCTATGGATATTACTGACTCAAGAATATGGTAGAATGGACCTCAGCAAGGTTATGGCAAAGTCTTGCTACATTACTATGGTCATGCACATTATTAAATATTTTCCATCTACCACACCTCAGGGATATTAGATTGGATATGAAGAGTTTTTAACATTCCACAACATCATTATTATTTCCTTATGTTATACACTATTTTAATTATAAACTGCACAAAACTGCAAATAAATTTGCTTAACTTCTTACACAGAAAACAGTTATGCATCCTTAATCTAATTTTCAATGATTTCAATAACTCTGGAAATTGAGAAAAATTATAAACTTGTCAAAAGAACTCATACCAAATACAGTACATGAAAAAATGTAAAAGACTACTGAGTATACCCCTGAAATTTTTCTATTAATGTAACTACCATCATCCCCAAAAACTCTCTACAAACTATTAAATTGCAAATGAAAATAATTACTGGATTAAAATTAGAACCTTTAATATCATTACCACTGACATCTGTTCTTACCTATATTTTCCATAGAGTCAATATCAAAAGTAACATCATGCAAGACAAGAGGTGTTTCTGGCCTGTATTTCATTTGTACCTTGCGGAAACTTACACGTCCATACTTTGGCCAAGCTTCATCTGGTTGCTTTGATTCTATGATGGATGGAGCTTCAGATACTAACCCCTGCAAACATTTAAGAGTAAAAATAATGATAGAACAAAAACAAAATTCAGATTATTAACATACAATTCTCTCTCTCTCTCTCTCTCATACCAATGAGTAAATTCAATAAATAAATAATGGATATTAATTATTTTTTCTTTGCAGTTTTGACTTCTGTTACAGGTAAGTCGTATCACATATGATAAGAAAAGAGAAACATAATTAAATACAATATATGAGAGAGAATTTTGAGGGGAGAAATTAATGTTATATGTTGAAGTTGTAATCTACAAACACTAACAAAATAAAAAAAATTGTTGTACAATATTTTCATAACTACACTGTGGTCAGGAATTTTTAGATTTTACTTGAATTTTCAGACTTCATGGTTCAAAAGAACTTTAAGGATAACTGGAATTGTGTGTGGTTGTATAAAATACCAGGTATGTCAAAGACAATGTCAAAAGAAAAAGCTAATACTGTAATCAGAGATGCAAGTGACTGGAGCTCTACCAAAGAAAAGGCAGAGTTTGAAATATGGTTCATTTATGAGGTATACATCTCATCTAATGGTTTACGGATTACTCAAAAGATCTCATCAACAAAATTAAAACTGCGACACATGTACAGCATATTCCTTCATAGAACTAACCTTTGCATAATTGCTGATCCTTTGAACAGAAGTAAATCTTGCTTCAGTTTCTGTACTAAGCCTAACAGTAAACTGGAAAATACCACTCAACTGTGCTGCATAAGCAAGGGCCAAACCAGCAAAAGCTGCATCAACATGACCACGTAACAAAAGAGAAAGAAATGCTGTACAAGCAGTAACTAACACTGAAAAAGAGAGAGAAAAAAAGCTCTAAGGTTCATCATTCTAGGCAAAGGATGAATAACTTCTAATATGAGGAATAATTTTTAAAATCAAATTCTGATCCATATATATAAATCACTTTTACTGGAGCCTATTGGTTCAGTACAAAGGGGACATACAGTTAATCATTCACTAAAATGTTCTTATTTCAACTAGCATAATTGAGACAGGGTGAAAAATCTCAAACCTTATAGGGAGAACTTCAAAACCTCTAACACCATTACTAAGAAGTTTCTCTCTGACATTAACGTCTGCACATAACAGGAGGGAGGAGGGAGGACCCTACCATAAGGTAATGATTTATGCCTAATAAACCCAAAATAAATTTGTTTCATCACAAACCCTTAACTTAATGTAGCCTATTTGTGCTGTTCATATGAATCTCAAACATGTCATTTCAATTGTTAAAGAAAAGATATGATGACTGGCTGGCTCAGATGGGGTGGCTCCTAATTCCCTTTGATTCCTGGTAGTTAATTCAGTTAACTGAATTAACTACCTCTGAATTACTGTGTGTGTTTTTGCCAATTGACTAACTGCTCAAGAGTGTCCCAGACTTACGGAACTACTACTACACCCAAGATAACTGTGTATAATTTCCAATTTTTTACTTTTTATCTCATTTATTTTTACTGTTTCTTATTTTTCTTGGGCTGGTGATAACATGAATTACCCCGACAAGTTTTTCACTAAAACCTGTTTTCTTTCATGAACAGCAACCCAGTTCACCTCATTGAAATACATATTATTTTAGAAGATTTACAAGTTCTGCAGCTCTTCAGTCTTTTTTTTTATTTCTAAATATTTTTTTATGATTTTACCTCTCTTACTGTTTGATGGAGAAGTTTTGTCTAACTAGTATGAGCTGTTAGCCAGACAGTCTTTTGGTTTCAAGTTGAAGACTAATAATTTTCTTTTAACTGATATCATATATGGCTTCATTTATTATTTTACTTCCCATATTTACTCGTGAAGTGTGAATTACTTTAGCGGTCAACATTAAGTTCCTTCCCTTGCTCAATTTCCCTGGGTTAAGTAGCTTATTAGCTTCCTGTGTTGCCTCTAAACATAGTGTCTATACTGATCAGTGAGTGCCACATACAGTATGTGAGACTTTACATGAACTGGTAGGTCTTTTATCATTTTACATACTTTCACGAATAAGACCTTATATCTTTACACTTAAATATTTTATTTAGTTCATCACTCAATTAAGCTTGTCAGAGCTTAATAGTTGTCTATATAGTACTGTGATTTTTATTTTTACAATGTGGGCAGAAGTTTCTTAAGCGTTTTTGTCTTCATTTTTTCACTCTGTAGCTACAACTGTATCAAAGTACCACATATGCAATGCTTTTATTTATGTCTAGACTTCAAAGAATGAATGTGGTAAATAACTTTGCTAGAGGATTTTTATTTTCTAAAGTTATCTATCTTGGCCAGGGTTGTTCTCAATCCACAGGAATATTACTTTGGCAAAGGAGATTTTCAATTCTCCCACGACATAACAGGAATTCATACATAAGTTTGGTCCGATGTTAAGCACTCATTTATTATAATATTCATACGTTTTGATCCTTAGAAACTGTGACCCACTGTAGTATAAATATAATTCTAGTGTGTATATAATTAAAAAATAATTCTGAAATTTGAATCTCACACCTCAATTCTGAAACTGTGTAAGTATTCTGTAACAGTGTTGTGGAAAGATTCCTCAATGACTGTAGACTGAATAGATGTCATTCAAGTAAAAATACAATCAAAAGGAAGGTTTGTTATCATTGGTTCTAAGTTTCAAAAATAGTTCAATATAATGGTGCTTTTTCAAGTGTCTACTGTAAGGAAAAACTACATTTATGGAAGAGGGCGAGCCGAGTTATTTTATCAATGTGGACATTTATTGCATCAACATTGTCTATTTTTAAGCCATCACACAACTTTCAACGTATATTACACACTTATTTACCTATAGTCTAGCAACCTCTTTTATCTACATCTAAGCAAATGCTACTATTTTTCTTACTGCCATCTCTACCATACATTGGTCCCCATCCAGCATGTCTCAAAGATAACACATTTTTCTATCTCATTAAGCCCTGCCCTTCCACCATACCATGGTGATCAACCTTTCACATTTCTCCATTTATTCTTATACATTTTGGGCACTAAAAATCTCTTTTTAAGCATGTAAAGCATCTCTTGTGGCACTAACTGTTACTGTATAGTCAAGACAAACTACTGAGTTCAACCCCACACCATCTACACAGCCCTTTTTCCAAGAGCACTTTTTTGAACAGAACGGATATGAACACCTCAGGCCTAAACAAACACAGTAAATGACCATTGAAAGCAACTTGATCATCATGAACTAAAGGTTTAAATTGATTAGGTAGGTGGTTGGAGAGTCTCCAGATTGAACTCAAATGATGAGGATATCTAAACAGTGAAAAGAACAATTTGTTTAAATACTAAACAGTTTACTCCTTTGTACCTAAGTGTTAGGCTCTAAAAGCTATGGTTTGTACTACATGTGAAGACTGTTTTGCAACTAATACTCAGTGAAATGCCATTAAGAACAACATTCAGTAAAAATGTGCATCTTAAATAAAGTATTAAACACTGCAAAGACTGCCATTCAACTTACATGCCAAAATGTCAAGTCGAATAGCTAACCATCGCATGGCACAATTGAAGAGGAAGAACACACACGAATTTTCATCAAATAATAGCATAAACCTGAAATACAAGCTTTAATTGGTATCTTATCCAAGCTAGCCCTACAATGTATACAAACTTGGCCAAGACAAAAATTTTATCGAGTTTTGTCATAAAAGAGTTTCAAAAGAATGATGTAAAAACTATTCTTATGAAGTAAATCAATACCAAATGGACAGTGTCTTTTCATTTATTTATCCACTTCTGAAAATGGTGGGCAAATCTAAAGATTTTTAAATTACATTAATTTCTTTATATGAAATGGATGTGACTCATGCATTTACAACCGATGGGACTGCATGAATTAATTCAGCTGCTACGTATGCATATAACAAGTTCACTATACGAGAACAGAACAAGCATAAAAATAAAAGACTTTTTTAAATAGTAATGAACAAAGCTTTAATTAGATACTTACATAACTATGTATAATGACATGAAATGGATGACTCATGCATTTACAACTTATAGGAACTGCATGAATCAATTCCACTGCTAAATACACATATAATGAGCTTGTTACATGAAAACTGAATAAATACGAAAAGAAAAATCTTAAATAAAATAAAAACTAAATTCATTACTTTGCGACAAACTAAATTATAACGACCAAAGCTTTAATAAATTACTTACAAAATATGCTTTGCATAACTGTGTTTAGTACAATAAGAAATCTACGAACACATGAGAAAAGAACAGATCCCAAAAATAATACTCTTTCAGATTACACAACTTATTTGCAAAACAAAAATGTAAAAGATAACTTCATACATCTTAAATACAGAAATGACATTGATACATTTCAAATACAAAAATGATATTAGAATAAACAGATGATGGGTTGTTTTGGTACATGTGAGACCCTGAACAAGGTAAGTAGCTCTGTAGTAAAATATCGATCAGTCTTCCGATAGGAAACCAATTATTTCCCAGGAAATAATTTCCTTAACAGAGAGCATCAAATATCTTTTCACCTGAGTAAATCATCAGATTATGCCAGAAGCCCTGGGATTGCTGAAGTACCTCAGAGATGGATGACTAATCAAACATTTGGGTACTAACACAATTCTATGGTATGTCTAAATTGTTAATCCTCTTAAACCAAATGGAAGTTAAATATATGGCATAATTTTTCATACAAGAAAAATGGCAACTAGAATTAACATAAACAGATCATAGGGGTTATTTGTGTTCTTTTATCAGACAATGACAATGTGAGAAAACTGTTTTTGTATAAGTTTGTTTCTTACAAACTAGTTAATCATGGATAAGCCCAACACTGCAGTCACAAGCTTTTCACGATCACCTATCTTGCCTGTCACAATGGCAAAGAACAGCAATCTCACCAGATATGCACCCTCTTGAGCTTTAGTTAGGTGATTCATGGGGTATGATTGTGTTCACGTGAAAAAGCTTTTGTTATGAAACCACTGTTTGTTTCATGACAGCCCCATTAGTCATTTACCTGTCTGAATTGCTAGTTTGGGAGAAGGCCGAGATACTGAAAGTCCCAAACTATTTCCAATGGACTTTTTGGGAACTGTAAGGATTTAGAAATCAAGTGTCTAGTAGTTTACAGATTAACAAAAGGTGTAGTCAAATACTTATGGAATGTTAACACGCCACCTGTATCAGATAAGAGTCTGTCCAAATTAGAAAAGTGCAATGCTTACTTTCCACATGAAACAACATAGCCAAAATCTCCATGTACTGTTTCTTGGCAGTACATAACAAATATGACACATGAAGATAAGAATGTGGAGTTTAAAACCCCTTCTCCAGCAGGTAAGATGGTCTGTCATAACTATGCATGAGCAAGCACAAATTCAACAATCTGTAAAAATTATGAGGTATATAAAGTGTATAAAGCATGACTTGCACTTGATACTGTTTTGCACCATTAACCAGCACGTCAATGAACATATCAAGAAATCACTTTATGTAGTTAGGATAAATTCATTATCATTATCTAAGAGTTTATGCTGCATGAAGGTGTTATGCCTAAAGTAATTGGTTTTCCATAGCTAAAGCTTGATAGTCCTCCTGGCCAGAGAAGTGAGAACAGTTCTGATCCTTGATGGTGATGTTATGGATGGAAAAGTGATGTGTGTTGTAAAAGGATCCCTAGTACCAACTTTCTGGATCATCATGTGATGACCACAGTGGCTTGTAAGATTTCCTGGAGACAATGCAAGTCTAACTGATCTGGCTATACAAGGTAAACTCTTGAGGAAAAAAAATGGCACTGACACAAAAAACCCTATTCTACTTCATAAATAACTGGATTGGCTCTACCTGATATGATGGAGGCCGCACACTGTGATATTGCAAAATCTCCACTTTGCTGGATAACCTGTGAGAAAAGACTAAAATGCACATATGGGTGACATCATACTCCTTACCTTTGCTTACCTGTATCAAACCTCAGCCTAACCTTGCAATTTACTTAGCATATCCTATAAATGTAAACAATACAAAACTCGCTACATTTCATATGCCTTAATATAGTGAAAGTCTATGTGATAAGTTTATAGGCTACGACAAGAGGTTTCATAGCCCAGGCTGTCTTGCCTTGTCTAGACAGAATTGGAGAAATACAGTATGAGAACATTTTAAAACAAATACAAATGATAGGCTACTATCATGTAAAAGGCAATAAAAATAAACAACAGTAAACAATTCATTCAATTTCATTTGCCTTAAATACTTTGTAGTCAGGCAGCACAAACCTGTACAACTTGGTTATCAAAAATATCAAAGAAAGGAATTAGCAAGGATACATTCAAAGCTTAACTAAAATGTAACATTTAAATATAAATGAATGTGGTGTCTTTTACATGGTAATAAAATTTTTTTAACACATACTACATTATTCTGTGCAGTGCTCACAGGAACCAACAGTTTGACACTGAAGCACAAGGGGCATGACTACTGTGTCTCTAGCCCCCAAACATGAACTAACATGACTAAAATTTTCCTCCTCTCACTTCAGAGCTTTCTAGGCCCCATCGATGCAAGTTACAAATCACATTGTAGTCGGTCACCCAAAAGGGGGCCTTTCTTTCATGTGGCACAAATCATTAGACAATATGGTGAATGTGATGACCTATAGGAATGCTAGATTGCTGGGGGCTTCAAGTGATAGTAGGGGACTCTAAGATCCTAATAATTAATGTTTATATGCCCTTGGATAAGAACAATAATTTTGATCAACACTGCATGACCCTAGGTGAGTTACACAGCATTATTCATGATTCTACCGCTGATCATATTTGTATAATTGGGGACCTCAATTCTCACCCAACAAAATTTTATAACGAACTTACTGACTTTTGTCAAAATCATGCTCTCCAAATTAGTGATGTAATGCTCCTCCCTCCTTTCTCCTATACCTACGTACAAAATAGAATGGACACAATTACAACCTCCTGGCTGGACCACTGCATCACGTCCCCTCAACTTCATGATTCTATTGTGACCTGCAACATTCGCTTCGATCTTACAATGGGCTACAATCACATCCCCTTACAAGTGTCATTCAGTACCCCATCCCTCCCTACCATGGACCCCCTAAACAGATCTCCCACCTGCCGTTAGCTGGGATTTTAAAAACCAGCAGAAAACCAGATCCTTTAGGGAAACCATGGAAACCAGGCCGAGGTCAATAGTTCAACCGACAGACGCCTTACTGTGCACTAACCCAAAATGTAGAAATGACCATCACAGGCTAAATCTGAAAGAATTCTATTCAAATGTAATTTCCACTATGCTTGCCTCCAGCAGGGATACCTTTAGATCTCGTCAAGGCAACTTTCGTAATATACCTGGATGGAATGACTTGGTTAAAGATCTGTATATGCATTCACATGAAATGTTTTTACTTTGGAGGCAAAATGGTAGTCTGAGGGAAGGACACTTTGCACTGCTAATGAGACAAGCAAGAGCGCAGTTCAAACTTGCCCTTAAGCACTGCAGACTGAATGAAAAGTAACTAAGAGCTGATGCAATGTCTAGAAAATTAGAATCTGGTGATTACTCTCATCTTTGGAAAGACATTCAATCCCTAAATCCCAAAATTAAAAAAGCTATCACAGAGAGTAGGAGAAGCTGTCGGTGATGAGGCTATCACAAGAATGTGGGGCGATCACTTCAGCACTAACCTAAATTGCATAAATGATCAAGACTTCCAAAGGGATGTAGATAATCATAACATTCAGTTTCATTCTGCTGACTGTATTATGCCAAGTAACATCAGCGATGCCATTAACGACCTACAAAATAATAAACTGCCCAGCTGTGATGGTCTACCTGCTGAAGCTTTCCAATTCTGCCATCTGATAATTTACATTTTACTAGGTGCTCTATGCAATGCGTGCATAATTCACCAGTTTCTTCTATTAACAAAAAACAAGCTAAAGGATGCTGCTGACCCTAGCAATTACTGCCTGACTGCAATTACTACAATTGCATCGAAGATACTTGAATTCGTTCTTCTAGTGAGACTTCTTCCCTTTCTACACACTACTGACAACCAGTTCGGCTTTAAAGCAAACCACTCAATCGACACCTGCATCTACATCCTGAAAGGATTGCTGAACTATTATCTATCATCAGCCTCGCCAGTTTTCCTATGTTTTGTAGATGTGAGAAAAGCATTTGACAGAGTAAACTACCTGAAGCTTTTCCTAAAGCTGCACAAATGAGGCATACCTCTATATTTAATTGGCATTTTATGTTGTTGGTTCTCCACACAGCAATTCTGTGTCAAATGGGGTAACGTACTGTCATACATCTTTGGCTCCCTAAACGGGCTCGGGCAAGGGGACACTCTCTCCATACCTGTTTAATATGTGCACAGATGCCCCGAATGTCATACTGAACTTACTTCCAATTAGATGCACTATCAATGAAACAACAATAAACAACCTCTGTTAAGCTGATGATATCGTTCTGATTTCCCCCTCAGTGCAAGGTCTCCAGCGACTCATCAACACTTACCACCAATATGCAGAGGAATCTGATATCCTATACAATGAAACCAAGACCCAGTGAATTTCACTGCTCCCGAGATCGCTTAAGCATATTGCAGAACCACAAATTTTCCTTGGAAATCATCATCTGGAATTCATGCATGAATTTCTGTATTTGGGCCACATTATCATGGACGACCTAAAAGATACAGCAGACATAGAACAGAGGCAACACGATTGCAAGGAGGTTTGCAGTCTGTCACCGAGACACGAAATTGCTGCTCTTCCGCTTGTACTGCTACAGTATACTGTATATGGGTGTTCCCTTTGGATGAACTATACCCGAGAGACCATGAGATGTATCACTGTTGTTCACAATGACATTCTGAGACACCTTACGAACACTCCTCACTATCACTCCGCCATGCAGATGTTCATAGAAATCTGCCGGGATAATTTCAAAATCATTGTGAGGCAAACAATGTCCAGTCTTATCAACCGACTGAGAAACAGCAGCAATTCGCTCATACAAAGCATCCTAAGCAGTGAGGCAAGATCATCTAAATTGTGGGAAAGATGGGATAATGAGGCATCTGTTCCTTAAATGACTTATTCTCTATTTTTGCAATTATGAAGTGTCATCTGCAGAATCTGACATTATCATTATTATTATTATATTTCTATGTTTATTGTTATTATTGGTATTTTCTTTTTTTATTATTACTGTGATTAATATCACTGTAGAGTTTTGCTATCTTCAATTTTCGTATTTAGCCTTCTGGACCCGACTTCTGTAACCGGCTAAGGTCCCTAGCTGGAAATTAATTGTATGTAATCTGTTTTTTTAATTGTCATTATTTTTTGGTTCTTTATTACTTTTCTCAATATTATTACTGTCATTACCACTATTATGAATACTATTTTTTATATTTCTTCTGCAACTATGTGGATAGTGCCGATTTACCATTTTTTATCATGTTATCTCATGTATCTAGATTGTGTATCTTATTGTCTCTACTTTGTATATTCCATGTATATGGCCTTGAGCTGAAATAAAATCTATTATTATTATTATTATTATTATTGCTACTACTACTACTTCTATGGACATCATTAAACCAATCATCAATCCGCATTTGCACTAAGCCAATAAGTATAACAGAGTACTGAATGAGCTCATCTAGCTACAAAGAGGTAGGTATCTGAAAATGTAGTTTTTTCCCACTCAGGAAAATTCTGCATTTGCTCTAAACTTTGTTTCCATCATCTGCACAGTACTCATTACATCCTTAACTGTGTGGTTAAGGATGTAGTGTGTAGCATTTATCAATAATCACTGGTAAAGGGTAATAAGCCCCCTAAGCAGAACTAACTGCTGTTCCTGTTTTGTCCTTCTTCCTCAGATAAGAAAGGAAAGATTCTTTTAATCAGGACTGGAATCATACAGACCTAGAAAGGAGATTTTCGTGAAGGCAGAGGCAGACAAATTAACTGATAGATGTCCATCCTCACTTTAAAGCATGTATGATACTCCATGACAGAGGTGTTCCAAATTTGTAGGAAAAAATGGGCTATGGCTATGGTGTTCCAGGAATGTTGTAAAATGACAATTTACCTGCAGTAAGTAGTCTAAAAGGCAGGTTGAGTTTGCAGTAGAAACCTGAAATATTACAAATAAGTGAAAAGAGGAAAACTGCCAAAACAAAACAAAAGAAGGACCAAGACTGAAAGAGGAAAGGGAAAAGTACCATAAAAAAGGATCAAAACTTCACTCTAAATGGGAAAGCAGGAGGAATAGTCTCAATCCAATTGAGGGAAACCATTCACCTATCTTGGTAAAAAGATCTTTCTCCAGCAAGCGCACAGTGTCCCCTTCTTCAAAATGAAGTATAAGTTGGCTATGTAAGGCAATAGTTTCCCTACTGTCTGAACGAAACAAATCTACACACAGACTTACTTCAATTAGTCGCAGGTAAAAGTAAAAACAATAACCCTAAAACTACTGACAGTGTGAGGGGATAGAAATCTTACTTTTTAGTGAACATCTCCTGCTTTCCATAAGCATTGATTGTAGCTAAACCATTCACAGTGGTGCTGACATGGCTGTACACAGGAGACCTTGATACATTTTCCATTCTTTTAAAATCTCTAATTCCAATCCTGTAAAAACAAAGCAACCTTTAGTAAACATACAAAAAACTAATAACACAGCTATGTGCAAAACTGTAGGTTTAAAATCTGTTCCCAATTTTGGGAGAATTGAAATACTGTACCAAATAATTAAATGAATTTGTCACCTCAGACACAAAAATGCTTCCTGTAGTATTCTATTCCTCTACAAATGACAAATTACACAATAGAAAAAGTTTTTGTTCCTTATACCCCTCCAATTTAAATCTCTGGATGACCCTCCCAGAGCAAATGTGAATTTCAGTTTGAAAACATGCATAACAGCTAAAAAAGGCCAAAAAGAAGACTCCATTAATTTTGTAGGACAATATACAAAAGCTGTTTGAATAGACTTAACATAAAATATTTTTTGAACTACTGTCACTGTAATGAGTATTTTCAGATTAACTTTTTGTCATACAAAAGCTAACATTCCAATAAAGAAAATTATAGATATGCTTAAAAATGTTGGTATAATTAACCCTTAAACGCCGAGCCTCTACTTACAAAAACCTCTCCCGTATGCCGGCGGTGTTCGGGAGTTAGCGCCAAAGCGGAAAAAAAGTTTTTTTCAAAAAATCACAGCACGCTTAGTTTTTAAGATTAAGAGTTCATTTTTGGCTCCTTTTTTTGTCATTGCCTGAAGTTTAGTATGCAACCATCAGAAATGAAAAAAAGTATCATTATCATATATAAATATTGAAATATATGACAGTGCAAAAAAATTTCATAAATAATTTTATACAAATCTCGCTGTGAGCAAAACGGTTAAAGCTAACGCGTTATTTTCTTTTTCTTTGTATTGTAAACTAAATTGCAATGATTTTGGTATATAACAAATTGTAAAACGATCAGAGCAACACAGAGAAAATATTATCACAAAATGATGCATGAATTTCGTAACGCCTGGACGTAAAAAATGTTTTTTCAAAAATTCACCATAAATCGAAATATTGTGCTAGAGATTTCCTGTTTGTTGAAAAATGGAGCTAATTGATTGAATATTACTAAACTGTAAGTGTTTTAGCTTACAATTGCAGTTTTCGACCATTTCAGTCGAGTTAAAGTTGACCGAAAGTAGAATATTTTCTATTTATCGTGATTTATATGAAAATATTTCAAAACTGATAAAAGCTACAACCATGAGTTATTTTCTGTTGCATACTACATGAAATTGCGCACATTTTCATATATAAAACTTTATGTAACAACTAATATAAAACGGTGCAAACATTACGACAACGTGACGAAAGAATTTCTGAGATGTTCGGCCGAGTTACCGCGCGGACATAAGGAAAATTTTTTTTTCAAAAATTCACCATAAATCGAAATATTGTGCTAGAGACTTCCAATTTATTGCAAAATGAAGGTACATGATTGAATATTACTAGAATGTAAGAGTTTTAGCTTATAATTGCGTTTTTTTACCATTTCGGTTGAGTTAAAGTTGACCAAAGGTTGAAATTTTGGCAGTTATCGTGATTTATGTGAAAATATTTCAAAACTGATATAAGCTACAACCATGAATTATTTTCTGTTGTATTCTAAATGAAATTGCACACATTTCCATATATAAAACTTTATGTAACGACTAATATAAAACGGTGCAAACATTACGACAACGTGACGAAAGAATCTCTGGCGCGGACGTAAGGAAAGTTTTTTTCAAAAATTCACCATAAATCGAAATATTGTGCTAGAGACTTCCAATTTGTTGCAAAATGAAGGTAAATGATTGAATATTACTAGATTGTAAGAGTTTTAGCTTACAATTGCGTTTTTTTACCATTTCGGTCGAGTCAAAGTTGACCGAAGGTTGAAATTTTGGCAGTTATCGTGGTTTATATGAAAATATTTCCAAACTGATAAAAGCTACAACCATGGGTTGTATGTTGCTGTATTTTACATGAAATTCCGCACCTTTTCATATATAAAACTTCATGTAACGGCTAATATAAAACAGTGCAAAACTTACGACAAAATGACAAAAGAATTTCTGAAATTTTCGGCCTAGTTACTGCACAGCCGTAAGGAAAAAGTTTTTTTTAAAAATTCACCATAAATCGAAATATTGTGCTAGAGACTTCCAATTTGTTGCAAAATGAAGGTAAATGATTGAATATTACTAGAATGTAAGAGTTTTAGCTTACAATTGCGTTTTTCGACCATTTCGGTCGAGTCAAAGTTGACCGAAGGTTGAAATTTTCTGTAGTCGACGTACGGTACGTCCACTCGGCACCCAACAGACAATTTTAGTCGACATATGATACGTCCAGTCAGTGTTTAAGGGTTAAGAGAATAAAAAGAAAAATGAAAGAAAAGAGTAACAACAATAAGACACCAAAGTACAATTATACAGATGTGAGAACAAGAGAAAGGGCAAGATTATTGTTACAGTGTTTCAACTCATCTGTCCCTGAAAAATAACAATCACTGACATATGGTCATGGTAACACTGTGGGATGGACCGCCCAAAGACAAAGGATGAGAGAAAAATGCTATTGGAAGGTATGAAAAAGAATAACATACGTATGCTTATGAGAGAGACGAGAGGGAAACAAACGAAGGGAAAGAGAGAGAGAGAGAAATAACAGTAATCCCATTGTCTTAAAGCATTGTAAATAGGACCAGGCACAGACTTTTTATTTTAAACCGTTGATTTATTGATGAAATTCCATATTTTTCATGTAAAAATTGTAAAATGAAATAATATTCCCTACCCTTTTATCATTTAATGCTCATCGAAAAGTGCATAAAATTTTTAGTCAGGCTGAACTTTTCCTTATCACTTATTATCTAGTTCAATCTCTCCTTCATTATTGTTACCTGATTTGTGGTAAAATTGGCACACTGAAGAAAAACATCTCTAAATAAAATTTTTTATTTCCCTTATTTGGATCAACAAATAAGGGGGAATGAATTCTTACAAGTAGGCCTATGCACGTTTTATGTCACACCAGCCTTGCCCATTCATAATGTCTATATCAGTGCCAACAAAATAACAGGCCGATACTCTAAGTAAGAGCCTGGCGATGGTTATAAGATTTTCTTTGTTAGTAGTCAATTGCTAAATGTGAGAAAAAGCAGAAATGCATTTTAAAAACTGTTAAGAGATAAGGTACTCCTTTCAGCATCTCTGGGAAAACTGGGGATGAATTTTGAACGCTTGGCTTCATTCACCCTGTACTTATGTATTTCTCTTCTTTCTATATTCCTTACTCTCTTTTGTAATTTCTTTCAAATGAACACTATTCTTTGGAAGCCTGAATCTCGTCAATGGCCCCTGTAGGCTTGTTCCACATGAATGGGATTCATCTTTTTTATTAGTATTTAAAAAAATTTTTTTTTTGGTCTATCACAGTCATCCTATTGGACTGGGTGGTTTTTACAGTGTGGGGTTCCGGGTTGCATCCTGCCTCCTTAGGAGTCCATCACTTTTCTCACTATGTATCCTGTTTCTAACAGCACACACTTCTGCATGAGTCCTGGAGCTACTTCAGCTTCTAGTTTTTCCAGGTTCCTTTTCAGGGATCTTGGGATCGTGCCTAGTGTTCCTATGATTATGGGTACAATTTCCACTGGCATATCCCATATCCTTCTTATTTCTTTTTCAGGTCTTGATACTTACCAATTTTTTCTTGTTCTTTCTCGAGTGCAGTCCTCCCAATCTACTCTCCCAGCAGGAGGGAGAACCTCTGCAGACCCCTTGGATCCTTCCTGCACTACGCGGGCGTACGACCTAGTCGATCCAAGGACCGAGCCAGGAATGCATGCCCTTGTAGTCGAACTCTGGGGAGAGGACTCTCCAGAGTTCCTCCTACCTGACTCGCACCTCCCAGGGAAGCCCCAGGAGGCTGAGGGGACAGACGAGGAGGACTGGGCATCCCGCCGGTACTGCTGGTTCCACCAGCAGGAGGAGGAGGCCGAGAGTGGTCATCAGGCCACGGTGATGACAGCAACCCAGGTCCAAGAGAACACTTTTGCCTCGGTGAAGTGCTGTCCTGGGGAGAGCACAGTGGTTCACGCGAGCTGAGCCAAGCGCTTAACTCGACCTAGCCGGGCCGATCATGCGAACATGACCGGGGACTGAGTGGAGTCGAATATGTGGCTGGCTGGCGAGATCTTGCTCTGTCCTCTTCACGAGGCCCAGTCTTCTTCAAGGCCGAAGCCTCTCAAGAAGACTGTACAGGGGACCTCCCTTTTGTCTCCCCAGATGCTCGGACTCGAGAGCCCAAAGCACCTACCTGGGAAACTTGCTTGGCACTAGAGGAAGTGCCGAGACACCTGACTGCCTTGGCTCTTCCTCCCGTCCTGTGCCCGAATTGGTAAGGTGAGCGGACTCTCCAGTGCCAGTTCGGGATACCCGAGTCTCCTTAGAGAGCTGGGTACTCAGAGCGGCTTGTGAACAAGTGCCTGACACAGTGCCAGCCTTCGAAGCAGACTTCTTAGGTGCCGCAACAAGACAGATACAGAGAAGTGGAGGCGTGGGAACGAGAGGTTTAGTTACGATGACTTAACTAGTTTGTTTTACTATTCAGCACTCCAGTCTTGGTTATTTGTGTGTTCAGTGAAGAGCAAAGAACCAAGCACTGACCCCTAAGACATACACTTCAATTGATAATAAATCATTGTTTTCAGTTACTAAGTTATCCTTCCATCCAGTCTCTTACTTCATATATGGTAGCTTACTATTTCCATTAACTTTTGTGGCAACTTTTTAAAATTCCTCCAGAAATCCAGATGAGGGTACAGGCAGTCTCGGTTAACGGGAGGTTCCATTCCCGAATAAGCACCTAACTGAAAATCGCCGATAATTATGGTAAATACATGGTGTTTACGACGTCATAAGTGCCAATAAACCACTTATCGGTACAGTTAACTGCTTATCGGAGCTGATAAACCATTTACTGATGCTGATAAACCACTTGCCGATGCTGATAAACCGCTTGACGATGTTGATAAACCGCTTGCTGATGCCGATAAACTGCTTACTGATGCTGAAAATTGCTTACTGTCGCTGAAAATCTGGTTAACAAGGTCGTTAGCCAAGCACTGTAAAACTGGAATGCCACTAACCAATGCCACCGATAAGTGAGGACAGCCTGTATATCTATTGTTCTGACTGTAACATGTACAGTACTGTATACCAAACATGTTATAAAGGATGCCTAAAAGATTGGTCTTCCATTACATAATTCATGCTACCTAGAATTAGTTTTCTTTGTTCTAAGGATGCCTTTTAAATGTCATAAAAGGAATCATAATTGGGTTCAATAGTCAACTAATGTAGGATCTCTTGCGAGCTGCTTGAGCACTTGACAGGCACGGAAGGCATGATTTGATTACCTACAAAGAATCAAAGGAAATATATGCACACATCTAACTTACCTGAACCACCTGTTCTTTTTTATTATACAGTGGTATGATGTGTCTGGCATTTAAATGCTACACAAGAATCATCTGTACTAAATTAGTGGGTTGATGAAACACACACTGTACCACAATAGCATAGGGTGAGGAGCATTATGTCAAAAAGTATACTACAGTTGACCCCTGGTATTCATGGGGGATGCATACCACTACTCCCAGCAAATAGCTAAAAATCTGCGAATACTTAAAACCCCCTCTAAAAATGCCCATAACTGCCTATTTTGATAATTCAAAACACCAAAAAAAACTCTAAAAATGCTTCTACCTGAATATTTTAATAGTTTTATCACAAAAAGTACATTTTGTCATG
The DNA here is from genome assembly GCF_040412425.1 of Macrobrachium rosenbergii. Lineage (NCBI taxonomy): Eukaryota > Metazoa > Arthropoda > Malacostraca > Decapoda > Palaemonidae > Macrobrachium > Macrobrachium rosenbergii. The sequence continues at coordinate 25,101,669 of NC_089783.1, read as the reverse complement.
AAAACATGAAAATACAGTCATTTGTGAACATTTCTCTATGAAAAATACTGCGAATAGGCAAATTTTCTCCGAATAATGTGTATATATGTTCCACAGAGAAATCCGCGAATAGGTGAAGCCACGAATCCAGAACCACGAATAGGTGGGGGTCGACTGTATATGGAAGCAAAAAGTGAAAGCCAGTAGGAAGGCTCAAAAAAGCCTGGAGATAAGACATAAATGAAAATAAAAATTGAAACAAACATGGAGCTTACCTGAATACTTTTCTGATGAATGCAAACATAATTGCCAGTACCACCAGTATGGGCAAGAAATGAGGGAAAACCATACAAACGAAGACCAAAGAACTCATTATCAACCAAATATTCTGGACAAATGTTTCAAGCGTCATGGGTAACCGCACATCAACTGCAAAAATTAAATTCAAGAAGAATTTTATAATAATCCTGAATTGTATAATAAAAATGGGGAATTGCACAAATAAAAAGATAAAACAATTTCATTACACCTGAATGTCACTTATGCCTTCACCATTCAAAATTGTTTTAGGAACATAGAAATATACCTTCTTTTTAAATTTTTTTATAATCATAAATCTGTTTCTCTACCAAAGCCTTTTTGATTAATATCTGTAAAATGAGCAGGCTCTGAATCTTATTCTCAAACATGAACATGGTTATTAGATAAGGGTATGAACTGTATTACATAAGGGACATAAAGTCTAGGGTGTTCCAGCTTAGCACTTGCTTGCTCCATATGCAGAACCTTCGAATACTGAACCAATAACAGGATCTGGTAAAGGGGTCTTCACATAAAGAATATTTGTCTCCATAAAAGCACCTCATTAATCATATACTGCACAATTTCTGTGGACCAGAAAACCCTAACCACTCCAACTTGTATTAGCAAGATTGTGAGGTCTCTACTGTGTATGCCCTCCTGCATATGATGCCTGCATTCACCCTTACTTTTTATGAGGCTATTACACAGCCAACTTTATTGCGCTCCAAGGAATGCCTTTATCAAGTTCTTTATGTAGGGCCTTCATATGTCCTTCATCAGTCCATTGTGAATATTTCCATTTAATAAGTGTTAGATGGTAAAAGAAACAACCTTCTGAGAACATTTGTAGGCTGGACTCAACTTATATAAAATATCAAAGAACAAATGGCAAATGCATTACTTATGCTTAGCTACAGTTGGGAGCCAGCATATAACATCCTCTTCTATATGTTACTTTGAGTGCTCTTTCCATTTCTGATTTCTAGTTATTTCTGCATTATTTAGTTTTGTAATTGTTCTACATACATCATTCTGTGTCTGTAGAATTTTGTGATGCATCATTTTGTACCTCGTTCTTGCATAGTGTTTAATGGGTGGTACTTATGCAATTCATTTGGATATTCATTTTTAAATATTTAGAGGTTACGTTTATTCTGCACAGTAGTGCCCTACCTTGCCATTCTCTGTAGGGATGTGAATTTTGCTTCATTATGTGAATTTGTGCTTCATTCTGTAAATTTTGAGCTTCATTCTGTGAATTTGGGAATTGTACTCTTTGCACGGTCACGTTTAATTCTCAGTAAATGCTAAAATACAGAGCAGACTCACAAAGCCAAAGCATTTGTCTAATATCTTGAAAAAAGTCTAAAGATTGAGCAGTCTTAGAGTATCTGCCGTTTACAACTTGCACTGTTGATGAAACAAGCCTAAACATTTCATAATAAAAAATGACATATCTCTGAGCTACTCTAAGTAAACAAAAGATGAGCATCTTCTCTACACTTCCATATTCAACATAAAGTATAAAAAGGAATGCCAATATATGTTGTCCTGATATCAGAAATAACATAAGTGTTAAATTACAAGTATTTTACAGAAAAGCTGTACAAGTGGAAAAAGATGAATACAAAAAAGAGTAAACTAGTACCATTATTTCCACATCATTCAGTTCATGTTTCTAACATGGTAGGTAAAGGGGCTACCTCTGGGAGGGATAATATTCTGTGGGGAAACTCAGTTTTCTCTTGTTTATTAGTTAATAGCATAAGTGAAGCTGGCATTTAACACTGAATGGATATATTTTCGCTAAGATGCTTTCTTTCCTAAACACTAGATTATTTAAAACACTGATCAAAACAACAAACTCTTTTCAATGAAAGATGAAGCTGATTCAGTACTTGTACTTACTTTCATCCATATCACGTGAAAATATGTTGATAATTCGACCTATTGGGGTTGTATCAAAGAAACTCATGGGACTGCGGAAAACCTTAACAAAAACTTGGTCGTGCATCCTACTGGAGGCTAGTAATGTAGTCTGAAGAAGAAATAACAATCAACTTCCTTTCCCATTAAAAGCCATTTACTACAAAAACATGAGCAGAATTACAAGAATTCTTACAATTTCAATATACAACATGCAAATGAAGAAATAATATATCCTCTTGTAAAACCATTGTTAAATAATTATTTAAATCACACTGAAAATAAATGCATTATCAGTACTCTGCAATGTAAAGCAATAAGAAATCTTATATTGTTAATTTATTGTAACATCATGGTGCAAAGCATAAGAACAAAAATAACACCACAACATTGCAGTTATACTGAAACAAGTTTCAGCAAAAACTTAAGAAAATATAAGCAAACATAATGCTACACTGTTAACATATTTCAACAATCTCAAAGTAAACATAAACAGTAAAATTCCTATAATTCAACTACCAATTCTTTGAGAACCAAACTATTCATAAGATTTTCATAAACAGTCCCAGTCTGACCTTTCTCCCATTATTTGGGAAATATTCTAAACACTTTTCAATGAAAATTAGGGCTGCCCCACTCCATTCAGTTCTGTTTGGCTTTTGAGAAGATACCAGCTAGTTAGCTGAGGTGAGTGTCATCATGGGGTATTAACTTAGCTTCTCCAATGAGGTTCTGGAGCTAGTTTCTGGCATCTCAGGGTAATGAAATGGGTCTATCACTTTTATGAAGTTTGGTTTCTAACCTTCATCTTTTTTATTAAAAAAAGCGGTGACATCAGTATGTTAAATAACTGTAAGGTGTTGTAATCTCTAGTAACCTATTAACACTGAATGGATCAACAGTTTGGAATTGTCTCTGAACTTTTATCACTGTAAATTCTGGACACTTATGTTCTTGTGTTTATAAATGGCTTTCAAAGGTGGTAAGCATACTGGGGGAGAAAAGAATTGGCCTTATATATTATTGCCACTCCTTAAGAAAACATTTAAAATTTTGATGCTGGATAAAGACATGCTCTTTGCATTCATGGCTTAAGAAATTTCATGAGGAACTCAACATAAAACAAGAGGAAACCTAAGTTAGACAAGGTGGACTAAATGTACAGTAAACATAACCATGAGAAGCCAATCTCAGGGTCACTTATCATCATGAAAGCCAGGATGTTTTATTAAAAAAGAAGATTAAGGAACTGTGTGCCTTCTTAGATGGGTGACTGGGGAATTTTAACCTGTTATGTCATCAGACAAACATTAGCAAGTGAATTTATGCTGCCCATGCTGGTGCTACCAAACACTGGTTCATATTTAAGCATAACCTGAGTCTGAGCCAAATTTATAGTGGTAATGAGATGGGCTTATTTCATAGGGTATGTCTAAAATAATTTAAGCAAGGGTTGAGCAAATGGCTACTAAAAGGATTCAAGAGGAACACAGTGACTGTTAAGTGTTGCTCAATGCCTTGGGAACTTAACAATTTACTCTTGGAAAATTTAAGAACCTATGGGCAGTAACAAATGTTCATTTGCTGGTATGGTATGATACCTGGTTGGCTGGAACAGCCTTATCCCACCTGTTTCACTACTATTTTGTGCCAACAGTGAAGGCTAACTTGAGGAAGGACGGTCTTCTAGATGATTCATAAGGCTAATTTCTTGTTGGACAACTGTCTTGCTCATCCTCTTGAGAATGGGCTTGTTCCATGCATTATTCAGTGTGACCTGTTATATCCTGGCCATGGTGCACAGGGTTCACTCAGAAATTCAAAACTAGCTACTGTACATTTTTTGCACAAAAGATACAATATGTTACCCTTTCTGTACCTGACTTGCAGCCAGCCACTAACATCCTGAGTAAGCTGACAGAGATGATGTTCTAATTTGTTGTAACAAAAGGATTAGATAATTTCCTTGTTTGTGACCAACCTTTGGTACTAGAGACAAAGGAGGTCAGGGTCGAACATGAAAACAAATGAAAGCAAAATGACAGTGACATGATTGATTATATTAAATGCATAAGACAAATTTGTTGAGAACTTTCACTTTCACAGCTCCAAGACCATGTAGTACCGTATCATGCAAAGGACCTTCCAGGTTAAGAAAACAGCATCTACTGAAAAGGGCATAATTCATGGCTTCTTTGGGAAAGCTACCAAAACAAACTTCTACCTGCTTATCTGTCACTCCCTCCTTATCAGCAGGAGAAACCTATGAGCCTTAACCTCCAGGGCCCTTACAGCCTAGAGACAATCCTGAACCTCATTCAATACGTAGTTGGATAATCCTGACCAAAAGAATGTTAATGACAAAGAGTGAACCTTTGATGCCAATGAGCATGAGCTATTCAAGACTGACGATTCTGAGCCAGAGGCTCTGGAGGTAGTTGACTCAGAGCCCCATGAGCCTGAAGCAGGCTCAAAACTGCTCTCTGTAACCTCAATCTCTAAGCATGTAAATGGCAGAATTAAGGAAAAACAAAAACAATATTCCGAATATTGTTGGAGGCTGCTGAGCTATGATGACATATCTTTAGGTCTCATATTTCAGTAATAGAGCTCTGTTTTATTATTAGCACTGATGACATATATGATACAAGATTAGCATACAGTACCTCATTTATCCTTGACCAGATAAACATGTTTGGAAGAGAGAGTGTAAGAGATTGGTTGTGCAGTGCATGCACATGTAGAATACTTGTGATATTATAAGTACTCTTTTTAATATTCTACAAGATAGTTGGGATATATGATTATATGTTTCAACATTTCACTTCAGTAACAATACATGTTAGCACTGATGAGCATATACACCAAAAATTTTGTGTAATTACTGATATTTGGACTTTCCTTTTTTTTTTAAATCATCAGATTAAAACCCTTATGGATAGAGTCAACAGATTATAAAACCAAGAGAGCTCCAAAAGGAAATCAGCTCGCAAAAAGAGACATAATAGGAAAAGATGATAAATAATCAAGTATGAGGGAATCAAATATAAAACTGATACACCCTGAATTCAAGAGATGTCAGCTGAAAGCACGAATAAATTTGCTCCTTACTTAAACACTTGGAGATCAGAAGACTCCACTACTGCACTAGGCAAACTATTCCACATTTTAGTTATAGCCAAAATAAAACTCCTGAGTAGTATTACATCTGATAATAGAAAACAATGCACCATTTGCAGCAGCAGCCTGCCTAGTGCTGCAAGTAGAAATAGTTAGGGCAGGGGAAGAAGAGTAGAGGATGTTTGTCACTACTGTAGTATAATTTTTGCACCATACATAATAAATTCACTTTACTTTTATGCCACAAGTCAACACTAAGGGTTGGAAAAATACTCTCAACTGATGACAACTCAACTCAAGAGTTTGAGATGAGAATCAGCATCCAAGGACCACACTGGAGAACAGTACAGTACTCTAAACAAGGGCAAAGAAAATAAAGTTAAAACATCCATCATAAATAGCTTCATCGTGAAACATTTGAAAACATTTCTGCAAGTTAAAAAATTTTTAAAAAAGAAGCAATATTATATATATAAGCTTCTCAAAAGCCAACTTATCAAAAGTTACACCTGAAATCTTAAGCCCCTGACATTTAAAACCAACAGTATTTAAATGTAAATCAGGATGTTAAGGCAAAAGGGTTCTGGATTGACTAGCTAATATTTTGAGTTTTAGAAGGGTTAGGCTTCATGCCCAAAGCCTACTACACTCAAGAATATGTGCCAGATCTCTATTCAAGGATTCTGCAACCTCATACGTAAGGCATGGAAAAGGAACAACAGCTAGAAGAGTAGCATCACTGGCATATGCAATTTATTTGTCCTACAAGCCTTATCACATATCACTACTAGAGACAATAAATAGACATTATTAAAGCTACTATACTGGCCATCAATACTAACCATTCGGATTGTGACTATTAAAATTTCATTAAGTTATTAATAACTGATCGACCAATACCCAGTAATATTAGCTTGTAGATAAGTGCTACATAATTCATGAAGTCAATGGCTGCACTTAAATGTTAAATGTAAACCTACCATGCATGCCTCTGCACCCTAATCAAACACTCAGTGAGGCAGCAGATATTGAGAAGAGTGCGTCACAAGTACCAATGCCTTTACGAAACCAAAACTGTAATGCTAGTAGCAGATTAATATCTTCAACAAACCTACAGAGAAACTCACCGAGCAGCTTCTAATACACCCTAGATACAACAGGGATAATTGCTATCAGCCTTTACACTGAGGGGAATGAGGATGGACTTAGTCCTTTAGGCAATGCAACAATGTTTCCCTTCCCCCAAACACCAGGAAAACTTGCAAGTGTAACTAACTTTTGGAAAATAATAATCTTAGGAACAATGAAATCAGCAGTCTTTTTAAAAAAAGATGGAAAAGATTCCATTAAGGCCTATGCCACCATATCTGTCAAGCCACAGAAGCAAAGCTTTGATCAAAAGGCTACTGAACACAACTTAGGTTCTGGAAAGCATGACTGAGGTAAAACCAAAGACTAAGTACATTGTTTGCTTACAGAGACTTGAGCCAAAATGTCTGCCTCCTGTTTAGGGAAATATACAGAAATTCCATAGCTCCTAAAAGGACAGGCACACTAGAATCAACTCTAAAGACTAATGACTCAAGGGCATATCACTAGAGAGCAAGATCTACTTCACATCCTCATCATAAGCTCTCTCATAGACAACCTTAGCTTGACTTCAAAGCTCATCAAAATTATGCCGCAAAAAGTCTGATCAACTTCTCCTCCATAAATGATAAGCTGCTTGTTTTTCTTGGTGAGCAAGCTAACATGCAGAATCAAACCATGGCTTATCTTTCCAAGAGGAAGCTTGATGATTTTACAAGAAATTCTCCTTTTCGTTATATGGCTAGCATAATTATTTAAATACTTAATAATACTCAAACTTTCACATATATCATTCCGAGATCAGTAAGATCACAGTGAATACCATCTCAATCAGCCTAGACTTCAAGTACACTTTTCTTCAAAAGCTAATATCAGGAACTAAAAGTTTTTTTATTGCAGTTTTGTCATTAAGAGGAGTGCAATAAACATACTAAACGGCTAAACACTACATCAGAATAGCAAAAGGGTTCCATCATACTGCCTACATTAGGAAAACCATTCTATCCTCTGTCATTCATTTTAAGAAAAAATCTCATTTGTCTTGAAAGGTCAGAATTTACCGCTTTCATATCCAACCAAGATATGAAAAATAAAATTATGCTACTCTGAAAACTGTTCCTCCATTCTATTTTAAAAAGCAAAAATCACACTACAACAAAGCCACAAAACTTACCATATTACTGCATTCTACAACATAATGTTACAACATTAATGACAAAAAGGGTCACACATTAAAACTTATATAACCTCCTATGATAATGAAATGACTCAACTGAAAATACGATCTTAACTATAAATCAGAAACAAAAACTTTATGGCTAAGAAAAAAAAAGTCTGTCATATGAATCTTCAAACAATGGTCATCATCAATTTAGAGTAATAATGAATAAAGAAATAGAGTGAATGAAGGCTGTAATACACTAAGAAGCAGATTCTTCTGAAAACAGAATTTTAAGGCAAAAACTCAATACATTACAAAAAGCATTGTCAATTATCAAACTTACCTTCATAAAGGCAAACCCTCTTAGAAGTGATGTTCCCAGAATGGCAAATATAAGACAAGCATACACAGTTTGATAAAAATGTTGCTTTGGATTGTCTGCAATATTTTCACTAATGTAAGTTTCATTTCCTACAGTGACAGATGTGTTCTGAAAGTTAAATTTGAATTTTACTTCACTTAAGAAAAAAAAATACATAATTCACAAACATGAAAACAGCAACATGGTAATAAGTCAACATATCTTTACAATAAACACAGATTCTCATCAGAAAAAATTATTATGTATACCAAAAAATATAATACACTCAGTCTCCAAACCATATTTTAATTTTGATTCTAAACCAACCTAAAATTAATTCTAAAACAAAAAATGAATTTAAAAAAGATGCTTTCATAAAAAATGAGAGTTGTCCTCGTTACACAGCCCATTTACTGAAGGAAGATCATTCTGATTGATTAAACTGACAAAAGAAAAACAAGCCAAAAAATGCACTTTGGCACAATCGAGTTACTGAGTAGTAGACAGTTCTAAGTACAACTTAGAGAGAGAGAGAGAGAGAGAGAGAGAGAGAGAGAGAGAGAGAGAGAGAGAGAGAGAGAGAGAGAGAGAGTGTTTCACTATTAAGAATCTTGACCAACTGCAAAGCCTTAATAAAGTTGTAAAATGTGTGAGAGCATGCTGTAGTTTAAAATCCTGCCTTTTGTTGCCAATTTTTTACTGTTTACTGAGGGAGGGCAGTTAACCATATTCCTTGCCATTCCTATTTCAATATTGTTATTTAAATTTTTGCCTATATTACAAGAGTATATTTCATTCTGGATGGACTCTCATCTTTCTGAGGAGCCCTACCAAGGTAGGAACAATTATGCTATTTCCCAATTAACAGATAACCTAGGAGATCCATCTGAATATCACCTTACACTTATTGCTTTCGTGGTTGTCAGTTAGTTCAGACTGGACTCAGCAATATGGCCAAGGTTTGACAACAAAGTTCCCCTCATTTGACCATGCCACATATCTCATTCTAAGGAATGTTATCTAAAAAGAACCTTTCGTGAAAACCAACAAGCAGTCAAAATCTGATAATTTTTCTTGCTGTGGTCATTAACAGTAAGTCAGTTAAGAGACCAAGCAAGAAAAAAGGAAAACTGAAATTTAACACAAGGTCTAGTCTTCATCTGGGTGTTCTGAATTGATTTTGAAGATATGGTTGGATCTACCAAGATAAAAAAGCACCGAGCTTCCATCACCTAGTTCTTTCAAGCACCGCACATGCCACCCACAGTTTCAACAAAGTACTGGACTATTAATGGGACATAATAAAAGCTGTGAGTGAGGGATCCAGCACTGAAATACAAACGGTTTCAATATCCAAAAAAGAAGTAAATATCTTGGGCAATCTACTACAGTTGTCAGTAACTAAGTAAAATTAAATAACATAGGTAGTATTGTGATGCAACACTATACCTGAATTATCACTGAATATACAAGAGTGCAGAAAAATATTTTGAAACACCCATAAGTTGTAAAAAATATTCATGAAACTTACCACAAAAAAATTACATTTTTAGATTAATAACAAGGTTAACAATGATAATCATGATAAGACTTCTACTAATATCTTATCATCGTCATAAAGTGGTCTTCTACTGATTATCTTATCATCGCTATAAAATGGTGTAAATTCTGATACCACAGGCAATCTTGTTTTATAAACACAGTGAACATAACAGTAACTCCAATTAAGACTATTTACAGTACTGTTATTGTGTAATATAAACTCTCTCCAGTCTTTTTATGCTTTATATAAGGGTTCCATATATCAAGGAATTAAAGAGGATATAAAATTAAAATACAGCTCTCCCAAAAAATGACCATCCTCAAAAATATCCTACCCCTGGTACTTCTGCTGACTCTGAAATCAGTTTCATCCATAAACACATCTCTGGAAAATAACCAAAGACTGTTGTGCAAAAGTAATACTACAGGCAATGAAGAAATAATGACGCAATGCTCATGCTTTTTCGACAATGACGTAAGTATAGTCCAATGGTCAACTTATGGTATATCAAATGATTTGATTCATACTCAATTCTTACATCTGAAGATAAAATAATGCTTATATTTATGTAATAATTCTTACATCTGAATATAATATAATGTTCATAATACTTAATTCTTACAACTAAAGATAAAATAATGCCCATATTCTTGTAACTCTTGCATTTAAAGATAAAATAATGTCCATAATCATGTAATTCTTACATCTAAAGATAAAATAATGTTTATATTCATGTAATTCTTATTTGGAGATACAATAATGCCCAAATTCATATCATTCTAACATAAGAAGATAAAATAAGGCCAATATTCATATAATTCTTACATTTGCTTAACTATAAAGGGTAGCATTACTAACTAAAGTGGTTACAATTTCTGACTACTTGAACCAGTTACTTTCTGTATGTCTCTTTCCAGGCAAAACACAAGGAAACTTTGCAAATTTAAAATTTTTACTTTTTGAATAGTATGATTTATTCAGTACCACACCTAAAAGCTTAAGTATTCTATGACTTGTCAAGCATAATCTTGCAGTCCATGTCAATATTTTTATTTTCCTCTAGTTCTCTATTATTGTGCGGTAACATTAAAAAATCCAATGAAATTGATCAAGAACCAAGAGGTTAGCAGCCCACACCTGTCAAAGAAGTGCTGTGATTACTGTGTTGGAAAAGAATTTTGTTGGTATCAATGTTATAACATTAAGAATATATGCGAGCCACTAAATTGTTAGCCACCTTATTGTACTGTAAATTCAGTCCACGATGAATAATTTTCTGGTGCATAATACTAAAATTGAGAAAGTTATTTCTAATAAAAAGGAGAAACTTATTCCTGCAAAAAAATTCACAAAACTAGTTCACTGTAACAGAATTATTACACCATAAAAAGCTCAATACGTAGTTACAGGTTTAAGCACATTTTCTACATACTCAACAAAGAAAGATGAGCCACTTTAAAGACTTTTTGTTCCTCATAAATAATACAAGTTCATGAATCATTAGATACCTTACCATGTCGAGAGAAGCCTATCTGGCAATGTTTTCTGAACATATGATTACATTATTAACTTTATCACAAAGGTTGGGTAAAACTATTTCTTACTGATAATTACTTTATAGGGTATAATTTAATAACCCTAGAGGATATATATGTGGGAATGGGCTGAAACCAGCATAAAATTGTAAATCCAATGGAAATTTACCTAAAATTTACATGAAATTATCTTCTCAAGATACATAAAAAGTAAAATGATTGGGAAATAAAGGATAATTCATGGCAGTTTGAAGGAATAGTAAAGTAATTATTGGGGTCCCTTAGTTCCCTTGCCTTAAGTCACAGACATGGCTAAAACCCTTGAATTAGATTTATGGTACTGTTTGCTTAAGTATAGTCTTTGAAAAAGTATCTGGCACTGTTTTCATCCCAAGAGGCAAACTGATAAAAACATTTAATTTTTAACAGAGTAGTTTATTTAGGCCATCATTAATTTTCAGCAATTTTTAAAAGGCTTAGTGGCACCACTATCTCTCTTGCAGACTGTAATACTTCAGGATACGTCTATACGCTATAAGAATGAAACAGTCTACTTGGAAACTTCAACTACACACTGGAGACTGAGTGACTGCTCTGAAGTTCATCTGAGTGGCCCAACTCTTCTTTCGCTGAGCAACTTGCACACACTGCAACTTTATGACATTAATGAACTACACATTGATAATACATTTTTGGCACAGTACAGTGCTAAATTGCAGTAAGTTATTTCATGTATTGAAATTAACAGGTTTGCACTCTTCTGGTTTATTCTACTGGCAGATAAATGTACAGTATATTCTGGGATGCCATATATTTACTTTACAAGACGTCACAGGTGTCAGAAAAAGTGTTACTTCTAAAATCTGTACAATTTTTGCCAAAAATATGTATATACCAATGTCTCTCATACCCATATAACACAGTCAAGGCCCAGCTGGACAATGGAAATTTCTGGGTATGAAGAATAAACCCTACGGATGTAAAATGGCAACTTTGTACTCCCACCCATGATTGAGAAAAAGCCACTTTATAGAACAAATTTAAATGTGTACAGTAAATGCAGAGCAAAAGCTTTTGACCTATACTAAGGTCCTCTTCAGCCATACTGAGTAAAAATGACAAAGTTTGTATAGAAATAAAAGTGAAAATATAAAATTTTTAAATGGGCAATTAAAATGGAAACTGTCAGTCTGGGGGTCTTCCTTGAGAATTATCATTTCTTAAGATGTCTTCTTGTTATTTTGGTCAACTGAAAATTGGTTTGGTGTTCACCTTTAACAACTCATTAAAACAAATGCTCTGCAAGAATTCCAATAATCGATAAAGATTGCACCCAAGTCTATGTCAGGGAGACTGGAAGAGATTGCTCAGTCAGATTAGCCAAGCATAAAAATGCACGAAGGACCAGGGCCAGTAACAGTACTGTAGCCAACCAGTCTTGATTTGGACCATCAATTTCTTTTGACAAGTCAAAGATTATCTGCAAGTCACAAAATACCAACAAAAGAAGAATAGTAGAGAGAGCACTAATCAGACAGATAGTTTCCAAGGAAAGTAGGCCTTCACCTCCAAAGACATTTTCACAGACCAGTTGATATGCCTAACAGCCAATCTACAATTAGATATTTTAGAAGAAACTGCTCCTTTGGCAAGCAAACGACTTATGTATACAATAACAAGATGACAAATTCAAGAAATAATGATACTCAAGGATGACCCCCCAGACTGACAGTTTCCATTTTAATTGCCCATTTAAAAATTGTGCATTTTCACTTTTATTTCTATGAAAACTTTGTAATTTTTCCTCAGTACAGTTGAAGAGGACCATTTTCATTTGAAGGTTATTGAAAGATTCCTGTTCTGCATTTACTCATTTAAATTTATTGTATAAAGTGGATTGATTATGAAATATATATATATATATATATATATATATATATATATATATATATATATATATATATATATATATATATATATATATATATATATATATATATATATATATATATTTGTAATATATATATATATATGCATATATATATATATATATATATATATATATATATATATATATATATATATATATATATATATATATATATATATATATATATATATATAATACTATTTTTGTGAGGATAGGTTCCAGAACCCACTGTGAAAATGCAAAATCCCCTCTGAAAATGCTATAAGTGCTTATAACTGTCAAATACCCTGTAATCCTTAAACTAAAACAATTATCACTACCTATTTTAACAGTTCACTGGCAAATTTAATAGTCCAAACAAAAGTTTGATAGTTAAAACAAAAATATACCTTAAATTATCATACTAAAACAATCTTATATCATTTCAAACAAAAATACACCCCAAAACATCATCCCAAAACACCCAACATAACCTTACATTACAGTACTCTCCTACTACTGTTACTCTTAAGTAGGCTCTATACATCCCTAAAATGCTTATAACTGCCTATTATGGCCCTGAGCTGCAATAAAGGATATTATTATTATTATTATTATTATTATTATTATTATTATTATTATTATATTATTATTATTATTACTATTATTATTACAGTATTTACTTTGACTGCAAATTGTTAGTTCAGAGATTCTTCAGAAACAAAAGAATTTATTTTTGCTTCAGAAGATATTTACTAACACTGTGTTGACATATCCTCAAAACAAACTTCATCTCTTTAATCTCTTGAGGAATGTTAATCCATTTCTGTTTACCTGCTGGTTACACCCTTGATAGTCCATGCGACTGACAGCAACAAAATTTGTTTGTTTTTGTTTCTTCCAAAGATGTATTACCTGTACTACACATTTTTTAAAACATGATTACACACACACACAGCGTGTGCATAAGTGATAATACCTGTTGGTTAAAGAGACTTAAATTAGCAGTTTCTTTTCCTGACACACACACACACACACACACAGAGAGAGAGAGAGAGAGAGAGAGAGAGAGAGAGAGAGAGAGAGAGAGAGAGAGAGAGAGAGAGAGAGAGAGAGAGAGAGAGAGAGAGATTCACCTCTCGAGGAATGTTAATCCATTTCTGTTTCCTGTCTCCATGCAACTGACAACAAAATTTATATATATTTTTTGTCTTCCAAAGATGCATTACCTGTACTATACATTTTTAAAGCATGTACACACACACTGTGTGAATATGTGCTAATAACCATTGGTTGAAGACTCAAATTAGCAGTACCCCTTCCTGAGAAAGAGAGAGAGAGGGAGTCTCTTCTACAACAGCAAATAAGGTACTGCCTCCGAAACACTATCACCCGCAATCTGTTTTTCGTTTATCCATATTAACACCAATTTTCTATTTCATCTATTATGGGAGGCCTCTGTTTTGTCAAACTCGTAACCCCCTTAGCAACACTAGTACTTTTTATTGCCTCTTTGTGTTTTAAAAATGTACTCATGGTGGATCTCGGTAGCTTAAACTGAGATGCTAAATCAGTCACACAAATGCCTCTTTCATAGTTTTCAATAATCTCTTTTAATTTTCAAGTTCAACTGTGGTTCTTACCATTTTCCTTTTCTGCTTGTTTGCAATGGCTTTCTTGGGACCCATGGTTTTATCAAAATATAGTACAAAAAGCCACAAAAACTAAGGAAATAGATTAAATCACAGCTGAGTGGGGTTTAAACGACACCTGGGAACAATGTCAACCACCAACTGACCAAAACACAAAACACTTTGTTTACAAAAATCATGCAGTTTATTGGGTTGGATTCCAGTTTTTTGTTCGAGCTCTGATGCAAAATTTACTTGAAATTTCGTGTAGAAATCTGATTATCTCGAGTTCTGATACAGTTAAGGACTGGGGTTCTACTGTGTGTGTGTGTGTGTGTTATATCTATATATATATATATATATATATATATATATATATATATATATATATATATATATATATATATAGGCATCCCTGGTTTATGGCAGTCCCTGGTTTATGACGGGCCGACTACGATGTTCGAGGTTCTGACGCTTTTCAAATACATTCATCAACAATTATTTCCCGGTTTACAATGCATGTTCCAGGGTAACGCCAATCTGATGGAAGAAATATGGCTCCAAAACGGCAGAATAATAATAATTTGGAGCTTTTTTGATGAAAAACTCAATAAAAATGCAGTTTACATCATTTTCAATACACCCAAAGCATTAAAAGTAAGGTTTTCTTAGGATTTTCGACGATTTTTGACAATTTTTCGGTTTACAACGATTTTTGGTTCATGACGAGCGTAGGAACAGAACCCTAAATCGTAAACAGGGGACTGCTTTTATATATATATATATATATATATATATATATATATATATATATATATATATATATATATATATATATATATATATATATACACATACATACAGAGTAATTCTTATTTTATTTTTAATTTTTCAGGATACTGGAAATATACAATTCCTCCTTTGTTAATTCTGCCAGTTTGATCAACATTCATGCTCAAACACACACACACACATATATATATACATATATATATACATACATAGTAATTCTCATTTTATTTTTAATTTTTCAGGATACTGGAAATATACAATTCCTCCCTTGTTAATTCTGCCAGTTCGATCAACATTCATGCTCACAACTTCAGGAAAATAATTCTCAACAATATGTATCTGGGAGAGACATTTAACCTTCTGATTAATACAGAAGAAAATAAAACATTAGATCTTATAACAATTCAACACAGTCAAATAAGTGAGCTTGGAGAAATAAATATTTCATCTCGTCAAGTGAGTACTTCAGAGATACTGCTGAATCTTCAATAAATAAAACAGTTCTACACAGCATAAAATGTTTAAATAACTGTATAATCATCAGAAAATCAAAATCTTTTATCTACTGTTACTGTTAGATTACCGTGACTTTATGCCAACATGAGGTCTTACTCATCCAAGCAGCCATGTATTTAAAACTCTAATGACATTTTTGGCCTTTGCAGGTTCAAGAGTTTTTCCTAGAAAACAATAACATCAGCAGAATTATGACAGGTGCCATCTTACACAACTCTGATACTACGACAATCTGTGGTAATACCTTTGAGAATATGAGCCTCCTATCTTTGGATGTCTCTACAAGAAATTTTACCTTAAAAGGAAATACTATCAAAGAGTTTAGGCAATCTGCTATTCGAATTTATGATGCATCATTTATTGAGATCACAGAAAATGTCTTCTCTCATATAGGACAGAACAGTTTTATTGACCTAAGGACAGTATCAAACAATGGTTCATTCTCTTTCACCTACAACCACTTTTATACTTATGAATCGGGCAGTTTACAATTTTATCACACAATTTATAATAAGCATCTAAATATGAACCGTAATGCAATACATGTCCAAGTCTGTGACTGCAAGGCTTTAGAATCAATCGAAAACATGACAGAAGCTCATAATATATCTATGATGGATTTCAACAAACAAAGATATATGACATATGAGCTGCTACAGGAATCTTCAGTATGTGTTAACAATAATGGAGTTGAAAACAGTATGATGATTCTATGTTTAGATGCAAAATCAAACATCTCATGGGTTTCTTTAATTGCAGGCATCACAGGGTTGATTATAATGATCAGTTTCATTATGTTTTTTACGCAAAGGAAACAAAAGTGTATCAAGAAACTTCCAACTAAAAACAAGGTTTCAGTTCCATATGACTATTCAATAAATTTTGGATATTTGGATGATAGTGAAAATGAAGAATATGTTAGAAAGTAATTAATAGAACAAAGATAATCACCAACAAAATGAACCTGCAGTAAAAATATATTCAAAATAATTCACAAAATTACTTTCATCTTACATTAAAGACATTAATGTAAAAAGGAACATTATCTTTTAAGAAAAATGCAGTGACTGACAGAAAATCAATAACAACCTTGGTCAATCTGTAAGTGCTTGGCTTCTGATTGTATAACAACATACTGTACATACTATCATTAAAAACCTGAACTACATGTTTGTACAACTGCACAACTTTGGGTCAAATTTAGTGCCTGGCTTATGATTTTATAACAAAGTACATCCTGAACTACATGTCTGTACAGCCTTGGGTCAAAAATATGTTTCAGACCTGATGAAAAACTTTGCACCAAACTTGAACACAATACCATGATTTCAAGCAAAATTTTCAAGAAAAATTACCAAACTTTGTGCAATTTTGTACTTGACCAAATTACCTTATGCAGTAAAAATTCTTGCAACCTGATGTTACTACCTACAGATTATTATAAAAATAGCAAGAATGCTAGTACAGTCATCAGGTAAGGAGAGAAATTCTGAGAAAGGGCAGAGACAAAGTGATTACCAAAAAATTTGCAAGGTCCTAAAAGATTCTTAAAGGGTGATGTAAACAAATACAAAATACAGTTTCTGGTTTTACAAGAAATAACCCCTGTTTTGTCTTAATTGTTTAAAATCTGAAACCCATAAACTCCTAACTCTGTACTGTTAATGGTAGATATACTGTAGCCTTTCTAAACTCAAATGGACTACAGATACATACGCATTCTGAGTCCTAGTTATTATAAATCACCTGTCACCTGCTTGTATTCTGAGCCCAATCTATCATAAATCATCTACTACCTGTTTTTCAAGTTTTGAATATTGGGTTAATTAACTAATGCTAAAAGTGAGTTTTATGTCCAGCAGCTTACCAGTGCTATATAGGATGCAGAAATCAAATATTTGATAAAACTGTATTTTTCATACATAACATATTTTGATTTACATTATTAAAAATATTACCCAAATTAAATAATTCTAAAATATAAAGGCAAATGATTAATAATTTAATGTTGTAATATAATTTTTGCACATCTCAAAAGTTCCTCACATTGTACTCAGTGCGCGACTACATACACTCTGAAGCAGGATCATTTAATGAAAACAATCCATTAGAATTTCTTCAGTAGTCACAATTTGTTTCTTACTCATATTATATTTTAAAGTGCCTATCTTTCAATTGGCAAAAACACTAAGACTATTTAACTACCAATATAGATTAAGGTTATTCATATACCACTTATGTATATAATTCTGAAAAATTTATAAATAAAAATAGGACTTCCTGTTGGTATCTTTTTGAATTATGCATTCCTCCTTTCACATTCCATTATAAGGAAGCACAAAGCTCTCTCTCTCTCTCTCTAGAGAGAGAGAGAGAGAGAGAGAGAGAGATTTTGAGTGCTGCAATGTTAGTTTTTTAATTGATATCAATACAAATAAATTACATTTTAAAATATTTTGCTCATTCATTTAAAATTTAAGTTGAATGATCTAAATCTGTAATAAAATCATAAATACAAAAGAGTGCTTTTGTCTAAAATAAGTGGAAATATTTAAAAAACTCACAGGCTGTGGAATACCTATTTTGTTATTTAATATCCACAACACACCCATATAAATGACCTAGTTATTGCAATGCAAAAGTTCACATTTTCTGTAAGAAATGCAACATGCATAAACCCTCTATACCTTTTTTTTTGTTCAAAGACGTGTAGCTCCGATAATTTTCAAGGCAGACTGTTCAATTTTTTCATATGGCAGCAGAATCATTGCTCTGTACAACAGCAAAAAGCATCACCCAAAATAACTTTATGTAGGTGGAATACTGAGTAGAAATTACAAGATATGAGAAAACTGCACTTTCCACCAGAAAAAAAAATTGCCAAAAATAAAAACTATTTGCAATAAAATCTTCATTTTCTTTATAAATAGCATGCCCAGAAAAATTACCTAGTTATTGACATGTAAAAGTTGTAATTATAACCAGGAAAATATGAAAAGTTAATGACAAAGTAGCATCACTTCATAAAAAAAGAAGCTGCACTCAGTTGAGCATTCGTTCTCTCTCTCTCTCTCTGAGGACCACTACATCATTAATTTAGACAATCAACTGGTCACTCAGTCTCTCTGTGTGTCTCCATATTAAGGATCTTATTGTTTTAACTAGTGTCATTCTTGATTTAAAACATCTGGTTAATCTCTTCTTAAATTACACAAAAAATTGGCATAGTCTCTCTCTTTTTGCCAAAACTGCTTATGTGGGCAGACTTGAAAAATCTCATTCTTTATAAGGAATAAGGCAAGCAAACGCACAGTAATGTGATGCAAACATGTATGTATATGCATACATACTGTACATACAATTACACACATATGCTGACAAATGAAACATATACTGTAGCTACCATTCTGTACTGCATTTTGGTACTTCCATATTAAAAATCTAATACACATTTCCTTCGATACTGTGTGTGTGTGTGTGTGCGTGCAAGCAGGGTATAGATGTATTACAGCAATACTATTATTCATTTTGTAAGGCAAAGAAGAGTTTATACAATTTTTACACTGCCTGAAAAACATTGTATGCTACCAGAGCTTATGCTGTGTAAACCATTGTTTGAAACCTTTGGTAAATATGTAATACACTATAGTTATTGATTAACACAGTTCTATTAACATTTTATCAATATGAGTAACTTACATAAAGTGACATATACCAAGTTCTCTACAATATGAAAATCAACCCATGAGTACTTGGGGGGGGGCAGAGAGAGAGAGAGAGAGAGAGAGAGAGAGAGAGAGAGAGAGAGAGAGAGAGAGAGCAATTGTCATTACCTATACCTATGAAAAGTTAACATTTCACATTTGACTCAACTGATTACAACAGCTTTTAAACCTGCAAACAGAGAGGCAGAGAGAGGGGCTTACAGACATTAAGCAGTTTTTAAACAGCTACAAATGAACAAACAGCAAACAAGATCTAGATGCTACCTAATTGTTTTACCATGTCTTGGACTCATGTGGACATACAATACCTATTGCCCCCAAAGGCGATCTAATTTAACAGTTACAACTGTATGGACAGGTAATATTTTCAAGTAATTTTACACTTCTGTAAGCAAATGTATTAATGTCTGTTTAAGGTCTCTCTCTATTTTATAACAAGTCAATATCCTTTAATAAAATGTGACTTATAAAACTGTTTACCAGTCAACATATTGCATTACCTATTTACCCAATGTTTCAACCAATGATGTATGATTGCCTAAGCTGATTTATGATGTGTTATGGACAAGTGAGAATTCATAAATTTTTGTATGCCATACCATATAAACATACAGGAAGTGCATAATGTAACATACCCTGACATGATACAAATGTGTATGTATAAAGCCACGCACACTCATGGTATATGCATACCTATGAGCATCGAGTGCCACTGAAGGGCAAGAAAAGTTCTGACACAGCATGGCTGAGCAGTTTATACTGATAGTATTTTGTAATCTTTTTAAGTTTTTCAGTTTGTTGTCATTTTAACTTCAGAGAAGCTTATTTAATATTAAAAATCAATGGAAGTGAAAAACATAAAACAAAGTATATTTAAAATATATGCAGTGAAAAAATGACAAGAGACAGTCGGAGCAAGTGAAGGCCTGCCACACCATGCTGCAAGAACTTACCCTGGCCTAACCTCACCCACCACCAATACTAAGCCACTCATAAGTGATAAATAAAAGTATTTTTTAAGTGACATTGATGCTTTCAAGCCCATAACAGTCAATAATGCTCCAATGTAGACAAGGCCGCTCCTACCCCTCCCAACTCTGGTTCACCCCACCCGCCAAATGATTACCCCAGCCTACCGCAGTGACAATACCCCCTTCTCGGGAGTGTTTACGACTGAAGGCAGTGTTAACATCAACGTTTTCTGCTTACGCAGTGTTGACAATCATCCAGTGTGGTGTTTTTACTTATGTATTGTATTTGTATTTCATATATACTGTGGTGCTGGATACCCTCCAGATTCTAGATAAGGTAAAAACGGACAAATGCGGTTCTACTGTTTATAAGTATTTACACCCACTGCAAGGCAATATAAATTGCTTTATAAGATCTTGAAAAGCACAGCCTACATAATCATCTCTCATGGCTTATTTCACAGCCATTCAATGCTAACATAGATTGGTTTAACACTGATTTTCAATCCGTAAGCAGAGTTAAATCTACTTCACATACTGATAATTCTTCATCATAATACCATAAGTTCTACAGTACACATGGCAGTTATATGAGAAACAGAGGTAATCTGCAATATATTTAGCAACTATATGAAGAAAAGAGGTAATCAAAATAATGCTTAGAAATGTACAAAAATTATGCAAGTTAACTTACCCCACTTCCATCACTTAGCCACAGTGATAACCACCATGAGCTGAATGCTGTGGATCCAACATTCAAGACAAACGTTAAGATAACTAATGATGACACGATGTACCCTCCGGCTGCCTTAATATAAATGTGGTATATTGCAAAGGGGATATCACCTTTCTCCATTTTTTCATCAGTTATAAGCTGTCCAGGGACTGTAGAGAAAAAGAAATAAAATGAAGAGTATGATTCTTAAGTCAATAAATCTGATAAAAACACATGGTGATGAATAATGACCCATACCTCATTATACAGGTAAGTTAATAATCAATTACTAAGACTGGTTTACATTAAAATAATTTGGTGCAAAAGTGTACTTGGCAGGTACAAGCTAAGCGTTGCAACACATTTCTGTTGTTTAGTGTTGCAACACATTTCTGTTGTTTAACAATGATGCCACCTAGATGTCCAATTTTTTAAGTAATCTGTATTTTTCCTAGGTATACAAACTGGAGCTTTTCATACGTGAAGTATCCTTTGGCGCATGCACTGGACTGACTGTGTACTTATTAATAAGAGGGGCACCCCAGTGAAGATGAGAGAGGAGAAAAGATGCCCAGTCTCACCAAATGATGTTATCCACTGTACTTCTGGCTGATAAGCAGTGTGAATAAAACTAAAGAAATGAAGCAGGGCGGATGACTCCAATATGAAAGGCTCTGTTTTGTACATCTAGAAAACATACAAATTACTTAGAAAATTTGGGATTTGTTCGTAAAAAAAAAAAAAAATACGCCTTTCATATAAAGAGGCTCATTTCTCAGGTAAGAGGTAGTGCCTGAAGGTAAGGCTAAAGAACCTGCCCATGGTGAGAATGTGTCAGCAATGAGTTGGAGTTATGAAAATGCCACCATTGGCACTGCTCCATGAGGCAGCACAGCACCTAATGACCTCACTCTATACACTGCGGGCTGGAACTCTGTTGGAACAAATCTCTAAGGACCCAGCATTTTAGCCATGAACTCAGGAACAAAGGAAAAGGAGAGCAAGCCCAATCTTCCGAGTGCCACACAAGGTACGGCAATCCATGTAGTTTCATGACTCTTTTGGACAAGGCAAGGGCTAGGAAGAAGACTCTTTAAAGTGAGAAACCTGTTTGAGGATCGGGATAGGGGTTCATAAGAGACAACTATCAGGCTTTGGAGAATTAAGGCCAGGTCCCATTCCAGGGGATCTAACATCCTGTGGAGAGCAAGAATGTTCAAAACTCCTCATAAGCATGGAGATTTCTGAAGAGGCAAACTAATCCAATCCTTGTGAGTGGAAGATTTGATAGAGGGATGTCCTGTAACTCTTACCGGAAGACACTAAAAGGCCCTTGTCTCCATGAAGTAACACCAAAAAGTCTTCTACCCTTTAAAGAGAGGTACTGATAGAAGAGTAACCCCTTCTATGACACCAACTGCAGAAGTTAGCTCATTTTCTTGGCAGAAATTTGCTAAGGATGAACTTTTAGCCAACTGGAACTATTAATACTCGAGTCTCTGATGATAAAACGGCTTGTTCCGAAACTGAACACTCAGACTTCGGCTGTTCCTCTATACCTGTCGTTATAATAATGTCTTTGTTGTTTTGTTTCTCCCTCGAAGACCTCATTTTCTGTACTGACAGGTTGGCTCCATACCCTTAGTCACTTTTATTTATTTATTTGTTTTCTTAATGTGATTTTAAATTTTAGTGTTTTAAAACAAATATTTTAAATATAATTTTTTTCTACTTGTCTTTGATATGTTATATTTGTTTTAATTAATTTCTCAGTGTTTTGCCTGTTCCTCGGTGTCCTTTGTGTAAAAATTTTCCTTTCAAGTCGATTGTCATTTTTTTATATTCTGACTTTGCCTTTGTATATTTTTTCTGTAATTTTTATTGTCGATGCTTTCTGTTTTTTAATTCTAGAACCCTGATGATGTAATCATGGATTATGAAACGTTGGGAATAAACATGTAATCAAATGACTATTCAAAGTAGTATTCCTGTCCACCTTCCCGCTTGATGTCTGTATTCCGGCATTCCGTCCCTTGCTCATTGGTGTATATATATATATATATATATATATATATATATATATATATATATATATATATATATATATATATATATATATATATATATATATATATACATATATTTATTAGTATTTTTAGCAAGAATTCGCTAGCAAACTTACCTCCCCTCCCCCTCCTTTGTTGTTGTTGGTTGTTCTGTTGTGAACCTAACCTTGATAGACCAGTTCAAAGTATTAGTTTAAAAGATTGTGTGTCCCATTTTTTGTAAATATCTTTCCTTAGGCAAAGTAATCTGGCTTGGGTGTTTCTCCACACAAACACATACATAGGCAATGAGTCAAAACATCTGTGTTATATGCCCCATAGGAGGGGATATAGCAAATATAGGTACACGCGGGCTGGAAGATATGGAATGAAGACGCCCCCAACACATGCCCCATATATTGCAGTAACCAATATTTCCAAAGTATACTTCTATATATATATATTATATATTATTGTATATAGGAGTCCCCATATCTTGTATACGGAAGCCCTTGCATCTCACCATGTTGTCAAACTCGCCCTGAAACAAGTCATCCACGGACTGCCTGTACACGCCTCGGGAAATCTGCTAAGGTAAAGTGCCCTGTAGCATCAGTCACGTTTTACGTAATATTTGCTTAAAGGGTGCCAGAAATCACCCTTGTTATGTAGCCTCTTGCAAGGCATATTAAGTTTTGTTGTTTGGCAATTAGTGCAGTGAAATTATTCCGTTGTCTTTTCATTACTGTTTCATGTCTCATTTAGGGATTGTGAGTATGGACTGTGGCTGGAATTAGTTTAATTCAATCTACTTGAGTTTGTTTGCCTAAGTGGTTATGTAAATACACTCCTTTAAATGTGCTGGTTTCAAAGATTTCCTCAGTAACAAGAGCCCTAAGCTCATGGAAACCTTTGTTTTCAGCCGTTTTCCTGTAGCGGTCAGAATCACAAGGCTAAATTCCACTTAAATTGTTCTATTCATCTCAAGCATATTTCAAACTAAAAACTTCCTTTATATATATGCATATATATAAATGTAGGGATAATTTATATATATATGCTTTATATGATATATATATATATATATATATAATGTGCATATATTTATTAGCATTTTTAGTCTAACCAAACTGTATTTCAAGGGATTCTGGAACACTGAATGCAGTTCAAAGTAAGTTCATATGTGTGTATATGTGTATTATATTAATATACACAACACAATGTATTGATATAATCCCAATCTGAATATATGTGTAATATATATATAGTATATACTGGGTGTTATATATATATATATTATATATATATATATATATATATACATTTCAGATTGTTTATATATAATATGAAACTTCGACAAGAGAGACTACTTTTTTGAAATGCTATACTTTTTCTGATTCTTTTAAATTTATATAAAGTGGAAATGTACTATGTAAGAAGGATATTATGTTTTGTTGTTTGTAATTAGTAGTGAAAAACGTTGTCTTGACTGTTTCATGTGTTTAATTGTGAGTATGCATGTAATGGTACTTAACTACCGGTATCAGTTGTTTGCCCAGTGGTTAGTCGAAGGTCTGGTGCTGGTCAAAGATGGCTGTGGTTCAAGCTAGTGGGGATTCAAGAATGCAGCCATAATTAGTGGTGTCTACAAATCCACTTAAGTGTTCTATTCATCTCTAAGTACATTCAGGGAAACTTCCGGAAGAGATATGCATACCTAAAATGGGATAATAATCAGTATGCTTTGGATGAGGTTGATGAAAAACTCACCAATCTAACCACTGTATTTCAAGTTAGGAACACTGAATGCACCAACAGTAAGTTCATATTGTTAGTTTAGTTTATACACAACACAATGTATTGATATTTTTGAACTAGCATAAGAATTTTCTGGGTGTTGTAGCAGCGAATTAGGCTACAATTTATTTCAGCACGTTTCAGATTGTTTAGGCTATATGATAACAATGACGATTTGAAATGCTATACTTATTCTGAATGAGTTGGAATATATATATGTATGTATATATGTATATATATATATATATATATATATATATATATATATATATATTTATATACATATATCTGTATACATATATATATATACATAGACGCAGTCCCCGGTCTACGACGGGTTCCGTTCTTACGCCACGTTGTAAGCCGAAAATCGTAGTAAACCGAAAAATTGTTGAAAATCGTCAGAAATCCTAAGAAAACCTTATTTGATATATTTATTGTTCTAGTTATAATGTATTCTGTGAAGTGATAATAGCTGCTGAAGTAATATATGTAGTGTAATGTCAGCTCTAAAAAGAATTAATGATTTAAATAATAACAGCGTAATTTAGAATTAATAATACGTTTTTAATAGTAACATAGTATATCAGCAATATTCGCTGGTTCTTTGTCTTGTTTTAAAAACAAGCCATTTATGATTAGCCAGCTGCAGTCTGTTTTGATCGTGTTAAGATTTCATTAAAAGCTTTGTCCTATATTATTTCTGATAAAGACCAGTACCTTTTTGAGAAATACGAATGAGTTTTTGCACTGAAGCACATTGCAATTGCATCATGTTTAAGATTACACTGCTCTGATCATGTATTGTTCTAACACGCTGGTTTTGACCCCAGGAAGTGACGTCATCTTCCTTTTCTAGAATTTTCCCCTGTATCTCGTTCCCAAAATGCCTTAATAATGACGTCATCTGATTGTTTCATTTCTAACTGGAATCATAAAGTTTGCTCATTCTGATTGCAGAGACCTTTTGTGTGATTCTCTCTCTCTCTCCAAGAGAGGTTATTAACGTAAAATATTTGTGTGGTCGTTGATATTAATCTTAGCTTTTGACATCTGATAGTATTGGTAAAAAGTGTGTATATTTTGTAACGGCGCCTAACCAAAAAGTATGTTTTGTGAATCTCGAGCAGCTGCATTTCGGGTGATTTTGCAAAAGTTTTCATAAGTTTGTGTAAGGTAAAGTGGATTTTACTTATTATTACCATGGTATAATAAGGTGTATTAAGGGAAATTGTTTTTGGTAAATTTTTTGTGCATTTTTGTGTGTTCTTGTGTTTGCAATCTCTTAATTTTTCACGTTCTATACAGTTTTGATTTAACATTTATTTACTTAGCAATTTTAGTATTTCTTAATAATGTAACATTGCATACCTGATTTAATTTTCATTTACTAAGATTTTCTTTTCAAATCTTGAGTAATTCTTGATAGTTTAAATTTTGCTTGATTGGTTTAATTTCTTGATAAATTAACCTTTGTGATTTAACTCAAGAATTAATTAAATTTTGTGTTGTTTTCAAGTAGAAGTAAATTCTTCAGATTGTGAGTTCTAGTTATAAATTTGGAATTAAAAATAATTTAAGTATTTAAAATTTTTAGAAACAGTGTTTCATTTACTGACCACCAGTGAATAGGGTAAATTGTGTGCTTAAGGCAAAGTGATAAATATTTTTTGTTCCTTTAGTTTTGTTGAAGTGAATTAAGACCAGGGAAACAGTTAAAGTTGTTTGAAGGAATGATGCCCTTTAACTTTAGTATATTTCTTGTTCAACTGTTGATACCTCACACTTGATTTGATAACCTTAGTCTGATTTTTCACATGATTAATAAGCTTTTTAAAGGATCACTGCTGCCTTTAGAGTGCTCAGTTGTAATTTTTATTGCTATGAGTTTTCAGGCATCTGGCTGAAGTGAGGTATATTTTTGAATTCTGTGATAAGTTGTGTAATAACCAGGTACTTGGAACACTTTGTGACAATATATACTGTATATATATATATATATATATATATATATATATATATATATATATATATATATATATATATATATATATATATATATATATATATATATATGGTTTTTATTGTAAATATAAATAGAAACAGACTTAAATGAGAAAGTTATCTTTCAAATTTCCTATCCTTTCAGCTACTTATAATATGCTTATGGCAGTAGGTCTAGGCATATGTGTGAAACTGATTCTAATTAATTTCTATTTAGAAGAAATGAATAGCTACAGTAAGATTAACCCAAGCATGCTTTTATGAAAGTAAGCCTTTTGTCTTAATGTACTCGTCAGCTTTCTAACGTGTGTGGTTGAAACAGGATGACATGCAAGGAATTAGATTAAAAAACAGACTAAATTTTATTTGTCTCATTTCTTATGGGTGCTTTTTGACATGAGACAAGCTAGGTCTGAGTAAATTATATTAAGCAATAATGAAAAGGATAAGAAAAAAGGAGAACATGGACAATAAAAAGAATAACGGGAATAATCAAATAAAGCAGATTAATATAGATATTGTCAATTTAAATATCTATTCACATTAAGTATCTGAGTGAGTATACTGCTGAAAATAGACCTACTGTAGGCTAATCAGGTGTCAAAATCAGAAGTCAATTTTACGGCTACTAAATGTGTCATGCCAATTATTTTATTGATAAAAGGACAAAATTAGTTGAATTACACTTTGCTAATAAAGAATATTGACAGGCTTAATGTATTATTTATTGGCTGTAGGTGACAAACTGTCAACGGCCCAGTACTGTACGATATGTTGGGTCAATGTCAAGACTGGAGCAGCAGCAAAGCCATTTTCCCAATGCTTATGATGTCACAAAGCTTTATTTGAGAATAGAATTAGAATTTGTGGACTCGTGGGTATATTTTCCTTACTTTGCAAAATAATTATCTTTGATACATTGAATAAATCTATTTAATTCCAATTTAATTTATTTCAAGTATAACATCTCTGAAAGAAAATACTCAATGACAAGTAAATATTCTGGGACCTGCATATGGCAATATTTCCATAACGAACAATGAATTAAGAAACTACGCCAATTCTTCATGGCCAACTGTACACTGTAAGTATAAACAAAGGTTTCAAGTAGACTAACATGGACCAGAGGTCAGTCATGTTCATCAAATCATTCCTAGACATCTTGTTGAATGATATTTTATTGAAACATTTTTCACTAACAGACATTTAGTTGATGGATGTCAATATCCATTTTGAGATATAATTTGTAGACCGACATTTATACCATCAGTGGATGTTTTACCAATAGACATTTCATTTAATGGGCATTTTACCAAGGTACATTTTGTTTAAAGCATGTTTCACTGAAAATGCATTTCAAGTGTTGAAGAAACAAGGGGTTAATTACAACTGAGAAGTAGAAATTAAAAATAAAGATAATCAACAGTACACTGTAACTACCTTTACTATTACAGTATCATTTATTACTATTACTATTATTACTGTACTAATATTGATAAGTTAGCCAATATGACAAAGTTCTTTATCTTATGATTTGCTCTTACACAAGAGAATAGTGAAGAAAGAGGGAGTTGAAAAAGTTAAATCACCAAGTAGAAAGAGACTAAGGGGTTACTTCCTTCTCCCCAAGAGAGGTAATTATGATTTGGACCACCCTCAAAGGTTACCTCCCATCTGACCATTTTCTTTGCTGTCCTTAGCACCTACACTTCAGGGATTAGTGTTTGCTACTCACTTTGCAAAATCAACATGCATATTCTGTTGAGGTGTCCTGGCTGTATAAAAGGATTTTGACAAAGGAAAAATCTATTTCTGGGGAGAGACCTGTGTCACCTGGTGAAATAACCTTTCAGCACTTATTTCTAGGTAAAGCTATTGCTAAATATACCAGAGAAAAGCTAAAAAGCTAAGCCGGAGTTACTACTTCGGTGCGAGCTCCATGATATGGAGTCGCGTATGAGAAAGGGTGAGATTGTCACAATCACAGGCCTCCGCCCTGTAAACATTCCCAATGTCAAAAGTCCCACCGAGTGAGGTGCCGTTACAAACCCCCGCACCACTCACGGACTGTAAACAAACCGGCGTCACCCACATTCCACATTAGCACCCCACACTGGAATGGTATTTTACCAGGGGGGGAAAGAAGAAATCATGGGGGGGTCACCGGGTGACACAGGTCTCTCCCCAGAAATAGATTTTTCCTTTGTCAAAATCCTTTTTCTGGGTTTTCCGACCTGTGTCACCCAGTGAAATAATAACAGAGAAATCAAAATACCATCCTGAAACAAAAGGAGACTTGTAGAGGAAAGTAATAAAACTAAATTTCCACAAGAGTTTTAATTATCCCAGTAACAAGATGTGGTATTAAGATATAATAATGATATAATAAATATACTTAGTTTTAATGCAATATTAATGGTACATGAATACAAAATCATATTAGATTAAAGAGTATATAAAAGTGCAAATTTAGGTACTAATCATATACTTAAAACTAAGGTGGGGAAACTATGTCCCACAAGATAATACATGTAACATTTAAATTAAACAAATAGACAGGACAAAACTATGACATGGTCAGGAGAAAGGCTGTGAAGCATGCCTGACCTGGAGATGACCTAAGGGGAATAAATGAGGCAGGTAGGAGGGAGGAGAGTGACTGAGTACAAAGAGAATTAAATTGAGGGGGGAACTATGTTCCCTGCCGCCACTGTAGTGAATTTCAGAGCTTCTAGTGATTTCAGGTAGTGGCGTTTAAAAACTACGGGAGACTTCCACCCCGTGTATTTTGAAAGATCCTCGAAATTCATATAATGAAAATAGTTAGTGGAGGTGGCCACTGCTCTAATGTCATGTACTTTTGGGACTGAATCTGGGTTTGCATGTTTAATGAAGTACAGGATCTGTTGCCTAATGGCTTTCAAAGAAATGGTTCCTCCCCCTTCCCTTACAAATAGAGGCCCGGAAGTTACGTGTGAGGTCCTGTCTAAATAGGCTTTCAGGGTAAAGACTGGGCATAAAGACAGGTCCTGTGGGAGGGGATGACCTTCCAGGAGACCACCTATCTCGAGGATCTTCATTTTTAGCTAGGAACTTAGGGTGAGGAGCTAGCAACACTTCACCTGATGGAAGGAAATCAACATGATTGGGTTCTCTAGACAGGGCAGACAGTTCAGAAATTCTAGCACCTGAAGCTAAACTAATCAAAAATAAGGTCTTCCTCAATAAGTTAGTGAAAGAGCAATTATGATTATCTATTTCTGAGGCTAACTTAAGAACATCATTTAAGAACCAGGAAACCGAATGTGGACGGGTTACTGGTCTCAAACGAGCACAGGCTTTAGGGATAGACGAAAAATAAGAGTCTGTTAAGTTAATCTTAAACCCGTGTAAAAATATCTTTTTCAAAGCTGATTTTGCTGTAGTAATGGTACTTGAGGCCAGACCTTTCTCAAATAATGACCTAAAAAATGAAATAGCTAAATTTGTGGTCATTACAGTAGCTTCAGATTCTTTTAAGAAGAGTGCTAATTTCTTAACTGCTGAGTCATATTGTCTAAGAGTGGATTCCCTTTTATCTGATTCTAGGAACAAAGTGTTAATAGGATCAATATTAGCATCCCTTTGAGCTGCAAACTTCATGAAATCCACAAAGCCAGGGCATTCTGAATTCTTGAGGAAGCTGACACAGTCTGAGTTTGTACTATTTGTGTCAGTTTCGGGTTGGGAATTTGCAAACACCGAAGCTTCAGCTCTAGAAGAAGTGGGAACCAGTTGCTCTTCGGCCAGTTGGGAGCTACTAGGGCTATCTGACCCTTGAATGTCCTGAGCTTGTGAAGGACTTTCAGTAACAGGTTTACTGGAGGGAAGAGGTAGATCCTTTTCCACTTGTTCCAATCTATGGACATTGCATCTGTGGAGTGAGCTAGAGGGTCCAGGTTGGGAGCAACATAACAAGGTAGTTTGTGGTTGCATTCTGTTGCAAAGAGATCTACTTCGAGACCCGGAACTTGATTGCAAATCCACTTGAATGAAGTTTTGTCTAGGGACCATTCCGACTCCTGGATAGGGAGTCTGCAATGACATTCCGGATCCCTGCAAGGTGGGTAGCAGACAGATGCCACTGGTGTTTGTTTGCTAGAGAGAATATTGCTATCATAACCTGGTTGATCCGACTCGACTTGGAACCTCCCCTGTTTAAACAGTGTACTACTACTGCGCTGTCCAGGACCAATCTTATATGAATCCGATTGTTCGGACGCAGTTTCTTCAGGGTTGGAAAGACTGCCATGGCTTCCAGAACATTGATATGAAACTGGCGGAACATGGTAGACCAAGTCCCCTGTACCTTCTTGTGTTGGGAGTATCCTCCCCAACCGCTTAGGGAAGCGTCGGTGTGAATCACTAGAGATGGCGGAGGAAACTGAAGGGGCACTGATTTCGATAAGCTCTTGACGGTCGTCCAAGGCCGGAGTCTCTTCTTCAAAATCGGTGGAATCAGAGATACTTTGTCTCTGAACCTGACATTGGCTCGACTCCGCCATACCCTGTTTATGTCTTTCAGTTTGGATTTCAAAAGAAGGTCCGTTACTGAAGCAAACTGAAGAGAACCTAAGACTCTTTCTTGGGTACGACGGGAAGCTTTCTTGTTCTTGAGAAACTGTCTGGTTGCTTTTGCTATTTCTCTCCGTTTGGCCGGCGGAAGAGATAGTCTGTGTGCACACAGGTCCCATTGGATTCCTAACTATTGAAAGCGACTCTCCGGCACTAGGCGGGATTTCTCCTTGTTTATCTGAAAGCCCAGTGATTCTAGAAAGCCGATTACCATGGCTGTTGCTTTCCGGCATTCGTTGACGCTGGATGCCCAAACAATCCAATTGTCTAGGTATGCGGCTAGCATGATCCCCTGAGACCGGAGTTGCTGAACTACCGTATCCGCCAGTTTGGTGAAGATTCTGGGAGCTATATTGAGACCGAATGGCATGACCCTGAATGAGTATGCTTGATTTCCTAGTCTGAACCCCAGATAAGGAGAGAACCTTCTCGCAATCGGGACGTGATAATACTGGCGTCTGAAAGATCTATAGAGGTGGTTACGGCTCCACGGGGCAGTAGGGTCCGAACCTGCGAGATTGTAAGCATTGAAACTTGTCGCATTGAATGTAGGAATTTAGACGAGACAAATCTAGAATTACTCTTCGCTGACTGGAACCCTTCTTTGGAACACTGAACAGTCTGCCCTGAAATTTCAGATGTCTCGCTTTCTTTATTGCCCTCTTTACTAATAGATCTTTCACAAAGTCCTTCAGAGCCTTGGAGGGTGATTGATGGAACCTGACTGGGGGGAGGACTTCTGCACCAACTCCACCCCAATCCCTTGGAGACTATGCTCTGGGCCCAGGGACTGAAGTTCCACTGGTCCCGAAAATGGTATAACCTCCCGCCTACTTGAGATATCACTGTGCGGGAGAGGGCCTGCCTCCTCTGGATCCTCTGCCTCCTCTTCCTCTGGAGGAGGAGCGGGATGTTCCTCTACCTCGGAAGTACCCTCTAGCTCTCGTTCCCTTTGCATTTTGGATAGACCGAAATGCCCCCTGGCTTTCATAAGAAGCGTTATAAGCTGGGGAGGAGACGTATGAAGGGGCAGCGAGAGGTTGATGGGCTGGTTGGACCAGCACATACTGAGGTTGAGGTTGAGGTTGGGAGGTTGAGGGATGACCAGGGACGGGGACCTGGACAGCCTGCAATACAGTCTGGGTTGGGAGCCGTTTGAACTTTTTGAACTTCTTCCCTGGCTTGGGATGAGTTCCGGCGGGCTCAGACTGCTTCCTCTTAGAGGATAAACCCCAACGGGAGCGGAGACTCTGGTTGGCCCTAGTTGCCTCGGCTAAGACTGCATCAACCTCTTCCTGGGGGAAGAGGTTAGCTCCCAGATGGAGCTTTTAATGAGCCTGTTAGGCTCATGACGGATGGAAGCTGCCGAAAAGATGTGTTTCCGGCAGTTCAACCGGGCCTTGACGAAGTCATACAGGTCCTGTTGAAAACTCCCCAAGAGAGATTTCGTCAGTACCTGGAATAGTGGATCTTCACTAAATACAACTGACGTTGCCTCTGCCAAAGTCAGAGAGTTTAAGGACCTACTGAGCCTGTCCTTAGACTCCGCTTCAGCCTTCAGGAGCGACTCCTGGATTCTAGGGAGTTGCTCACTGAAGAGGTTAGAGGCGCAGTCAGGGTCCAGCCGAGTAACCAGAAGGTATCCCGAGCTGCTGCCCAATACTGAGAATCCGGGTAAGACAAGAGAGGTGGGATCTATCTCCCGGAGATGAGGAACTGGTTTACCCTCTACACAAGCTTGGTTGGTGAGGGAGGCCACTTTAGAGGTGCACGGGGTGGGGAGAGCTTCTCCCAGAGAGAACATTGTGAATGCACCTTTTGCCGGAGTGAGCTTAGTGTTCTCCGCCTGCCACTCTGACAAGGTCCGTAGTAGGGCTGACTGGGCCTGGTCCCTCGGGAAGATGACAGTTTCCTTGGGGACCTTATCGGACCGAATCCATGCCTCCTCAGTGAGCCTGGCATAACCTGCGTAAGGTGATTTCAGGTTGGGAGGGAAGAATTCCAATTCCTCCAGCCTGCGAGAGCCTAGGCCCTCGATAGTGAGGGTACCCTCCTGCTGAGGGGCAAAGAGGGTCAGGCGCCAGGGGTTTCCTTTATCAAAAGGAGGCAGGCTGGAAGTGTCCGGGACGGAGAAGGGTTTGTTGGCCGCTCCGCCACTCATGAACCCGGAGATTAGAGTCCTTTGCGACTTAACCTCCTCTGACAATGAGAGCACTGAAGCGTTTGATGAAGACAGCTGACTTGAGAGTTGCGACAGCTTGTCGTCAACCCTTTTGTCAAACTGCTTCATAAGAAGCTCTGCGAACGCTTCCGCATCAAAGGAAGGAGGGGTGGGAGCCTCCTTACTATGTTTGGCTCGTGCTCCCTTCCCAGAAGTAGAGGCCTTGCTCGTAGACGGCACATGGCTGGGGGGGGGCCGTGACGTCTTCGAGGGAACCTCGGAGCGGACTTTCTGGGATTTTAAGGTCTTTTTCTTTACAGTTTTGACCTTAGGGACGGTAGACCTTGCACCGTCCATAAGGCAAGAGGATTTCACAAATCCTCGGAAGGAAGAAGCAGTAGAAGAAGGAGAACTGAAAAGAAGGTCACCTGCCTCACTTACCCCCTTACCTGTCTGCAAATCCAGGTCCACATTCATAGGCTCAAGGTCGAGGTTAAGGGCCGCAACATCCTCGGCGACAACTCCGCATGCAGCGACTTCTTCCTGGGAGGGCTGCGTCATCTCCCGGATCCCAGCGATCAAGGGGGCGGCTATCTCGTCCGCAACCGAAGCCGAGATCCAGGCGCCGGGGAAGAGAACGTTGCAGACGTCCTTGGACAGGATGTAGGGCTTCCCTGCCCTGACGTTCCTCCCAAAGCCGCTGACCCAGGTCTTAAGGGTCGACAAGGAGGAGTCCCAAGAGCTGCGGTCAATCTGGAAGGGGGGAGAAAGTCAGGTGACTGAGCCTCCTAAAGGGAGAATATGTTACAATTATCCATAAAAGACAAAACTGAGGTTAAACGTGAATCGAAAAGTGGAAACTAACTTACCGACTCATCTAGAACCTGTTCATATAGGGCGTAGCACACCTCACAACCATCAGGGTGCCAGACAGTCAGGTCCCCACGTGGACTGCACAACCGAGTGGGACCTGCACACTTCATGCCCGCTGGCTTGATTCAGCACAGCGGTGCACCCCTGCTCCTGACAACGCACCATCTGTAAGTTGACCGGTATATGAGTATGCTAATAGGACTGCCGGAGCAGTGTCTTAGTATAATAGTTATCCAAGTAGGTCCCGCCGGAGTTAACCGGGAAAATAAGGGGCTACTGGCGTACCACGATTAACTACCTAGAGGGACCACCGAGTTAATCTGGAGCGACGGGAAGGTCCTAAAAGGACAGTTAATCTACAAAACAATAATTAAATAATAAATATTAAATATACATATATTATGTAAAAACAATATCCAGATAGGACCGGAGTGAACCGGGAGGTTAAGGGGCCTACTGGAACATGCAAGAAAACCTAAAGGGACCGCCGGAGTTAATCCGGAGAGACGGAAATGTCCCAAAAGGGTAGTGTATAAATATAACATAATATATAATATATATATATATATATAAAATGAATAAACATATCTGCAACTAGGGAAAGGTCAACTATAAAAGTGGATATTTCCGCTTGGAGCCGGGGGGAGTCCTGTACTTCAATACGGTGATGGCAGAGGAGGTGTAGTGAGCACCGTCCGACCAAACACCATACCCACCGGAGTGGAAGGCGACAAGGACATCCGACCACCTAGCAGAGAAAACACCAAGATAGATTGCCGGCGGAGAGTAGATATTGGGACTATAGGTGTTCTAAGTGAAAAGAACGAATATAAATGTCATAGCTTGTGAACGACGGAAGACAGTCAGGTGGGAAACACTAACTGGCAACCTGAACACAAATTCTCTCCACCCGAGATATTGTTCTAAGAACGACTCTCGGTTGGGAAAAACGCGTACTGACACTAGGAGGGGAGGGGGGGTGGTATAGGCCATGAGTGAAGGATCCAGGGTAGCGACCAGGGGGTGGGTAAGCACACCCCGGGCGCCATGAGATCCAACCTTCTCCCTGTGATCGGACGAACATGTACAAACGATACTGAGAGAGAAGAAGACGGGGAACACTCAAGGCCAAAAGCAAAGAAAGGAATGGGAAACAGGGGTGTGGTAGCACCCCCGGTCCCCGACTGTGGTCTCGAAGGGTGTGACCGGGTAAGGTCGGGACCGTAACGAGAGAACAGACCAATCAATGCAGAGGAAGGGGATATAAGGCTATGGCGAAAGGAATAGGATAAAACTCTCGGGCCTTGGTAAGTTAACATATAATATGAAAGCGAACCAAGGGTGGGAGAGGGTGGGGAGGGGGAGGAAGGAGAATGGGGTAGGAGAGGGGGTAAACATGAAGATGGAGAATAACCCGAAGATGTGGTTCGGATGAAGGTAGGCTACGCGAGAAACCCTCGCTATTCCAGCTTAACCTTATTTAGGACTGTAGAGTCTAAACGGAAAGGCCGAAATAGGGAGAGGGAGAAGCGCAAGCCCAACTCACTAACCAAACGCCACATAAGGGGAGCTCCAACTATGGACCTTCCTACACACCAAACCTTCTCTCCTAGCAAGGAAGAGATCGCCAAAGCCACAACCTAGGCTAGCCTAACACAGCCAGTGGCTGAGGAAGGAAGCCCAGGGGAAGTATCTACTCCACTAGCCTAAAGTTAACCTATCCTAGGCAAAAATAATAATGATCTAACTAATCATAAGAACATATGTAGAAGGGAAGACCAAGCCCAACGCGATATGAGCGCGGAGGGAAAATGGCCGACCTCCCAGATAAAAATTACAGGATATAATCCGCAAATATCAAAGACATCCGTGCGCTAGGCTTAAAATAAGCTAGATAAGCATAATTGTACCATCTCAAATAAAATATCCAAGCACTGGAGGAAGTGAAGGTCCAAATTATAACACGTATAATAATAGATAAATAGCGGATAGGCCCGAGGGGGAAAACTCGTAGCCTAAACGACAATGACCAAAACTTCTCCAGAGAAGGATAACAATAATATAAAAAACCCAATTGAATATATATATAATAATAAGCAAAAGGGTACAACAAAAGAAAAGGAAGGGGAACGAAGCCCCGACATAATCGCGCACCGACTGAAGGTCACATGGCGTCGGGAGAAGGGGATGAGACGGGCAATTAAATCCCTCTAATTATTAAATTGGAGGGAAATAAGGAGCCTCAGCCGCCTAAAATAAAATACAGAGATGGTACTCAACTTAGGTGAAGAATCCAAGGAGGATGCCATAGCGAAACAATCAAATCAAGCGCACACAAGAACAGCACAACAATAGCGGACGCGTGCTAAAAGTGGAATGTGGGTGACGCCGGTTTGTTTACAGTCCGTGAGTGGTGCGGGGGTTTGTAACGGCACCTCACTCGGTGGGACTTTTGACATTGGGAATGTTTACAGGGCGGAGGCCTGTGATTGTGACAATCTCACCCTTTCTCATACACGACTCCATATCATGGAGCTCGCACCGGGGGTAGTAACTCCGGCTTAGCTTTTTAGCTTTTCTCTGGTATATTTAGCAATAGCTTTACCTAGAAATAAGTGCTGAAAGGTTATTTCACGGGTGACACAGGTCGGAAAACCCAGAAAATATTTTCTTTAAGTCACACTTAATAAAACATTACTGGATAAAGTTTTAAAGGCTTAAACTACCCCCATTTTTGCATAGTGATGATTTTCACCTAATGACCTGGTCTTTGGATCCTAACCATGTAACCAAGTGAGGACTGGGTGTAATCCATCATGAATCTGCACCTAATACAATCTGTTACTATGTTAGGCATAATGAATAAATATTCTTACTGTACAAGAAAAACAACTCCACCTACAAAAAGTCCAAACTTTATAATTACCTTTCGACTGATCCTTCTTTTCTTCTTTTTCTGGGTTTTTTTCTGGACTATTATGATGGACACCATTCTGTAAGCTATCATTTGATCTAACAGAATCCTGCCTTGTTCGAATGGTGCTTTCAGAATCCTTCTCCCTGAAATCACAAAGAATACAAATTGTATACTCAGCATCATTTTATGAAGGCATCCATATCTATAAAATACCATACTTTTAAAAATAATTTGTATTTTCCTAAGTATACATACCTTATCCTTTCATATCTGGAGTACCTTTTGTGCAAGTGCTGGACCTAGCCTGTGTACTAACTGTTGCAGTATGGGAAATATCCATAAGGTGGGGTGAAGGATATGCCTCCTTTGGCTGACTTGCCCAACTGAACTTTCACTCGCATGACATGCTCACTGGTAGAAAAAGCAAGGAGGCAACGGAGGGTTTTCACCAATATGAAAGGTTAAGGTTGGTATATCTAGGAAAAATACAAATTACTTAAAAAATTTGGTACAGGTCAACCATCACCAATCCGGCAATCATTAATCAGGTTCCATCACTAATACTAGACTCATTTGGGCTAGCACAGTTCCAAATTTTCCGAGTCACTGCACAAACCTGACATTACTGTTTGTTGGCGCTACTTGTGTGCGTACTTACGTTCCCTATGCACTCAATTGTATTTATCTTTTGGGTTGTAAAAAAAATTAGCAAATGCAGTAAAAATAACATGAGAATAGCATAAAATATAAAAGAGAAAATCATAAGCGCAACAACACAAAACTAAAGCTGTAGGAAGTTCTCCAATGTCAGCAAATGAGTTCGTGCTTAAATACGTACCCTACTTACAGGATTGTGTTTATCTTTTGGGTTGTAAAAATAGGAAGTGAGAAAATACAGTAAAAATATAAATGAGAATAGCATAAAATATGAATAAAAATAATCATAAATGTAACAACACAGACCAAAACAAGCTGTAGCAAGTTCTCCGATGCCAGAGAATGAGTTTCTGCATTCCTACGTACCTTATGCACGATTGCATTCACTTTTTTGGGTTTTAAAACTATAAAGTGAGAAAGTACAGTGAAAATATAAATGAGAATAGCATAAAATATAAATTTAAAAATCATAAGCATAACACAAACCAAAATAACCTTTAAGTTCTCCAACGCCAATGACTGGAGGAGTCCTGGTAATCACACTATGTTGAGCTGCCATCACAGGCCCTTAACAAGTGTGTATCTATGGACTTGTGGGTGATACCCATTAGGTAGAATGAGGAGAGGGTAGTCTGATTCTGCAAGACCACATCCCTCATTACTTGTCAAACCATAAAGTTCTTATAGAATGCTAGAGAATGTCCATCACCTCGAAGACTGTAAGTGCATGGGTGTGGTGGGGGTCTGTCTGCGGCATTTACCAACACATGCTCATGATATGATTTCCATTAACCAGAAGATGGCAGTGTTCTTCGATACCTCCTTTTTAATCTTTCCTGTGCTCACAAAGACGCCTCCATTCCAGATGGAGACCTTCTGTCCTTTTCAGATAGCATTTCAGGGCATGAGCTAGGCACAGTATAATTTCTTCCAGTTCCTTACCAAAAAAATCCTAAAGGGAGAGGACCAGGAAGGAGTAAGTCTCAATCTGGAATTAAGGGTTTTAACTCTTAGTCATAAACCCTGGGTCAAATGAGGAGATCACAAACCATGGGTCAAATGAGAAGGAGACTTATCTCCACCGTTCAGTATACTGGAAAAGGTAACATAGGCCATGCAACTCTCCTACTCTCTTGGCCGATGCAAGGGCCTAAAGGAAAACCACTTGAATCAGTTGTCTAGATCCCCCATTGAATTCAGAATGGATAAGACACAGCCTACTTACTCCCAGAGCTCCAGTTGGTAACAATTGAGACCAGGTCTTATAATAAAATCTTAAATCAGAATGTAGTACAGGCACCAATATCTGCCCCTGAGAATGATACTGGTAACCCTTGGCGATTCACCTCAGTTGTGCATCCTTTCACCAGATGGAAAATACCTCATTAATGAAAGGAAAACTGACTGACAGGTTGAGCAAATCGAATTTTGGGACAGAGTGGTATTTCCTAATACTGAAAAGTGCTTGGTCCCTCCTTCAGTAGGAATTCAGAAACTGTTGAAGGAGATGGTTATCCTGCCTAATAATATGGCAATGACAGCCAAATGGAAACAACCATATTAATGAAAGCCATAGAAGCAACTTTTCTCCAGTTTGATGGAAAATACAGTACAACAACAATTTTACAGAACCAATAACCTCTCTGGGAGGCATCAGCTTTCTCTGGTAGGGATCTGCTTTCTGTCTCTCCACTTTTGAAATAATTAATCACGTGAAGACGGAATATCAGAATTTTGTTTTGACCGTGATATGAGTTTTTGGCTGAAATTCAGCCATTTGTCCCCAACATCCCAGTATCTGATGGTGCTACAAAGGAATGAGCAACATTTGTCCTCCTTTACGAGAGGAAAAAGCTCCCACTGGACATGGCTACCCAGCAATTTGGGACCCCTAAGAGAAAAATCTCAAGACAGCCATGGCTAAATTATATGCTAGGGTCCACTTAATTTAAGAGCTTCCAGAACAATGTTCACTGCAGTAGCCAAAACACTTATGTGGGCCCTACTGGGAGTGCTCTACGACTTTCTGGAGTGTCGCATTATAGCCTGAAAGGAAGCATTGGTGGACTCCAACATTTTGCTCCCCAATGTAACCTTCCTATTGCTTTCTTCCCCTATCTGTTGGGCCCCATTTTGAAGAGTCTATTGTCACACAACTCGCTGAATGTGCCCAAAAACAGAATTGCACAATATATATACAGTACTGTTCTTGAAAATGGGGAATCTAGACAACAATACCCTTGAGAGTTTCCTCTTCCTTAGCCTAAGAAAGCTTGGTGTGAATCAGAGCCAGACAAGCCTACAGTAACTACTAAAGGACCCCTCTGACAACAAAATGAAGGACAACAATAGCATCAGTGGCCCTTTTAAAGCAAACAAGACACTTCTACTAGGGGAACGAATAATCAAACCCTGGACTGCATATTACAAGGAAGGGAAGAGGTGGAGCCTCATAGGACTTGCATGGTTAGGGTTGTCTTCTACAACATAACATACAGTGAAAGTCCTCCTCTTGGGAGAGACAGTATAATTCACAATGGGCTAGGGTAGAGATGGTCGCACCCTTCCCCTCTATAGTAGTGTTTTCCAAAAACCCCTCCTTTTAAAAGGGAACCATGGAGAAAGATGGCTTTATTTGCCACCACTCTTCAGGGTTCCCAAGAAGCATTCCTCCAAACAAAAGGTGATCCTTGGCCCATCAAATATGAACAAACATATTGTTTGCATAAATGTTTATATATACTCCACCTATTTTATGGGAGCTCAGGAATATAAGATTTTAACTGGTGGCCTACCTAGATGATTGGCTAATCTGGGGAGCCATCAGAGAAGAGTGCTGAAGAAACCTGAGAGTGGTAGTCAACAGACCCCAGTCAAAAGGTTTCTTAATAGGAACAAGTCCCACCTTACATCCAGCAGACTTTTTCTGAGGCTGAGACTTTGTTGGGCTACTCTTTGCTGCCAGATGTCTCTTCCCAAAACACTCAAACCGGAATAAGGAAGGACTTCGTAGATTCCTTGCACAGCCCAGCTTTTCCAAACAACAATTGGAATGAAGTCTGGGACTATTACAGTTTGGCTCCATGGTAGATCTAATCCTGAGATTGTGACTATAGGATTTAACAGAGTCTGGCTCTCACATGCAGGAAAAGGCTTTGTGATCGCTTTCATCTGAGATTGGGAACATACGCTGTCTGTGGACCTGGAAGGGGGTCTCTGGCAAATAGGCTGACCTGACTCCACTGTTCGTATGAGTGATAATACATACTGATGCCTCCTTGATGGGTTGGGGAGGCCATTGAGAGGATTGTCAATTAGGGGGAAGATGGTCACCTACTTGAAGGGAGTGTCAAACCAGCTTCCTGGGGCTATTGGCTGTCTTTCCATATCAGAAAACTGAAATCTCCAAAAAGGATTCATTTTGTTTGTCCTAGACAACATGACTGCAATTTCTTATGTAATGGGGTTAGGCTCAAGCTGAGCTCCTCTCAAGTCAGTAATTGCTAACATGTCTCCACAATCTGGAAGTGGACCAGTTTGCCACATGTGAGAACCATCAACTTCCGGTGTATGTGTCTCTGAACCTGGACACTCGGGTAATAGCAAGAGATACATTCCTACATGACTAACAAATGGATGGCAACATAACTTTTCTTTCATTGTCTCAGATTTCAAAAGCTTTGCACCATCCACTAACATTCAACAAAACCGCTGAATTAGCCAAAGGGTCATTGGTTCCTTATTCAACAACAGGCAAGAGAACAGATTCCATTGTTCTACCCCAGATAGGAGGGCAAGTCATCCACACAGCCTCCTTTCTGAGCTGTGACTTCATGTGGAATTTTAAATTTAATCTACTGTGAAGATTATTTGCCTAATATTGCTAGGCACCTAGTGCAAAACTACAGACTTCATCTATCCAGGATACCAGTCTGTATGGGAAGTGTGGTTAGATTACCTCCACACTGAGAGCCCAGTAGAAATCTATTAAAACAGTTTTAAAT
Organism: Macrobrachium rosenbergii; assembly: GCF_040412425.1. Lineage (NCBI taxonomy): Eukaryota > Metazoa > Arthropoda > Malacostraca > Decapoda > Palaemonidae > Macrobrachium > Macrobrachium rosenbergii. The sequence continues at coordinate 25,059,320 of NC_089783.1, read as the reverse complement.
TTGATTATCTTTTGAGGTCAATCACCTTGCTATTTCAACAATGATGGCATACAAGGCAGCATTGGCAGAACCTTTGACTTATAGTTTAGAATTTATCCTAATATAGAAATTGTTAATTCCATTCTCCAGTCTTTTATGCTGCAAAGGTCAGCTCCTGCAAGGTTTCCCATCACCTGGTCCCTGAATAAGGTTCTTAGACTCCTGTCATCCCCTCAATTCATGACCCCAATACAACTACAACTCATATGTTGCAAAAGGCAGTCTTCTTGACTGCCTGGGCATCAAGAGCTCAGATTAGTGTATTGGGCTCTCCTAGTCAAGGACAACATTTCACCAATCATACACCTAGTTATCATTTGCTGTTGTCTCCTGGTCTATCATTCCTAGCCAAGAATGAAAATATTTCTTATTAAAAATCCCCTTTTCTGATTAAAGAGCTCAATATTTCATATAAAATATTATGCCTGGTTCAAGCACTTAAGGTTTACCCAGATGTCATGGCAAACATCTCAGATGGTCCTGCTGTTCCTACACCTTAGCACAAACAAATCATTCTCTATACATGGGATGAGGATTATTTTAGTGGGCCTCATTAAAAAGGCAGACCCTCACTCCTTTCCTAAGTCGCATGACATCCGAAAGGAGAGTACATCGTTAACTTTCTTCAGAAATGTTTCCCTCAAAGTCGTCTTCGAGTGTATGGAGTGGTTATTAGAAACAGTATTCCTGAACTGGTAAAGGCATAATAATCCTGCAACCAGACCCAATTTAATTAGGTGTCACATTACGACCACAATGGATAATACATTTATTATAGGTTCGTGTGTCTCCTGTTCTTTATTGCCAGACCCTGAATGGGTATCCAGGATAAAGAAAACTATTGATAACCTGTGACTTTACCTTGAATATAAACTTCCTGAAACACTATTGCCATGAGAGTTGTGGTCATGCCAAGATATTGTTGGGGAAGGTGCAATAATCCTGCAGCTAGACCCGACATAATTAGGTAAGTCACCTTTGAACCATAAGGATAATACACATATTGGTTCATGTGTTGTTTCCTGTTCTTTATTGCCAAACCCTATGGGTATCCAGAATAAAGACGATGGTTAATAACCTGTGACTATAACTCGGACCAAAAATTAATATGGGTTGTTGGGGTTTATTTAGTAGGAGATAAAACTATTTCATCATCTGTCAATATCTTTTGTAAGCTTCTTTCCTGGTAGCCACTATGAGTCCTCAAACCCACCCACTTTCCCTGATGAAAAGGGCTTGGGACTGGGGTGAACATTTATCTTACAAAGATCTGGTGTGTAATGAAGATTACACGACTTACATTGTTGTCACATCTGAGCAAGTAAGACACAGAGTCTGGGTAAATCGTTGTAGGCCAGGAGACAGAGCCCTCCTGTCCTGAGTCCTTTATATTCTGTCACTGTGCCAACAAGCACTATTCTGGCCAAGACCAACTACAGTTGCTCCTTGGTATACAAATTTAATAATTCCAAATTCCAATTTTTATACTGAAATGGTTGTATATTGACATGAATATTCCCATAAGGAATACAGGCAGTCCCCAGTTATCAGTGGAGGTTCCATTCCAATGGAGGTGACGAAAAGCGAAATCGCCAATAACCAAAACTCTGCAATTTTTGGGTCTTATTGGTACCAGTAAGCACTGAAAACTGCCAATTTTCGGTTACTGGTGCCTCTGTTAGGTATATATCGACACCAATAGGTGATTATTGGCTCCAAAAAGCGGAAATCAGCACTGAGATTCGCCGATTTTTGTAGCAAGACAAGTGCTGAAAAACCTAATTGCCGATATACGGGGACTGCTTTCATAGGAATTCAATCAATTCATCCCACACTCAAGAATTTCCCCCATATCCACCCTTTGTACCCACTTTAATAAAATTATTTTAAACACAAGCACAATATATAATTTATTGATAAACATATTCAACAAAATAAATATAAGAATGAAGCATTTCACAAAATTTAACATAAAAGATGAACAATATCATATTTCACAGCAGTGATGCAAAGCTGACCTGAGATAGAGGGAAGGAGGGAGCATTTATACTACTGAGGGGAGGAGAAGAGACAGTAAATCATTACTGTATGTACATAAAAGTAGTAACAATTCACATAAAATAAAAGAAGGGAATTTTGCAATAAATTTAGCAGATACAACATAAAAACAATCAAATGCAATATAGTAACAACAAAAAATCAAAAGAGTCCTACCTTGAGTGAGTGTTCGGGACTGAGCTGAGTGTGACAGTAGAGGGAGGGGAGATGGAGGGGATTGTGGTGGGTTATTGGGTGGGAGACGGGGGTCCACTTCTCACTGACTTCCCAGCTGTACCACTGGAACTGGGCTCGGATGATTTTTCTCTTTCGTTACATTTTGCCCACATGCTTTCATTTACACTCTGATTCACCCAAATCACTTCTTTTTGATATAGTGAAATACCAATCGAATGACTCTTACTTTTTTGGATTTTTAGTGCTGTAAAAATAACTCATCCCCACTTTGACTTTTAGAAAAGAGAACCATCATCCCAGCTGTTTTATCGCTTTCCCACTACCTCTTTCCATCCCTACATCCACATGGCCCTCCCCTATCACCCAGGCCTGAGATGATCCTGTCTCTCCTCCCACAATCCTGGCTGGCCGCACGCCAGATTCCACCAAACAGCTCATAAATAGAAATTTTAGCTCGTACACGGAAACAAAAATTTTCACAAATTTTACTTAATATAACGAAAATACAAATACCAAATTATTCGTATGCCAAGGAACCACTGTATAAGAAACTTCTTTGTAATTCGTTGGTCTGTCTTATAGACCCCTGGGGGCACCATAAGAGTGTAACTCCTTTGGGGGCGAACAGCGGCTACCAAGAATTGGTTTTTCCTACGTCAAACCCTGTTGTACACGCACACACACACACATATATATATATATATATATGTCAGGTAGCGATGAAAATCGTATCTGATTTTTCGCTTGTAGCGAATGAAAATCGGCAATTTCCGGCGCCGAAAATCGCTGGATTCCACTTATCAGCACTGATAATTGGGTATTGGGGCCGATACATACCTAACAGAGGCACCGATAACCAAAAATCGGTGGCTTTTCTGTACTGATAAGCCCCGATAAAGTGCTGAAAATCGTGATTTTCGGTTATCATCACACCCTCAGAACAGAACCCCCACCAATAACCAGGGACTGCCTGTATATATATATATATATATATATATATATATATATATATATATATATATATATATATATATATATATATACATACATATATATATATATATATATATATATATATATATATAATATAAATTATATAAATAAAGATAAAATCCACAAAGGAAACGGAAACACTGGAGTGCTGCGAGGCCTTTCGACGCTAAGTCCTTTACTTAGGAAAGAGAGAGAGAGAGAGAGAGAGAGAGAGAGAGAGAGAGAGAGAGAGAGAGAGAGAGAGAGAGAGAAATTTACATGTTCAAGTAGGTATGAGTGTTTTTCAAGTAAAATATGATTTTCCTTAATTCATTTTATACTGGTTTCACATTGTTCTTACACTAGGCATGATTGGACTAAGAGTTAGTTAGTTATAAATGATTTGTTTAACCAGACCTCTGAACTCTTTTAGGGTTCTTCTCGGGCTGGGATTAGGTCTGAACTTTTACTATACATTATTGCTCTATGTAAAAATCTTCTTCCCTGGGAATCTATCATTGTGCAAGATTGAGAGAATTGTATTTCATTACTTATTATTCTACTGGAGCTTCCACATCAATGCCACGGACACTGGTGATAACTGGGTTACTACTATGTAACAAATGCATTTTAATAATCCTTTTGTATTTTAAGCACAGTATTTTTTTGACATATAATCAACCCAAAATTATACAATCAAAATGTTCTGAATAAAGTTTTTGTCACTGGAAGCATTCTAAGTCATGGGACAAGCAATCAGAAACAAACTACTGCACATCCATAATGAGTAGACATCCAAAGAATCAACATTTAAAATTCACCTTTTTTTATCTTCTTCTGCTATGGATTCCATATGTTGTCTGTAGAGATTTGCATACTCCTCAGTTTCTTTTATCAATTCCAGGTGAGTTCCTAATTCTGCAATTTGGCCCTCTCTCAGGTACAAAATACGATCACATTGAGGAAGATACTGAAATACAAGTACTGTATAGTATTTGAAAATGGGGCGTAGCACAAGAAAAGTTATATACTGTATGCCATAATACTTATATCTCCTAAATAATTTTATATTCATATATATTTCATACTATATTAAAATCAAATATCCTTTATAGTAATTACGACAATTCACACACCTGCAACTGATGAGTTACAAAAATTGTTGTCTTATCCTTTAATGCCCCCTTGATAAGCCACTGAAAGATATGACTTCCAACATGAGCATCAACTGCACTTAATGGGTCATCCAAGAGGTATAGATCTCTGCATAGGAGAAACAAAATATGAAGGTTAACAAAGTTTATCAAAGAAAATAAAGCTGAAACATCAGCCTGATATAAGTATGACATTCTGAGAATTCTATACTTAAAAGCAAGAAAAGGAAAATTGATTCATAAAATTTTAAATGAAATTTACATTTTCCTCCATACCATGTTTGAAAAATGAAAAAGCAAGTAAACTGCCTTATTACCTAACTGAAACAAAAAACATTCCTATACATACTGAGAAACTAAAATGGAATAGCAAATCCCTTCTTAGCATGCTCAAAAGGAATTTTCCAAGTTCAGTGTCATTTTCCTATGCCTAGCATGAAGGAAGTTTTCTCAGATATATCTAGCTATCCATTTTTTTAACCTGACAGGAAGTACTGAATTCTAATAAGTTTCAAGTACCTATGCTCTACTTCTTCTTTTAACGTGCTTTTTTCCCATTTTTGTATGGGGTAAGCACGATGCCTTCTTTTGAAGGACTTTTGATTTGGCTTTGGGGTAGACCGTAGTCTCGATCGGCTGCCCTGCCTGACATCGCTTAGACCCCGGTAGCGTATGTTACATGTATCATACCAGACCCAACGCCCTTTCTCCCAGCAGCGAGAAGTTGTTGCGTGGGTAGGTCGAGAGTTTGAGACGTGTGAGATGTTTGTTATGTTTTTAGAAGATGTTGTAGTGGCTTTGTTTTGTGTGTGTATTTAGTCTGTAACACCCATTTGCTTTTTAAGCAAACCTATCCGTTGATTACATACATAATCCCGGGGTGTCTACAGTATGCTCTACATGGTACTTAAAATAGCAAATTCTGAGTAATTTGTATTTTTCCTAACAAACAAACCTGAAGTTCTTTACATAGGATTTAGCTTGCAAATGCATGCTAGAATACCTGTTTAACTTTCAGACACAGTCATTAACTAACAGGTAGGGGAAGCCCTGCCCACCTGTCGGTATGCACTCCCCTTTGCCTTTCTGCCTATACTGTACATACTGAGAACTAAAATGGAATGGCAAAATCCTTCTTAGCAAATTCATCCTAAGATGCTCAAAAGGAATTTTCCAAGTTCAGTGTCAATTTCCTATGCCTAGCATGAAGGAACTTTTCTCATATATATCTAGCTTCCCATTTTTTTTAACCAAACAGGAAGTACTGAATTCTAATAAGTTTCAAGTACCTATGCTCTACATGGTACTTAAAACAGCAAATTCTGAGAGTAATTTGTTTTTTTCCTAACAAACAAACCTGAAGTTCTTTACATTATGGTTTAGCTTGCAAATGCACGCTGGAACACCTATTTAACTTTCAGACAGAGTCATTAATTAACAGGTAAGAGGAAGCCCTGCCCACCTGTCAGTATGCACTCCCCTTTGTTGTTTTGGTACCAGAGTGACAGGTGGCTGAGGAGGGCCATCAGTGTAAAGAACTTCAGGTTTGTATAGTGTATTAAGAAAATTACATTTTTATAATAAAATATCATTGTGTCTGCTATTAGGCAGCAAGTATTTTCTTAATACAAGCCTATTCAGGTTCAATTCCAAAGCTCATGATCTTAGACAGTGGCCACTTACATTATTTTCATTACATGAATTTCGAGGACCTTACTAATGTTCAGGGTGGAATTCTCCCCTAGTTTTCAACGTCTCTATTTAAAGTCTTTAATAGCATAAGAATGATATTTATTTCTCTGTTATTATTTCACCGCCTGACACGGGTCCCCAATCCAGAAAAAGGATTTTGACAAAGGAAAAATCTATTTCTGGGGAGGGGCCCGTGTCACCCGGTGACCCACCCCTGTTTTTCATTCTCTCCCTCCCATGGTAAACATTATTCTAGTGGGGTGGGTGCTAACATGGAATGCGACTAGTGTTGCCTTGTGTACAGTCCGCGAGTAGTGCATGGGCTTGTATCGGCACCTCTCATTGGGACTTTTGACATTGGGAATCTTTATAGGGCAGGGTCCCGTGATTGTGACAATCTCACCCTTTACCATATACGACTCCATTTCTTTGAACTCGCTCTGGGGTAGTAACCCCAGCTTTACATTTAGCTTTCTCTGGTATCTAGCAACAGAATTACCTAGAAATAAGTGCTGAATGGATTATTTCACCGGGTGACACGGGCCCTCCCCAGAAATAGATTTTTCCTTTGTCAAAATCCCTTTTTTATATACTTACCAAGTAATTTCATAGCTGATGTTTCTAGTATTGGCAGCTAAAATTTGAAACTTGCAGTAGTGATTCTTTTGTTTTGGTGTAGGTGTCTAGCTCAGCCCACTTTTGGGGAAGAGGAACAACTAAGCAAACGGCTTCAATTTGCTTATGCCATTATGTCCACGCGAGGGGAGGAGGGTGGGACCCCATTCTGTAATTACTTGGTAAGTATATATAAAACTTTATTTTATTATAAAAATCTCATTTTTATATAAGTGACTTGCCAAGTAATTGCACAGCTGATTCCACATTGATAGGAGGTGGGATACATGGACTACTCTATCCCCAAAACATTGTATACTGTAATGAATTTGAGAACAGAAAATTTGCTAGCATTGGGACAATGCTTATTGTTTCCTTACCTAGTAAGAAAGCTGCTGCAGGAAGATGCTGCCTCCGGTTGGCGCTCATCTTACTCAGTAGAGGCGAGAGGGCATGGCCCTGGATCGCCCACTACATCACTGGCAGACCTACAGCGGAGGACATCACCGAACGCTAGTAAGTAATGCAAAGTTGCCCCTGTCCAGTACATAGTACCCCCAGACTCCCTTAGGACTCAAATCCATAGCTCAAGGCAAAGAGAAAGGATGGAAGGGATGCTTCCTATATTCCCTCTCCCAACACCATGCCAACCACTGACAAAGGACCCAAAGTACTGCATTCACTAAAAACTGTTTCCACGTCCCTTAAATAGTGGGATGCAAATACTGATTTACATCTCCAAAACGTTGCTTGGAGAATGTCTGACAGAGATAGATTATGTTTAAATACTAAGGACGTAGCCACTGCCCCGATTTCATGTGCTTTAACACTCAGAGAAGGTACAAGCTCTTCTCCTACTTGAGAGTGGGCTTCTCTAATGAGTTCTCATAGGAAAAAAGATGTAGCATTCTTCGTAAGAGGGCGTGAAGGATCCTTGACTGAAGTCCACAAATTACTTGAGGGCCCTCTAACTTCTCAGTCCTCTTCAGATATAATTTTAATGCCCTTACAGGGCAAACTCCTCAGGTCCTAGAATTTAACCCAAATTTTTTACCTTACAAGAACGAGGCCAGGGCTTACAAGGATTCTCATTCTTTGAAAGAAATCCTAGCTTTAAGAACAGATCGCGTCTCCTCCAGAGAACCCGATCCTTCTATCTATTGCTTGTAACTCACTAACCTTCTTAACTGTTGCCAAAGCCACCAGGAAGAGGGTCTCCTTAGTCAGATCCCTGAGCAAAGAGGTGCTGATAGGCTTAAAAGGTGGATGAGACAACCGTTTTAAGACCACGTCTAGGTTCCAGGCTACTGGTTCTGTCCTCTTATACTTACTTGTATTGAAAGATTTTATTAAATCAGAAATATCCTGATTTGCAGATAAGTCAAGGTCTCTGTGCCTGAAGACTGAGCTAAGCATAGCCCTGTAGCCCTTTATAGTTGAAGGGGCCAAGCCTCTGGAGGTCCTAAGATATAAGAGGACATGGTCCATCTGGTAACAGTGCCTCTCATAGACTTATTCATTAAACCTGGCCACACTTGTGGCAGCTAGATACAGTTGCATTCCCAACTCACATCTTTCATATAGCTCATCCATGCAGTCACGCCTAAACTCTGGTTATGCTTGTGATTCATCTGTTGCCAAAAGCAGTGCTTACTGACTGCCAAAGATTCAATAACTACTCCAGGCTTATTACTTGCATGGATCTTTAGTATTCAGTCCCAATTAATCTCTGTAAATTTACATTTTTTTTTAATTAGAATCAATGGCAGCTCAGCAAGCCTCCCTCTTTTAACTAATTATTTTGCTAAGACTGCAAAATTCAAGGACATCAAAGAAATATGGTTACAGTAATAAAGAAGAAAATTGATCCATTTCTCTACAGCTGAAGCTTAAGTTTGAATTACATAACTTTGAGGCTAAGGTCTCAGCCTGGCCTCCTTAAGTAGTCAGGGCAGATGGCTGGAGTACAACAATGCAAGAGTACTTATGGCAAACTGATGTTACTCATGTATTGAAAAAGGGGGTGAACAGATTGCAACAATTATAATGAACTGAAATTTTTGTTAAATTCTTAATGTTTTACATAATGAGACCTTCTGGTATAAGGATATTTATATGAGCAGTACATTGCCATTTATCTGGGATCAAGTTACATTATATGAAGGATTAGGATTTACAAAAACAACCAATATTCAAGTCCAGCCCATAAATCTGGTTGACTTACCAATGAAACTAAGGTCAATATTGTACCTAAAACACTCTGGTTTCAGCAATACTAAAATACTATTTATTATAATACTATTTATTATAATTGTATATTCAGTCCAGTCACCATACCAACTGTACTTACTTATTTGCATATAAAGCTCTAGCAAGTGAGAGCCTTTGTTTCTGGCCTCCTGACAGGTTAATTCCACGTTCTCCTATTTCAGTGAAGTCTCCAGCTGGCAGAACTCCAATATCTTGAGACAAATTACATGCATGGATAGCTCTGTAGTATCTGCCAATAAAAATTCAAGCTAAATATGGAGTAAAAGCAACAATCAAAACTATACCTTCAAACTTGTCACTGTAAACTAAACAGTGGAGTCAAACTGACAATCAGGAGATTATCTTCTCACAGAATACTGCATACTAATGAAAAAAAAAACTTAATAATTACATATTAACTAGTAATATATACCCTAATACAGAGGGGAAATAGTAAGATCAAGATCCAACAAAGATCAAATGCAACAACACAATTATTTATAAACATCTATCACTAACATTCCAATGCTCAAAAATTCTATTTCTGATGTGCTATGAAATACTATAACATTAGCTCTGACCATACTTTTACAGTAGAGATGCTATATGGTAATTCAAAAACTAAAATTTATAGTAACAAGCTTACCTTTTGGCATCGAAGGGTTCATCCAGCAAAATATTGTCCCTGAATGTTGCATTCAAAATCCATGGCTGCTGACCAACATATGCAACTGAACCCTGCACACTGACAGATCCTGACTGTAATCGCATGTGACCGAGCAGAGATGATACTAATGAGGACTTTCCAGCACCGACACCACCACAGACACCAAGAAGTTCTCCCTGAACAATGGATACATCAAACTCATCATCATCATTACCAAATTAATCAGGTATTCAGCATGTACTTTACTTAAACAACAGATGTGGACTTCTGCGAGTTACTACTTCACATTACAATATTTTTTTCTGGGTGTGGGGGTAACAGCTATACTTTCAATAAGATTCAAATACATATTGGCTATATCTCAAAAAATATTTCCATTTTCTTCATTCTTGCTCCTAATTTTCTCAGGAACTACACCAGCATGGCAAGTGCAATTGATCTCTTTGTCAAATAGAATCCTGTGCCCGTACTTTCTCAAATATTTCACCTAAGGAAGAAAGTGTTCATCACATAGAAAAACCATTTTCTTGGAAGCGCCTATGTCTCAATTTGACATGGTCAACTGTGCGCACATTCAACTAAAATGATCCTGATACTCTATGCAGTAAGATATTTCTCAAAGTGGATGCCTTTAAATTTTTGACCTACAAGATACAAAACTCTGCTTTATTCGTGTTAGTCACCAGTTTTGGCATCTGTTCTTTGTTTTGCCATGGCAGGCTAGTTTAAATTAAGATGACTTTCTACCCATATGGCTCTTGTCTACAGGTTGTTGGAGGTCTGCTAAAGACCTCTGGACACATTCAGCTACCCAAGATGCCTTTTTTGTTTTAATGATCTATTCTCTTGTTTTTTCTTTTTCCATTTTCGAGTTCTTCCTACATTCATCTAACTGTACCTCTAGAGATTTCTGTCAGAACATCCTCTCTCTTCAACACAACTTACTGTTGATAAAATTACATTTTTAAACTGTCATTTATAGCTTTTCTGTGACTTCAAGTATTAGAAGAGTGCATATCTACATTCTATGATCTGTTTATGAAAAAATTATATTAGAAAAATCGTCTATACATTTTATGTCCAGCTGGGCTCATACTCCAAGAGCAACCCACAACAAATAATTAACCCTTTTGAAAGTCTGATGCTGATTATAATCATCATCCATTTTTCAACATCTGAGATTCCGTCCTTAAAAAATATTTTTTAAATAAATTTGCTATAAATTCTAGAAAAGCATCAAAATGAAATTTTAATATGGCATGTATGGACGCTTCTTGGTGTTGTCATGGAGAGCAATGTATATATTCTAATTTATGGCACATTTTTTTAAAAACAAAAATGGCACATGATTGCACTGTCCAAAACACTTAATGTATTCAGTTATATTGTACTTGTCATGTTGTATTATAAAACATGGACAGTGCGATCATGCACCATTTTAATTCTGATAATGTTCACATTCTCAAATACATCAGCTGATTGCATTTTACCGACATTATCATCGCCATATATGTGTTGAATAAACCTTAATTAGGAGCTACTTGTTTTTGCAAATTATCAAAACTGGGTTAAAAATGCATCTTACCTTTATTTACAATTGCAGTACATTTTAAAATTAAGTAAAGTTTTGATTTCATCAGTATTGGATGTTGCTTTCGTCTGTTCCAAAACGTTTTGCATGACAATTTTTTTTTTTTTCAGCCAGAGCTTAATAAATTCAGTGCCATACTATCTTAAGACCTTCTACATTGCGTGAAAGATGATTAAAAATCACTATTTTTAGTAATGGAAGTCACCACTGTCAATAGGCAAATTTTTAATAAGTTTTATTAAAGTTGACATTACTTTAACCCTTACAGGCCAGGCTAAAATATATACAGTATTAAGCACACTCCTGAAACTGGGCAAACTTTAAGGTTGGCCAGTTTAAAAAAAAGAAAACACATCAATGGAAAGAGGAAGATATGCAAATGCACATGGTATAAGAAGAAACTTTCTAAAAATTTTCTCTACTTTCCACAGGAAGTTGACACTGAATATTTCCAACCCTGTGTGGGGCCTCTTTTCCAAGACACTCATAAAAATATGCTAATTTTACCAAGTTATACATGATTTTTCTAATAATTTGTTTTATTTTAATTTGTAAAATTATAATTACAGCTCACACAATATCATAACAGATAAGTACTAAAATCAATATCAAATTCTGAGTATATTTATGGCACAATATTTACAAGATGTACTGAGATGGGGAGATGCTGTACCTTTTTGTGAGGTATACATGTCTTTTCTGATATTTCCTGGCACTTTAGTTTACCAAAAGAGGTTCTGATGTAGGAAAAACCTGTTTTTGGTTGTTGCTGTTGAGTCCTCAAGGCATTACCGTCCATGGGTCTGTCAAAGCTCCATGGTGACCACACTAATATCAAAGAATTCTCTTTTAGTTGGTCTTTTGGCCAGGTAATGTGTCTTAATGATAAACATTATGACACATGATGAAATATATAATGGATTCAAAGATAAGAGGGCATTTTCCTTTATCTTTAGCGAAGCTGTACCCAGTTTTCTTTCGTCAAAACCTGCTCGAAGAAGAAGTGATTATCGTGCATGCACAGTCCACCATTTTGTTGACAAACGGACCAGCAAAAGGACCAAAAAGCCATAACTTTCTGTTGGTCACTGCAGGATGATCCCTACCCCAGATCTCATATCTTTTCATCAGGAAGTGGAAGGGTTTTGGACTCAATACTGACTACCAAAAATAGGTTTTTCGTAAGTCAAAACCTGTTTTCTGATAGCGTAGCTGCTTGTTTCATCCTCAGCGAGCTTTAAAAAGAAATTGATAGGTGACGAAATGGCTTAAGCTCTCAAGTTAAAAAAAAAAAAAAAAAAAAAAAAGTTTCCAGCCCCATTCTTTATTTCAAATACCCCTCAGGTTTTGGTGGCAAAGAACAAGAAACTAAATACGAACTTATGTTTTAGGGAAAAGTTCTACAGTGACTTACCTAAGCATGCTGGGTCTGGTTGCAGTATTGTCACACCTTCCCCCAATGATATCAGCATACTATCATAAAGTAATAAAGCATACCAGTTGTCTTTTCTTCATCAAATGTCTAACTTTAAGCATCACCTTTAAATACTGCCTACCTAATTATCTATTATCTTAAACATTTGTAAAACATACTCATTATGCAACAATCATTACATTTCTGCTTTTTATTTACATTCTTATAACTTTCATCAAAGTTTATGAAAGTTAAAAAAACGTCAAAGTTAAAAAGTCTGTCCTAGAGAAAAGTAATATTGTAAACTATATGTATAAATTTACTTTGTATTTTTGACATTAACTATTGTTTTTAAAAAAAAATCCCTGGTACAGTATGCTTAAAATGGTAGCATCAGTAATATACAAGGAGAGAGAGAGAGAGAGAGAGAGAGAGAGAGAGAGAGAGAGAGAGAGAGAGACTGAACATTTTGGCTTATCAGACAGACAGATGTTACTATGTTTGCAGAAATTAAAGTCACTATTATGTCTTTTGATGCTGTAATGATGATTTTTTGTGTATCATACAACATAAAAAATAATAATGCTAAATCTTTGTTAGGCTTAACTTTACAGTACTGTACTTTATCAGAAATAACCACTAACACAGATGAAAAACAACATGAGATGGTAGGCTAAGTTTATGCAAATCACTGAGTTAGGCAAAACTCTATTACTATAATTCAGAAAAATACAAAAATATCTGAGTACCTTTCAAAAATAACCAATAATGTGGAAGCAGTAAAGATGAGGAAAACAGGGTATTTTTAAATATTTCAAGAATATGCTCTCCAAGACTGGGGTGCATTTTGTATAGCAGTGGACCTTTAATGCCAGAAAATACATGAGAAATAAGCACTTGTCTATCCATGTATTCATTTGCCTTTATTTCTTAAGACCTAGGTTGAGAACGTGAAGTGAATGATGAAACAATGTGATTTGATTTGGCTCCTAGTCATGATCAGGATCACTTGCTGTTCCTACCCAGTCCCTACATACACCAGTGCTTTACTTATTCTTCGATGGTGTGCTAAATATGTTTGCACTTATACTGGCAGTGTCACATTCATTAACTAGTACTACTGGGTTGACAGAGGGATCTTTACTAGTTACTGATGTGAGATTGAACTGATTGTGTAATTATATCTTTGATTAGTTCTGATCATTGCATAAACTGTATTTTGTGGATAGTAAAAGTATAACTCTTTTATATAACCAGGGATGAGCGATATTTCTAGAAGAGCTGGTGTCTCCGGAGTAAGCCAATGATCAGATGTAAACATTATTATATGGTCCCACATTTCTGTAATAATTATAACTTGGGATTTGTTATACAACTGTATAAAAAGGCCTTGAAAATATCTTCTGCAACATGAAATACCATCATTTTCTTAAATCAGTGGTCTGGTTAAAGCACATCTAGTTATATCAACTTGCGACAAATACTGCTTAATAAATAATGCATTATGATTAATACAAAAAAAAAAAAGTACAAGTGTTTCTTTTAATTTCCAAAGTTTCAGAGTTCTCTGTCAGACAAACATTAACTCATGTTAACTCACTAAAATCTTGAAGAATTCAATCCACATACCTTCTTAACTTTCAAATCTATGTTGAATAAAACATCAGTGTGTTCTTGAACAGAAGAATTAGCTAATAATTTGTGTGCAGGAGATGCATCATCATTTTTTGACCTGTAAATTACAAACATTATACATATGAAAATTTACCTGCTACTCCATTACAAAAATTACTTACTAGTACTGTTACGTAGATACAGGTTAATATAAAATATAGATGGATTATACAATTTCTTCTTGATATTACTCTACTTCATATTCTTCAAACAATCCCTAGTTTTTCTCTAGGTACAGTCCTACAAAATTAATATTTCAACACAATACTGTACAATATTAATGAAATTCCTTAATTTTGCATCTGATCACAATTTTCGTATATAAATACACACACACCGAAAGTGCAAGTTCTTAAATTGCAAAATTTATAGTACAGTATGAAGTATGTTTAAAATTATGAAATACGTATGCATATTCAATATGCATTCACATTATGAAAATCTATATCCAAAAGTGAAGCAAAAAATGACAACTGAAAGTGCTGATATAACTGCTAAATTCTGCTGAGAAATCTATGTTAAATCCAGCAACTCACTACCTGAACAAAAACAGACCTAACATCTATAACTGAGACTGATAACTTCTGCCATCTCAGTACCAGAGAAAGTTGGCTATTTGTGAAGTAGTGGTCTGAGTGATATACTGTACACTCTTTCACCAGTAGCTGAAAGAGTTCCACTTTGCATGGTGTACATGAATGTTCCGAACTGCTGCCCCAGGGTTCTGTACTCTGGATAGAGTGACTACCCTATGAGAAGACACAATTCTTCCTATCAAGGGTTTCTGCAACCATACTGTTCCTTCTTGAAAAAAAATCTGATAACATTGACCTCACTGGTCTCTGCTAAGGGGCAAATTGTTTCAGACAAGTAAGTGGTTTTCTAACTTTGTGCTGCCTTAATATGTCATTTGTCATTTATGGATTTATGGCACCATTATTATATTCACAATAGCAACAATGGCCTCTTAATAAGAAACAAAAATGAATACCATCCAATCTTAAAAATGCTA
This sequence comes from Macrobrachium rosenbergii, assembly GCF_040412425.1. Lineage (NCBI taxonomy): Eukaryota > Metazoa > Arthropoda > Malacostraca > Decapoda > Palaemonidae > Macrobrachium > Macrobrachium rosenbergii. The sequence continues at coordinate 25,044,005 of NC_089783.1, read as the reverse complement.
TAAACTTCAGATGATTAGAGACCATGCCTACTGCTGCAGCAAAACTGTAGCTATATCCTGAAAGTCTAGATGGTAAATCCAACTGCTATTGTACTTGTGATCTGGTTCCTTCAGTAATTTTACACCAATTCAAAACTTCCCAGGTTACAATAATTTAAAATTTCCTGGGTCACTGCAAGTTTGCTGTTTATCTTTCAGCTGACTTCACTCCGTCCCCTCTCCATTGATGGACAAGGTCATGCTGAGCTACGAACAAAGCTTCATGAAATAGATACTGAGAAAAAATTATAATTTATTTAAAATATATTAGATATTATTATTATTACAGTATTATTATTATTATAATTCAGAAGATGAAACCTATCTATATGGAACAAGCCGACAGGGGCCATTGACTTGAAATTCAATCTTCCAAAGAATATAGCGTTCATTTGAAAGAAGTAACAGAAGATAAAGAGAAATACAGAAAGAGATCAATTATTAGAAAAACAGATAAATTAACAAATTAATAAATAAAAACAAGTAAAGTACTAGAATATAAAAGCAATAATGTGCTGCATCTTCATTTGAATTTCTGAAGCTCCAACTGCATGACATCGTCTAGAGGGCTGTTTCACAGACCAATGGTGTGAGAAACAAAGGACCTCTGGAACTGAGAAGTTCGACAGCAAGGGACATTTACTGCATATTGGTGCTGCTGTTCAACAAATCTGGTTACTCTTGGTAGGAAATGGGGATCAGGGATCAAGTGTGAATGTGAAAGATCTCTGTTAAAATACAACATATGAAAACGTGACAAACACGAAACCATCTGTCGATGGTCCAAGCCATAAATACTAATATTAGGAAACAGAAACCTACCACCATGAACCACTCTATCTAAAGGACACAAATCTCTGTCTGAAGCAGACACTGTTTTTGTTTTACTGGAGTTCAGCCTCATACCCCACCATTTACACCATTCACTGATCCGATCCATGTCCCAACTGAGGCTGAGGGGAACTTCATTTCTCATAAGTTGAGACTTTACTACATCCACAAGTGTTGCATCATTGGCCTACTGAACAATCTTGTTTTCCAGGCTAACAACCATATCACTTATATATACTAAAAATAATAGTGGACTAAGAACACAGCCCTGTGGAACTCCAAACACAATAGGTCTTGGTTCACTAAAGATTCCATCAACAGCAACTCGCTGCTGTCTACCTGTTAGGAAATCTTGAAGTAATCCTAAAACATATCCACCAACTCCAAGATTTTGAAGTTTATAAATAAGTGCCTTGTGACTTACTTAATCGAAAGCAGCACTAAAATCTATTTGAACTACTCTGCACTCAAAACCCTTATTGAGGTTCTCTTACAAATGGCATGCCAAGTTTACGAGCATTGCAGGTAGTGTGCCTAACTGCTTCCTATATGCATACTGACTATCAGCTAACAATCCTTTAGATTCCATGTACTTATATAGTGGCTTAAAAGTTAAGTTTTTCAGCAACTTTGGAGAGTACAGGGAGAATAGAAATTGCCCTGTAGTTACTGCAGTCTGCAGATGTCTCTCTCTTTGGAACAGGCTCTGTATTATCAAGCTTGGACTCACCTGCAAAGGTACTATGTTGACATAAAATCTATAGAATCTACTAATCTTAGGAGACAACACACTAGAAACTTTGTTAAAAAACAATGAGAAGAAACCATCAGGATCTTTACCACCCCAGCTATCAAGATTATCAACAATCTTCTTAACATCCTTAGAGCAAAATGCAAATTTTGTAAGAATAGGTTCAGGATGACAAGTATCAGGGAGAAGAACATCCTCAGCTTCAAAAGTTCGATGAAGCAGTTTGGCCTCTTCCCTAGGGCCAGTAACCAATCCACCAGACGTGGTGTAATGGAAGACATGCCTGACCCAAAGATAGATGATGCCAATTTGGTCCACCACAGATGAGGCTAGGTAATTCCTTAAGTTTCCTCTTTAAGGAATTATTGTAATTTCTCTTGGCGGTATGACAAGTACTATTCACAGAATGGCAAGACTCAACAAAAATTATGTAATTTTCATTTGAACGATTTTGTCTCCATGTGTTGAATTTGGTCTGTTTGTCATGGTAAGCTCGTCTACATGTAATCATAAGACCATGACTGGTCATTTGTCCTGAACTTGATGACCTTTCTAGACATACGACAGCCTTTACCATCAGCATTTCATTTAACTTCTTCTTGGGATCAGGATCTAATACAACACCTGAAATATTAACCCTTAAACGCCTACTGGACGTACCATACGTCGACTAAAATTGTCTGTTGGGTGTCAAGTGGACGTACCATATGTCGACTAAAAATGCTTTTTTTAAATATTCGCGGAAAAATAATTATAGGCCTAGTTTGCGAAAGGTTTTAAATCACGCGCCTTGAGGGATGCTGGGAGTTCACGGATCACGCTGTTGTTTTGTTTATAAGCGTCACCCAGACGCGCATGCGCGAATTTCTTCCTTCCCATACCAGAAAGCATCAGCGCCGCATCGTCCGAGAGCGATTTTTTGACGCATCCGTGTTTTGCAGAACTTTGGCGAGTGTTTGCATATTTGTGAGGCAACAGGACGTTTGCAGAGATGTCCCAACGTCGTCAGGACCGTGAAAGGCACATACTGCCTGTCGGTAGTGAGCGTGTGAGACGAGTTTTAGACTGGGATGCTGGAGAGGGACCAAGCACCCAAGATGACCCAGCTTCTCAACGCTGTGTTGTGCGGCCACATCCCATGCCTTTTACGACCCCTAGGAAGCATCGGGGTGTCCTGAGGGGCATCCGTAAATTTTTGAAAAAAACTTTTTCCTTCGCTGAAAATCCTGGCATTTCTTGAGTCACCTTGTCGTAAATTTTTCGCCGTTTTATATTATTCGTTACATAAAGTGTTATACATCAAAATGTGCGCAATTTCATGTAGAATACAACAAAAAATAAATCATTCTTTTAGCTTTTAACAGTTTTGAAATATTTTCATTTAAATCACGATAACTGACAAAATTTTAACATTCGGTCAATTTTGGCTCGACCGAAATGCTCGAAAAACGCAATTGTAAGCCGAAATGCTTACATTCTAGTAACAATCAATCATTTACCTTTATTCTGCAACAAACAGAAAGTCTCCAGCACAATATTTCGATTTATGGTGAATTTTTGAAAAAACTTTTCTTTTAGCTCCGCAAAAAATCCTAGCATTTCTTGAGTCACCTTGTCGTAATTTTTTCGCCATTTTATATTATTCGTTACATAAAGTGTTATACATCAAAATGTGCGCAATTTCATGTAGAATACAACAAAAAATAAATCATGCTTTTAGCTTTTACCATTTTTGAAATATTTTCATATAAATAACGATAAATAGCAAAAAATCAACCTTCGGTCAACTTTAACTAGATCGAAATGCTCGAAAAACGCAATCGTAAGCCAAAATTCTTACATTCTAGTAACAATCAATCCTTTACCTTCATTTTGCAACAAACGGAAAGTCTCTGGCAAAATATTTCGATTGATGGTGAATTTTTTAAAAAACTTTTTCCTTCCATCCACGCGTGCGAACTCCGCTAAAAATCCTAGCATTTCTTGAGTCACCTTGTTGTAATTTTTTCGCCGTTTGATATTATTCGTTACATAAAGTGTTATACATCAAAATGTGCGCAATTTCATGTAGAATACAACAAAAAATAAATCATGCTTTTAGCTTTTACCATTTTTGAAATATTTTCATGTAAATAACGATAAATAGAAAAAAATCAACCTTCGGTCAACTTTAACTCGATCGAAATGGTAAAAAAATGCAATTGTAAGCTAAAAAACTTACAGTCTAGTAATATTCAATCAATTTCCTTAATTTTGAAACAACTGGAAAGTCTCTAGCATAATATTTTGATTTATGGTGAATTTTTGAAAACTTTTTTATGTCCGCGTTATTTAATTCATGCATCATTTTGTGATAATATTTTCTCTGTGTTGCTTTAATCGATTTACAATCTGTTATATACCAAAATCATCGCAATGTAGTGTACAATACAACTAAAAAAAATGAACTCATTAGCTTTAACTGTTTTGCTTACAGCGTGATTTGTATACAATTATATACGAGTTTTTTTTTTCGCTGTCATATATTCCAATATTTATATATGATAATGATATTTTTTTCATTTCTGATGGTTGCATACTAAACTTCAGGCAATGAGAAAAAAAGGAGCCACAAATGAACTCTTAATCTTAAAAACTAAGCGTGCTGTGATTTTTTGAAAAAAACTTTTTTCCCGCTTCGGTGCTAGCTCCCAAACGCCGCCAACATACGGGAGACGTTTTTGTAAATAGGGCTTCGGCGTTTAAGGGTTAAGTGCCTGACAAGCTTAAATAATGCGATCCCAACTGGCTCTAGATCTCAGCCAGACAGTTTTTCTAATAGTGGCATAAGAATATACTGATTGACAGATATGTCCGTCTCAATGGCACAATGATCAGAAGTGCCTATACAGTACTGTATATCTCTTAGATCAAATAGTCTTTTTGCATGTGAATCACTTGTCTAAATTCTTAATGCACTTTTCACTGTTATTAATTCTCTATGGAGAAAGAGTGGTAGTTCACCACATTCAACTTGTACAGAGGAGACTGGTGGGGATCTAAATGCTCCTGTGCATAGTCTTAGGCCTTCACTGTGAATTGGATCTTATGTTTTCCGTGTTGCGTCTGATGCTGAACCATATATTTCACTTCCATAATCAATGACTGACAACATTGTTGCTTTATACAGTATAGTAAGGGTACGTCTATCAGCTCCCCAATTAGTTTGAGATAGTTTCTTAATTAGATTTAACGTTCTTTTGCACTTTATGTATGCTATATGACTTTTCCAATTCAAGTGTGCATCCTAAAATCCTACAATTTTCCTGTTTGGCTGATTGGTATAGAGTACTGATTTTTATATCTATTTCTCCACCTTTTTTCAATTCTTATTTTTATGAAACATGACTTGGGTTTTTTCTATAGAAAATTTAAAGCCTATATATTGAGCCCATTTGTAATAATTTGTTCCACAATGCTTTATGTATGATGCTGAATTATATATGGCAAAATCATCCAGATAACGGTTACTTTTAATCCTGGCAGGAAAATTGTTACTAATATCATTAATTGCCAGGGTAAACAGTGCCACTAGGGACACTTCCTTGTGGAACTCCATTTTCAGGTGGAAATGTTTGTGACAAAACATCGTCAATTCTCACCTGAAAAGTATGATCTGTCATAAAGCTTTTCATAAATTTATGTAAATGGCAACAAATGTTATTTCTATGTATAATGTTTTTAATATTGCATACTCCATGTAGTGTCGTATGCCTTTTGGATGTCAAAAAAGACAGCTATGGTAACTTGTTTTCTTTCAAACCCCCTATGTAGGTGGTCTTCCAAATTGGACAGAGAATCTAATACGGATCTATTATGTTATGAACCAAATTGGCTGGGACTCAAAATCTTATTTTCTTGAATCTGCCACGTTAGTCGTGCATTTACCATTTTCTCCATCAACTTACATAAACACCTTGTTAAGGAAATTGGTCTATAATTATTTACTTTACCACAATCTTTTCCAGTTTTGGGGATAGGAATTATTATTGCATTTTGCCATTCATCTGGAAACAAGTTTCGAAGCCACAAAACAGGTTTCTATGTAGGAAAAACATATTTTTGGTGGCCACTATCCATCCTCAAAGGAGTTATACACTCATGGTCCCCCCAGGGCTCCATAAGACAGACCAACCATTACAAAGAATTCTCTTAAGAGTTGGCCTCAGCCAGAGTAGTGCTTGTTGGCATAGTGATATAATATAAAGGACTCAGGACAGGAGGGCTCTTGTGCTTGTTGGCACAGTGATAGAACATAAAGGATTAAGGACAGGAGGGATCTATCTCCTGTCCTACAACAACTGCCTCGGCTCTCACTACATCTCACTCACACAGATGTGACAAAATCATAAGTCGGCTCCATCTTCATTACACGTGATGTCTGTGCAATATAAATGTTCACCCTAGTTGCATGATTTTCTGTCAGGGAAAGTGAGTGGGTTTGAAGACTCACAGCAGCCACCAAAAATGGGTTTTTCCTATGTCAAAACCTGTTTTTTAATACCGCAACCACTGTTCCTCTTCAAAGGAGCTTACAAAAGAAACTGAAAGGTGACAAAATGGCTTAACTCCTATTAAATAAATCCCAACAATCCAAATTAAATTTTGGTCCAGATACCCACAGGGTTTGGCAACAAAGAAACAACACATAACTCAATATATGCATTAGTATTCTTTGTGGTTCAAAGGTAGCTTACCTGATTATGTCAGGCCTGGCTGCAGGATTATTGCACCTTCCCCAGCAATGTCTCAGCATGACAATAGTGTTTAAGGGGTTTTTTATTCAAAGTAAAGTCACAGGTTATCAACCATTTTCTTTATTCCAGGAGACACAAGAACCTATATATGTTTTATCCATTGTGGTTCTACAGTGACTTCCCTAATTAAGTCGGTCTGGCTGCAGGATTATTATGCCTTCACTGGTTCAGGAATACTGCATCTATTAACCAATCCATACACTCGAAGACTCTTCGACGGAAACATTTCCAACGAAAGTTAACGATGCACTCACCTTTTGGATGCCATGCAACTTAGAAAAGGAGTGAGGGTCTGCCTTTTTAATGAGGGCCACTAAAAGAATTCTCAGGCCATGTAGAGAGTGGTTTGTTTGTGCTAAGGTTTAGGAAAAATAGGACTATTTGGGATGTTTGCTGTGACATCTAGGTAAACCTTAAGTGCTTAAATGGGCATAACATTCATATGAAATACTGAGTTCCTTTATCGGAAAAGGGGATTTTCCCTTCAAAAACATCCTCATTCTTGGCCAGGAATGGCGACGAGACAACAGTATATGACAACTAGGTGTATGAGTGGTGAAATGTTGTCCTTGTCTAAGAGAGCCCAGTCTGCTAACCTGAGCTCCTGATGCCAAACTACCTTTTGTAGCATATGAATTGTAGCTGTATTGGGCTCATGAACTGAGGGGATGACAGAAGCCGAAGAACTTTATCCCGGGACCAAGTGCAATAGGAAACCTTGCAGGAGCTGACCTTTGCAGTGTAAAAGACTGGAGAACAGAATTGATAATTTCTGTATAAGAATCAATTTCAAAACCATACGGCATGTGTTCTGCCAATGCCGCCTTGCATGCTGTGATTGTTGAAATAGCGAGGTGCTTGCCCTTAAAAGATAAAAATCTAAAAAAATGTTGTAACAGATTTCAACTGGGCTCCCATTGTGAAGGTAATCTGACCACAATTTCCATGCAGACTGGTATGTTGAACAGATGGAGTCTGTAGTTTTTGCACTAGGTACCTAGCAATGTTAGGCAAATAACCTTTACAGTAGACTATATTTAAAATTCCACATGAAGGTCACAGCTCAGAAAGGAGATAGAACAACAGACAGTAATGGAATCTATTCTCTTGCCTGTTGTTGAATAAATAAGGAACCAATGACTTTGGCTAATTCAGGGCTACTGGGCAAGCAGTTCTTCTAAAAGCTAGTAGATTGTTCAAGGCTTTTGAAATCTGGGACAATGAAAGAAAATGGATATCATCCTCCAATTATTCCAGTCCTGTAGGAATGCATCTTTCTCTATAACTTGAATGTTCAAGTTCAGAGACACATACACTGGAAGTCAATGGTTCTTGCACAAACACAAGGTATGGCTGTATACACTAAGTCTGGACAACCTATTTATTGTCAGACAAATTTGGAGTGTAGTTGCCTTAAAGTTCTTTGTTTTAAAATTTTCAGTAAGTTCTACAATGTGTACATATTTGCTGCTTACCATAATCCAAATATCGACAATCCTATATATGACTGTCTCTTGGAGAGGATCAGTATGGCTTAGTCTCAAGATTCAAAAGCTTCATTTGTTATTTGTGGACACTGTAATGCAAAGCACAGTGAGTGGCTAAATCCAAATTCCATAGATCAACAGGGCCGGTCTGCTCTTGAGTTCTGTGTATCCTCTGATTTTGTCCAGCTAATTGAGGAATCCATGCATATTTCTGGTAATAGATTAGATCTCATATTCACAGATGCTCCAGCTATTGTCAAATCAAAGGTCTGTGAATATATACAGTAGTCACTTCTGAACACTGCGCCATTGAGATGGACATATCTGTCAATCAGTATATTCTTAATGCCACCATTGGAAAAAAGATCTGGCTAAAATCTAGAGCCAATTGGGATCGCATTACTTAAGCTTGTCAGGCACTTAATATTTCATATCTTGTATTAGATCCTGATCCCAAGAAGAAGTTAAATGAAATGCTGATGGTAAACGCTGATGGTATGTCGCTAGAAAGGTCATCAAGTTCAGCACAAATGACCAGTCATGGTCTTATGATTACATGTAGATGAGCTTACCACGACAAACAGACCAAATTCAACGCATGGAGACGAAATCGTTCAAATGAAAATTACACCACTATTGTTGAGTCTCGCCATGCTGTAAATAGAACTTAAATACAGCCAAGAGAAATAACAATAATCCCTTAAAGAGGAAACTTGAAGGAATTACTCAGCCTCATCTGTGGTGGACCAAACTGGCATCATCTATCTTTGGGTCAGGCATGTCTTTCATTCCACCACCACTAACAGATGATGATAGATTGGTTACTAGCCCTTGGGAAGAGGCTGAATTGCTTCATCAAGCTTTTGAAGCTAAACAATCAACTGAGGATGTCCCTCTCCACTTGTCATCCTGAACCTATTCTTACAAAATTTGCATTTTACTAAGGATGTTAAGAAAATTGTTGATAATCTTGATAGCTGGGGTGGTAAAGATCCAGATGGTTTTTTCCCTTTGTTTTTTAAAAAAGTTTCCAGTGTGTTGTCTCCCAAGATTAGTAGATTCTACAGGTTTTCAAGTTGACATAGTATCTTAGCAGATGGGCACAACCTTAGTAATACAGTGCTTGATCCAAAGAGTGGTATACAATGTACCCCTAGTATTCGTGGGGTGCGTACCATAAACCCCTCCCCCCCGAATAGCTAAAATCCGCGAATACTTGACACCCCTCTAAAAACACTTACAATTGCCTATTTTGATCATTTAAACAGCAAAAACCCCCTCTAAAAATGCCTATACCCGAGTATTTTAATAGTTTTATCACAAAAACTACATTTAGTCACAAAAATGATATGAAAATACAGTAACTAGTGAATATTTCTCTATGAAAAATAATGCGAATAGACAAATTTTCTGCGAATAATGTGTATATATGTTCCACGGAAAAATCAGCAAATAGGTGAAGCCATGAATCTGGAACCGTGAACAGGCGCTGCAGACTGCAGTAACTACAGGCCAATTTCTGGGTAATCATCTGTAGTGCTGTCACTGACCACAAATTCACAAGTTATAGCTGGAACACCAGAAGCCTCTGTGGAACCAGTTGCTCCAGTGGTACAAGGTGCCTAATCATGGACTGTTACAACTTAGCTTAAAGATCTAAAATTTTGCAACAATCCCTTGCTCCTATCTTCTGTCACACACTAATTACTATTAATTACTAATGACAATAACCCACTAGACAGTCCCTGGATTACGGCAGCTCCAACTTACAGCGTTCCGAACTTACAGTGCTTTTTCAAATATATTAATAAAAAAATCTGTTCCAGGTTATGGATGATGTTCTGGGATTACAATGCTGTAACTAGGATTCTGAACAGCATAGCCGTAGGCGCTATATCGAGGTGAGAAAACCAATTTAGGGAGCTGTAGACACTGGGAGAGTTCACTATAAGGAGAGAAACTGGTTTATTACCAGGGCAAAGCTTAAAAACCTGTTTCTTTTCCCAGGTTTACATATGTCTCTCTCTTTCTCTCTCATTTTTAAACATTTTTATTACAATGTTCCGAGTTACAGCGTTTTCTGACTTATGGCATGCCGCTGGAACGGAACCCCTGCCATAACCCGGGGGCTGCCAGTACAGGCAGTCCCCAGTTATTGGTGGGGGTTACGTTCCAACAGCGTAACAGTGCCAATAACCAGGTATCAGCGCCTCTGTTAGGTATGTATCGGCGCTGATAAGTGGAAACTGGCGGTGAAAATTGCCGATTTTTGTCGCTAGACAAGTGCCGTAAAACTGGATCGCGATAACCAAGCCCGTCGATAACCGGGGACTGCCTGTATATAGCAGTCATCAAAAGTATAAGATCTGATTTCTTGTAGGTAATATGAAATCCACTGTCTTAGCACACTTTACACACCAAAGGTCAAGTATCATTTTAAGTCTGCTGCTGTTACTGCCACTATTAGCCAGTTGTCAAGGTACCTCCAAAGTCTTATCCCTAACTGGTGTGCCAATCTCCCACTAATGCCAAAGTTTGGGTACAGACCTGCAGAGCAGTAGTCACCCCAAAACAGCATCAAAATTGAAAAAATTCCCTTCCCAAGCAAAGCAGAGGTATTTCTTATTTAACCAGCTATTTTAAGACTGGAAGTCTGCACCCATGAGGTTCAAAGACGGTAAGAAGTCCTGTTTCCAAATGAATCACTGCCATCTGAAGCCACTGTCTCATCCTAATGAGGTTTGCTGCATAAACTTGTTCAGCGAGCCAAGGTCACTTATCTCTAACTCTGCTGCCTTTGGCACATTGAACAGATGACTGTAAAAACCAGGTGTTTGTCCCACACCTATATGATCATTCATTTCTGGATTACCAACCTCACCTCAACAATCAAAGACTAAAATCTCTTGGAGGTGCACTACATGTCACGTAAGCCACTATATTTATAGTACTGATTCAAATTTATTGGATCAATTAAATTTCTCTCTGGAGCCCTCTTGGGATTATTGTCGGTTCCATAACGGTTTTCAGCTCAAGATTTAAAGGAATAAATAAAGTAAGTTTGTTCACCTAATGAAAAAACAATGTACTGATGGTTATCCTTGGTTTTGGCAGTTGCCTATGTAAATTTTTTATCACCAGTTAAAGTAAGTGCCAAATTTTTATGTTCTATGTTGTTTTAGTAAGAATGAGAGGAATTTATTTCTGGTGATAGAAATTAATTTCTCGGTATAATGTGGTTCGGATTCCACAATAAGCTGTAGGTCCCGTTGCTAGGTAACCAATTGGTTCTTAGCCACGTAAAATAAGTCTAATCCTTCGGGCCAGCCCTAGGAGAGCTGTTAATCAGCTCAGTGGTCTGGTTAAACTAAGATATACTTACTTTACATAAAGTACTCAAATTCTTCATCATTATCATCATTACTAATGAACAATTTACAAAACCACTAAGGTTACATCCTTAATTCTCATGGCTGGCCTAAAAGGGTTTGTTCTTAATTAATACTATACATTTGATATTAATATAACTCATTAAGTAGCTTATTCAGACAACTGAGCTAACTTACTTAACTATCACAGGGCTGGCACAAAGGATTTGTCTTCATCAATACCATAATAAAGTTTAGATTTTACTTAATAAATTACAGTATTTTAAAAATTTTGTAATTAGGTTAACTAAAAATGATGGAGATTCTGAGAAAATTTTCCAAATTGACTTATTTTTAAAGAAACAAATGCTTTATAAGTAATTTGTATTTGTCCTAGGTACAGAAACCATCACTTTTTGCAGAGGAGAATATCTTTAGCTTGTAGAGCTGAAATGGTGGAATGAACATAAGTTATAAGGATAGTTGTATGGTGCTGGTGAGTGAGTGGGGGAACCTCACAGATACCATCCACTTTATCTTTTGGCTGTTCCATGTGGGGGTTGTGTGCTGTCACTCTCCCTCCTCCCTTGATCGATGTAGCTGAGTTAGCATTCATTTGTATATTTTGTTTGTACTCTGTGTTTTTGTTGTCTCGGGTTGCCTTGTTTTTTCTCATATGAAGAAAAAAGAGAAATATATATATATTATATATATATATATATATATATATATATATATATATATATATATATATATATATATATATATATATATATATATATATATATATATATATATATATATATATATATATTATAAGGGTCTTGGGCGGGCATGTGGCCACTCCATGTCTGCTACATCTGTAGACCTGCACAAGTTTTGTTCTCATTGTTGAGGTAAGGACTGTGTCTGTTCTTCCCTAAGTGAGGAATATGTGGCTTGGGCTTCTCCTGGTGGGGTAAGTTTAGCAAGAGGAAAAAAAGAGGAAAAAGAGGTAATGGCCATTGTTACTGGGGATTTTACTCCACCAGTGATGCTGCTGAATTCTGGTGGGGTCTTTTTTTCTGCCATCATCTATTCCTTTACTAACCTCCAATAGTGCTCCTCTCTTTTCAAGGGTTAGCTCTTCCTCACCAAAGAAATTTTATCATTCATAACCTGAAGGTGTCAACTTTCTGGGATTGATGGCCCACTGTGGCATCTCCCCCTTCTGATAATAAGGGCAATTTGTCCATCTTATGAGATTTTATCCCATGATCATCCTAAGAAAATTTGCCCCATGCCTAATGTTCTGGGTAGCCCATCCTTTTCTGCCTTTCTAAACAATCTGGCAGGGGAGAACAAGAAACCCTCATCTCTCATATCTTCAGTGCCTGTGGTTCCAGTTGATATCAATGTGTCCATCGAGCCCACAGCCTCTGCATCTCTGGCTATTTCCAGGAAGCATGAACAGTCATTTGAAGTGGTCTTAATTGCTGACCTTCCTCCCAATGAGCACACTTCATTACTGCTTTTTTCCTGTAAGTTCTGGTTGGTGGAAAGCAAACACAAAACATGAGAAAAGGAAAAGAATGCCTAGGCGCTTGTCACTTCATCATCGTACTTATCACCTAGTCTTCATCATCCTCTCCCTTTTTGCGAGTTTCTCATCCCTTGTGCAGACCAAGGAAGAAGGGGAAAACTAAACATTCTCATGGGAAGTTGATGTTCTTTGCAGATTACATTTTGAACATTCACACAAAAGTGCTTAACTACAGTGTTAATTTAATTCTGTACATAAAATGATTGGATAATTTAGAACTTTTCATCAAATATCCATGGGTCAAACAAATGGCCAATTTTAAGACAAGTCAACATCATTTGCTTGCCTTATTCCTTTTGATATGATGAATTTAAGCACTGGGCTTGATCTGTTTCATTTTATTACTATCAGGTTCATTATTCCTTATATTTTGCCATTTATTGCTTAAAATTGGTTTCAGAGGTGTTGTACACTCACTAATAGGAATATCACGTGTCCTCATCACAATAATTGCAGCTTTGGCTGTTTCATTGGCTTCTTCATTTCCTTTACTGTCTACACAGCCAGGAATCCAACATACTTCTACATTTTTACTACCTTCATATAATTTGTTTCTATAGAACTTAAATTAATGACTGGATAAGCTAAAAATGCTGATGAATCTGACAAAATTGATATAATTTGCTGGTTGGCTGGAAATGAACCATCACAAAAAAACATGTTTCACCAAGGGTGCTGATCTGAATTAATGAAGTTTTTCAGATTGACATGTCCATGCACTAAAATTTTAACTACACCAAAATAAAAGTCACAGCTAGTGTAATCTTGGAATCACTACATACACAGGATGCAAAATTACCAACTTTGAAATCCTAACAATTAACTGAAAAGCTCTGAAAACATACTTCTTTTTCTTTTTCTTCCTCTTTTGTAAAGAAACTGCATCCCAAGCTAAAGTTGCTCCTTCCATTGAAATGGCAGTACTTTTCCATCTGGGTTTTCCTATATATGGAGATATTTCCTCCATTAAAAGAATACCCTGAAGAGAGGATTAAAAACCATTAGAACAACAAAAATGACATTACAAATTATCTCATAAAAATGAGATTCAAAAATGAGCTACAATATTCTGACATAATTCACTGATGCTTTGCATTTTAAAGTAGAATTAGAACTGAGATCCAAAAGAAAAATTTAACATTTAAGTAAGGCAACAATGACAATACAGCTGGACTAAAAGTTTGATCAAATGATGAAAACTATTTTTCACTAATAATATCTGGCAAGAGCACCATGGTCAAATAAACAAACTTTATACAATAAGATTATATACAACATGAAGAAAAAGTTATACTACAATTATCAAGCATACTGTATTACCTAATATCTACTATAAGGATAAGATTCAAGAAAAACTGCTGAAATAATAAAGTACCACCTAAATGCATTATGTAATACTGCATGCATGACAAAATTACCATGCTGACGAAAATCACACCTAATACATAATTATATGGCAGTTTTCTAATGTTACTCAATATTAAGGCAATAAAAACTTCTGAGATTCATTTGACAGAAAAGAGAGGATTACAAGTAAATTCTGTGCCATATAATATGTAGATGATTTTTTAATTACAGTAAAACCCAAAAGCTCTCATGCTAAACATATTCAAGCAGACACATATCACCAGATCAAATAAATTATATAAACAAAGCAATACACAGCATGACGCAATACTGAAACATTCCCAAAACATTGCAAGCATTTAAAGATGTGCATTAAAAGCTTTTTAAGTGCTAAAATTTACAATGATATTTATTTTGAATTAGTAAATAAGGCAGCAAAAATATATACTAAACATACACTGTATAATCAAGTACACTGCATAACTGAATTATAAAGTGAATCTGATTGAACTGTTTATAAATTCATATAAAACCGATAGCAAAAATACCTACAATACAGTACTTCAAATTCAAAACATTCACAGGGATAACTGGACATAAGGGAACTAATGAAATAAATTCTTTAGATCACCTGAATGCAACAAACAACAATAATCACCTTTCTATCAGACTTACAAAATCATATCTAAGAACTAATTTCATCTTTACACTAACTACCACACCAAATATGAGAACAACCAGCAGTGATGATGCAATTAAGACATTTGTTCCATCATTTAGAAGTAAAAGCTGGGACTAATCTTGAAGAATTTTTTTCAGAATGTTAGCATCAATGGATGGACTCCAGAATATAGACCACTATAGTATTGCTATCAATGGTTATATTTTATCATAGTCTGTCCTCTTTTATGCGACACCCTTGGGACCAGGACACTGTCTGACTACAGAAACTCCCAGATGATAAAAATCACCTCTAAAAAACCACCTACATATACAAAGTCTTGCCAGCTCATTCATATATATATATATATATATATATATATATATATATATATATATATATATATATATATATATATATATATATATATATATATATATATATATATATATATATATATATACATACATATATATATTGCTATTATCAAAAGTAGGACAAAGATTGTGAATAATCAGTCATTCATCAGATTTAGTTCCTTAGGAAAACCCTGTCCTGTTCCATAAGCATCTCTCCAGAAACGCTTACACCTTCACTAAGGTGGAACCTTTTCATAAGTGCATTGTCTTGTTCTGATCTCCTGGAACCTTTCAATGTTTTCTGGCACTCCAAACATTTCTGGCTTTCGTTTTCAGCAAAAACCTAAAATTCTGCTGTGTTTTGTTGCTTTAAACCTGCATGAGAGAGAGAGAGAGAGAGAGAGAGAGAGAGAGAGAGAGAGAGAGAGAGAGAGAGAGAGAGAGAGAGAGAGAGAGAGAGACACTATTGGCATGGTTAAGCATTTACACTGACATATATCTATTTGTAAAAGTGAAATACAGTACTTACAGTAGTGAACATTGCTCTACGAAAAAATCCTTGAATTAGTGAATTTTCTGCTAAATATTTGGAAATATGTTCCACAGAAAAATCTGTGATTAACTGACGCCGCGAATACTCAACCGCTATACAGCAGGGGTTGACTGTAATAAACTTGTATTAAGAATAATGACAATTTTAGTAAAACTGTTGTTTTATGTACTGTATGCAATTATTTTTCATGCATTACTGTCACTATCGTAGTCGACGCCTGGTATTCGTGGGGGATAGGGACCAAAACCACCTGCAATAAGTTGGAACACCCCCCTTTAAAAATGCTTGTAACTGCCTATTTTAATAGTTCAAACACCAAAAAAACCTCTAAAAATGCTTGTAACTGCTTATTTTAATAGTTCAAACACCAAATATACCTTAAACTATCATCCTAAAACACTATAATATCATTTCAAAGTCATCTTACAACATTAACCTTAAAAATATATGGCTTGCAGCTACTTTAAAAACTAATCAAGTTACCCCTGAGAGAGAGAGAGAGAGAGAGAGAGAGAGAGAGAGAGAGAGAGAGAGAGAGAGAGAGAGAGAGAGAGAGAGAGAGAGAAACAAAAATACATATGCACATTAAAAATATTTTATACACTTGTGACAGTACATACACAAAGGTAAATCAAGATTAATTCACAAAACTAGGTTATAAGGATATACAGTATCAGTAAAAATTAAACTAAAATCAATCATAAAACAAATAAAAAATATGCCAAAGTTTCTTCGGCACAACCAAGTTTTCTGTATAGCGTATAATGCTGTATGAAACCGTCAGCCGGCCTTGGTGGCCTTTGTTGTTGTGCTGCCAGATGCACAATCATGGCCTACTTTAACCTTAAACGAAATAAAAAACCACTGAGGCCAGAAGGCTGAAATTTGGTATGTTTGATGATTGGAGGGTGGATGATCAACATATCAATTTGCAGCCCTCTAGCCTCAGTAGTTTTTAAGATCTCAGGGCAGACAGAAAAAGTGCAGATGGACAGGCAAAGCCATCTCAAACAGGCAAAGCCATCTCAATAGTTTTCTTCTACAGAAATCTAAAAATAGGGAAGCTCCCTCACAAAGCATAGGAGCTACAAGCCAATAAGCAACTAGCAGAGCTGGTACCCTGCTGTGTGATTGGCTAATTCCAATCCTTCCAGCCAATAGCGTGTCATCATGGAGCCTATGTCAAAGCAAACTGTAACACACATATGTATGCATGTGTTCACTCAATGATAGCTTTGTGAACTTCTTGGTTTTTAGTTTCATATTTTTATGTTATAGTAATTCATATTTCGTTAACCCTTAGTGGATGGATCCCCTCATGAGAGGATCTAATTCAGGTTTTGGGTGGTGGACGGATCCCCTCTGAGGAGTATTAATATTACGTGCCATACAGTTTGGCTGTATCGAGCTGGAAAGAGTTTCCATCACTTCAATGGCCCATAAACGAATGGTGGCAAGTTTAGAATTCAGGTCAGCTCAATCAATGGGCATCTCAGGGAGATCAGTATTGTTCTTGACTTGATGGGGGAATGTCTTGCTCCTCTCTCTCTCCCATGATGCCTTTTTATTTATTTGCTCATAAATATACCCAGAGATTGCTGTTGGTTTTAGTTCTTACCTTTTATGATAAGATGTCAGTTACAACTGTAATTTTTCAAAGAAAAGTTTAAAGAAATATTAAAAAACATGTATACCTCCAAAAAAGTTACTGCATCTCCCCATCTCGGTAAATTTATGTAAATATTTTACAACAAATATACTCAGAATTTATTACTGATTTTAGTTCTTATCTGTTATGATATTGTGTGAGCTGTAACTATAATTTTACAAAATAAAATAAAATAAATTAGAAAAAACATGTATAACTTATTAAACTTTATGAGTGTTTTGTAAAAGAGACCCCACACAGGATTGTTAATAGTCACTTTCAACTTCCTGTGGAAGGTAGGGAAAAATTTTCAGATTTTTTTTTACACCATGTGCATTTGCATATCTTCTGCTTTCCATTGATGTGTTTTTCTTAAATTGGCCAACCTTAAAGTTTGCCTGGTCTGGGGGGGTTGCATGATACATGATTAGCCAATCCCTTAAGGGTTAAAGGATATATACAGTACCGAAAGAGAGAGAGAGAGAGAGATGGAAGGGTTATCCTTACGCTAAATATCAAAAGAGTGAAATTATTCATAAATTATTGAGGAGAAAGAAAGAAAATTTTGAGAGAGAGAGAGAGAGAGAGAGAGAGAGAGAGAGAGAGAGAGAGAGAGAGAGAGAGAGAGAGAGATATATATATATATATATATATATATATATATATATATATATATATATATATATATATATGTATATATATATATATATATATATATATATATATATATATATATATATATATATATATATATATATATATATATATATATATATATATGGTTCTTATGTTAAATATCAAGACAGTTATTCATGGTTTATGACAGAAAAGGAGAGAATAACTTGAGAGAGAGAGAGAGAGAGAGAGAGAGAGAGAGAGAGAGAGAGAGAGAGAGAGAGAGAGATGGTTCTTATGTTAAATATCAAGACAGTTATTCATGATTTATGACAGAAAAGGAGAGAATAACTTTTGAGAGAGAGAGAGAGAGAGAGAGAGAGAGAGAGAGAGAGAGAGAGTTCTTATGTTAAATATCAAGACAGAGATTTATGACAGAGAGAATAAGAGAGAGAGAGAGAGAGAGAGAGAGAGAGAGAGAGAGACTGTTTGCCTAGGTGCTACCATTTGTCAATATGTCAAGATGATTGACAGTTAAGCCTACATCCCTCCCTCAAAGGAGACTTCATAACAGTAAAAGATTGGGAGAAAGGAAAGAAATGTGCTAAAATCTTACCTAATTTACTACTGTATATTTTCCATAATGAATTGATATTTTGCTGTGTTTACATTAACCCTTAAGGGACGGGCTAAATATATATCAAGCACACCCACAAGACTGGGCAAACTTTAAGGTTGACCCATTTAAGAAAAATCAAATCAACGGAAAGATTAAATAGATTAAGTATACCTTAGTTTAACCAGACCACTGAGCTGATTAACAGCTCTCCTAGGGCTGGCCCGAAGGATTAGACTTATTTTACGTGGCTAAGAACCAATTGGTTACCTAGCAATGGGACCTACAGCTTACTGTTGAATCTGAACCACATTATAGTGAGAAATGAATTTCTATCATCAGAAATAAATTTCTCTAATTCTTCATTGGCCAGTCGAAGATTCGAACGCGGGCCCTGTAGAGTGCTAGCCGAGAATGGTACCGACCACTCCAACGAGGAACTTAGGAAGATATGCAAATGTACAAGGTGTAAGAAAAAAAAATCTAAAAATTTTTCCCTACCTTCTATGGGAAGTTGAAAATGATTACTGTATTTACATCCCTGCATGGGGCCTCTTTTACAAGACATTCATAAAAATATGTTAATTATTCTTATGAATGTTTATGAAGTTAAGTACTTTTTCTAATAATTAATTTTATTTTGTAAAATTATAATTAAAGCTCAAACAATATCATAACAGATAGGAACTAAAATCAGAAACAAATTCTGAGTATCTTTGTTGTAAATTATTTACAAGATTTACTGAGATGGGGTGATGCAGTAACTTTTTGTGAGGTATACATGTTTTTTCTAATATTTCTTTGCAAAATTACAATTATAGCTGACATACTACCATCAAAGATAAGAACTAAAGCCAGCATCAATCCCTGGGTATATTTATGAACAAATAAAAAGACATCATGGGACAGAGAGGGGCAATACATTCCCCCACCAAGTCTCGAGGCATACCGATTCCCATCTGTCCTGTGCTGAGCTACAACAGTTGCCATAACCCATTTATGGACCATTGAAGTGTTATGAACATCTTTTCCACTATTCATCCAAATCGTACGCGGAGTAATATTAATACTCATATGAGTTAGCTCGTCCATCACTCAAAACCTGTTATAGATACTCATATGATGATGCCCATCCATTAAGGGTTAATATTATTTGAAAATTAGTGAATCTTTTTTTGATCATACCCTGTATACCTTAAACTAAAATGCTTGTAACTGCCTATTTAATTAGTTCACTGCCTATTTTAATAGTTAGAGAAGTACTGTACATTACAAGAAATAATGATGATAAGTTTATGATTACGTAAATTATACTGGTAATGTATACAGTAACCCCCAGGATTTGCGTTCTCACAATTTGAGGAATTTTCTGTGGAGCCTATCTATAAATTATTTGCAGGAAAACTCACCCATTCGCAAATTTTTTTGTAGAGCAATATTCTGTATTTTCATATTATTTTCATGACTAAATACTGTACTGTACCTACATATACATTTTATGATAAAATAGTCTTACAGTACTAATTTTCAAGTGTTAATATTGCGTTTAATAAGATTACTGTAAATAATGTAAGACTAATTTTCAAGTGTTAATATTGCGTTTATTAAGATTACTGTAAATAATAACATTAAATAATAAAAATAATAATTCTCTCTCTCTCTCTCTCTCTCTTTCTCCTTACTTTCTCAGTTTTTTTTTTCTCTCTCTCTCTTACTGAGAGAATTTTTATGCATATGTAATATGTATGTTTGTTTGTTTTGTATGATAAATAAATGATTTACTAATTTTCAAATATTAACATTAATGTACTAAACACAGCAAAATATACATTCATTAAAGAAAATATAGTGATTTAGTTAGATTTTAGTTCAATATACCACATATTTCCGCGTATAACACGATCTTTAAATCATAAAATTCAACCCTAAAAATAGGGGGTTGTCTTATACTAACATTCTAAAAGTCAAAAACCTTGAATTCTAAGTGATGTGTATCGGTAGGCTAGCCTCAGCCTCAGTGCGATAACCACCGACATGCATGAAAACATTTACATTATGAAATAAACTGATAATAAGGGTAATAAAACCATTTTTACCTTATATATTACTGGCATATCTTCATAATAAATAGCCTATTTGAGGAATAATTCCATATCAATCAAATCAAGCTGACAAAATGTAAATATCGAGTTATGGTTGCGCTCTCAGCAACCTTCTTTCGGTAACCTAGTTTAATTATGGTACTAATAACATTTAGGATAACATAATATTCATCTTTCATTAAAAATTCAGGCTGTTTGTAACTGTTTAGAACAATTCAGTCATATGAACGATAATTACCATAGTTTATTGTATTGCTGTTAGGGACTGCTTATGACTGGTGATGAAACGTAAACAAAACAATGGTTTCCCTTTTAGGTGGCGTCTGTAGAATAAACATGACATAGAATCGACTTGTTAATTCGTTTACCATATATACTCGTTAATGTGCAATCTCGCCCACTGTGCTACCCCAAAAGTTTCACCCATAAAAAATGATTTTATCAAGTATCTCCTGTATCATGTGAGTTTCTTTTTTGAGAGACCAAATTACTTTGGACTAACCTCTTTTACTCCATCTTCTAGTTAAATAAGGTAAAAAAGTATAAGCGAACGATAAAAGTATTGTTAGTTACGTTATACTAGTTGAGTAAACGACTACAGCCCTAAAGAACCGAACGAGAAACAATTGTTTTGCTATGAACATGGTCTAGGTCGTGGCTATGAACAACCAAATCGGATAACAACAGCTGTTTTGCTTTCATTTCAACCATTGTAAGATAGTAAACAATTACTGTGGTTATGTTATGTAACAAATGAAGTTAAGTAGGAAAGGAATGATATATATTTTACATTATACCCTTATTCACTATGCAGAAAAGATCGTGAGGAAATACTGTATACTGCTAAATTTAAGCTGCAAGTTGTAGCTAAAACTGAGAAAACAAACAATGTTCAAGCACTAATGACTACAAATTATCGTGCATCGGCAACATGGATGAAACTCCTAAACTTAGATATGCTATCAAACTCGACCGTAAATAATACTGGAGAGAAAAGTATTTTAATCAAAACTACTGGGCATGAAGGAGCACATTTTCCTGTTGTTTTAACATGTATGGCAAATGGGACGAAACCTTCCCCCATGGTTATCTTTAAACGGAAATTGAACTGAACCCGAAACAAAAATTCCTGGAAGGTATTTTATAATACAATTAGTAATATACGAATGCATACAATATTACCGGATACAGTGAAATAATGCATAACTTGTTAAAAGATCCATGGAAAAGATGCATATTCATTATGTTTGCTTTTTATAATACGATACTAATGTGTGAACATTACATATGCTAATTTTATATTTCGTGTATGATGCAATCCCCTTAAAACAAGCTTCCAAATTAGGTCTTCACAAGTCCCATGACAAGCGAGTATATACGGTATTTTGAATTTCTAAGGAGACAGTAAGTAAAACAGCATTTGTAATAACATCATCTTTTACATCAGAAATATTTCATAAGATACCTGTTGTTGCAAATGCTAGCCTATACACAGATGGTTTTGTAATTTAGCAGTCATCTTATACTACATATACGAGATCAATTCATGAAAATTTGTCATAATTTTGTATCTCATCTAAAGGTCATACACGAAAATATATGGTAAATTCTTTCCCTCATCTTTTTCTGAAAGCTTTGGAGTGAGGGGGGTGTAACCTGTCAAATATCTTGACATACTGATGCATAGGTAGAAGATGTTGCCACTCGGTGGTCAAATAAATGTTGCCACTTGGTGGTCATATACCCTATGAAGGATACTGAAAAACTTCTCTCTCTCATTTAATTTTAATTATGTTTCTCTCTCTCTCTCTCTCTCTCTCAATGAAATAGATTTTTTATGCATATGTAACATATGTTTAGTTGTTTTGCATGAGTTGTATTTTTGTTCTCTCTCTCTCTCTCACTGAGGTAGGAGAGAGAAAGACTGCATAAGTAACATGTATGTGTATTTGTTTTGTTTAGTTTTATAAATAAAAGTGACATTACTTTATTAATTTTCTTCATATTTTCCATGCTATAATTACAACTTTTTGCATTTGTATAGTAAATTATTAAAAATTTGACACATATACATATCATTCCCAGTCTTTTTCTTGGATTCTTCAGAGCGAGGGGGGGGGGTTGCAAGTACCTGTCAATTAACTTTAATTTCCATCTTTTGATATCTAACGTAAGAAAAACTTCTCTCTCTCTCTTTCCAAAATTATTCTCTCTTTCTTTGTTTTAATATGTAAGAACAAACACCCTCTCTCTCTCTCTCACACCAAAGGATACTCGGAATGTGAGAGATGGATGGATACATAGATAGAAAGGGAAAGTGGTTGATAGAAAGATATACTCTCTCTCTCTCTCTCTCTCTCTGTTACTGGCCAGAAGGGTTAGAAGTATGTGTTTATATTTTTAAGGGTAAAATGTTTGAGATGACTTTGAAATGATATTAATAATATAATTTCAAAGAGTAATACAGTAATAGGATAATAGTTTAAGGTATATTTGATGTAGGATGCTAGTTTAAGGTATACATTTGGTATTTGAACTTTCAAGATAAGCACTTTTTGAGGGGGGTTAACTATTTGCGGATTTTAACTATTCGTGGGGGGTTGTGGTATGCATCCCTCAAGAATGGGGGTTTCTGTACCAACATAAATTACCCAGTTATTGAAATACAAAAAGTTGTAATTATAGCATGGGAAATAAGAAAAAATGAATGACAAAGTAATGTCACGTTTATCTATAAAACTAAACAAAACAAATACACATACATGCTACATATGCAATCTTTCCCTCTCTTACCTGAGAGAGAGAGAGAGAGAGAGAGAGAGAGAGAGAGAGAGAGAGAGAGAGAGAGAGAGAACAAAAATACAACTCATACACCAGTGACAGTATGTATACAAAACATCTGAGCTACAAACTGTGTGATTGGATATTTCCAACACTTCCAACCAACAGCATGTCATCAGAGAGAGAGAGAGAGAGAGAGAGAGAGAGAGAGAGAGAGAGAGAGAGAGAGAGAGAGAGAGAGAGAGAACTGAGTTATGTTTGTATCGGTAAAACAATTACAAATGTTGGGACAGTTTTTTTTTATATATATAATGATGAAAATAGATCAATATTGAGGGATTTTATACTTTAAGATTTTATAGATATTTTGCTGTGTTTAATCAATATTAATATTCAAAAATTAGTAAATCATTTTTTCATTATAATGTATTTAGTCAAAAATAAAATGAAAATACAGTAATCAGTGAACTTTGCTCCATGACAAAATCCATGAATTAGTTAACTTTCCGCGAAGATATTAGGAAATGCATTCCACAGAAAACCCTGTTAATAACTACAGCCTCGAATGCTAAACAGTGATCTAGTGGGGGTCGACTGTATTATAATTTAGGAACACAGCACTCACACGCTGTTTGCATTCTGCTAATGTTTACTTTCTTAAAATCATCAGCTGATTACAATTTACCGACATCATCACAGCCATTAGTTGCCAAATGAAATGCATTTTGGAGATTTATTTTTTATGTAAATTATCGAAGCACAGTTTAAAAGTGAAACTTAATTAATTTATAAATGAAGTAAATTAAATGAAGTAAAGCTGTGATTTAGTCAGTAACATATGTTCCTTTTGCCACTTCCTAAACATTTTGTGGCATGCACATTATTCGTTTCTAAAATGACTGCTACAACCATAAATTTCACGGCATACTTTCTTTAAACTTTCCTCTCCATTGCTTCAAGGATAAATAAAGAATTACTGTACAGTCGATCCCCGCCTATTCACGGTTCAGTATTCACAGATATTTCTGTGGAATGAATAATTCGGTAATTCGCAGATTTTTTCGTCAAGACGTATTCATTAATTACTGTATTTTCATGTTATTTTCTTGACTAAATAAATCTTTTTGATCAAAAAATGGTTTACTAATTTTCCAATATTAATATTAATGTAAACATAGCAAAATATCAATAAAATGTTTTTTTTTCAATGTATAATGAAATATTTAGGTACATACTTAACTTGTGAATTACCAATGTCTCCCTATCTATTGAAAAAAGAAAATGGGTCAGCTTCTATACTGTATGAGAAAAAATGGATGTATCTGATTGTATAGCGGTAACTTGTGTAGTTTTCACACTTAGCTATAAGCCATATATTTTTAAGGGTAATGTTGTACAATGACTTTGAAATGATATCAAAGTGTTTTATATGATAGTTTATGGTATATTTGGTGCAGGAAGATAGTTTAAGGCATACATTTGGTGTCTGAACTATTAAAACAGGCAGTTATAAGCATTTTTAGGGGGGGGGGGGTTGGTATTCACAGGTGGGTGTGTTATGTATCACCCACGAATACCGGGGGACAACTGTATTTTATTTTCATTTATGGAGGTCACCACTGAAAATTAGCCAATTTTTATATTTTCATTTATGGAGGTCACCACTGAAAATTAGCCAATTTTTAACAAGTCAACGACAGTAATGCAACCATTAATAAATGTGTTAGCTACAGTAACTGACATCGGCAAACGGGTGTTTCTCAATTCGACTGTTTATATCAGTACTTGCTGTTGTTTATGCCAGTGTTTTGCACGCTGTAGTAAGTGGTGGTTAATTATAAGAAATAATGACGAATTCTTAGAAAAGTCACAAGGATCGTCAGTCTGAGTTAATGTACGACAATTTACATTTAACCTAATGAACTTTGGTTTCTAGGCCTATTTGATTAGTTAACACTCACATAAAATATGCATTATCAATGGTATTTACCAAAACAGAGACAGGCATAGAAAGCTTAGCCTAGTGTAATCTACTCATATTACAGCTTGCACTATACATGATGTATATGATGAAATTATATATTTAGAAATAATTTTGATATGCTGTATATTTTTGAGTTTCACAGAATGCTTTCGTTGGAAATAAAATGTGCTTGTATATTTATGGAGCAAGCTTCAGTTCCGAAATCCGAAAAAATCCAAAAACTGAAACGATATGTGGTGCTGCTCCCATGACCAATCATGATTTGATGGCAGAAAGATCCCAGACCATGGGAGGTCCTGGATCATGGAATGCCAGAGTTAAGAGGTCGGACTGTACCAACAACAGTTTAATTTAACCAAAGTTCTTTCCTACAGAAATAGGGCACCTGTTCCACCACAGCTAAAATGATGTATTACAAGTAATGTCTTCAAACTTTCACCTTTTAAAAGCTAACTGTAACATTGAGATCAATACAAATACCTGTTCAATTTTTTTTATTCGAAATGAAAGTATAAGTCTTTTGCTATAACTATCCTAAGTCAAAAACAACTGAAATCACATTACAACCGCTTAGCAAAAATGCCTTTTGCTATTTCCAAATACAGTATGACACAGTCTGACCTCAGGCACAGAAAGTAGTGTCAAACACACAGTGAAGTGGTTTGGACTAATACCAGTCTGCTGCCAGAAAAAAAATAATTGCATCCAATTATGCACTTGAAGGAGAGTTTCTAGGTATGGTAGCTCCATAAATGCAAATTTATGGCTGAAGCAGTCATATTTGGGGTTTCTACAAGAGGTCCTCAAGAACTACAAGCTAGTCATCCTCCATTCAGCCCATGGACCACCTGACATGACCTGATAACTTAATTTTCCTACCTTTAGTTGTGCTAATCATGGATGGAGATATGTATAATGTTTACAGACAAAGCTCAGGCACTGGGGCTTAGAAAGCCATGATCACTGTAATAAAAAATCAAATAACAGCAAATGGGAAGCATGAAACGTGATAGTTGAAAATAAAAATAGTACAATGATTATGTCAAGTTGGATAGATAACGCTTATAAATATTAAAAGATGAATATGAAATCCAAAATTTTGACCGAGAATTCTACAAATCTTGAACATGTGACGAAGTAACAATTTCATTCTCTACACCAAGAATACCAGCCACAGATTTACCATGGTTACTCCATCAAAAATATGGAACCACATTTATATTTTTCTATTTGCAAAAATTAAATGCTTCTTGCCTACTACCTCACTTTCAATGTTCCAAATACTTTCCACACCCAAGTAATGAAAGACTAGCAAGCAATTCTTGAGTTTTTTTAATTAAAGGATGATATACATTAAAATTATTAAGTGGATGCTAAGAACTATCATTATGTCTGTCCTTAGATTTGTATATACAGTTCAAAGTTTGGACTAAAGTTCTCAGTTTCATATCATATATGAATGCAGTGAAATGCTGGAGTCATGATAAATAAAAATGATGATACGCCCTATATATAACTTGTATATACATCTCCTCATCAACCTTTGGAAAGAGATGAAAACTTATAAGCAATTTATGCAAATATCTGAAATATGTTATACATTATCACTGGGAACTTCAAAACTGGAAAGCACAGCTTGCCCTTCAAAAACTACCTCAGCATTTTAACAGACATTGCACTGGCTATCTAATGAAAAGAGTTGACAAAACAACAAGAGGAAATAATACCTAAGATCTGGTATTTTTCCTAAAGAAAATTATGATATCCAACATAATAGTTACCATAAAATTATGCAAGAGTCACCACAGTATAATTCACTTTGAAGTAGAAGCATCCTTTTCAAAAGAGAAAAAAGTTACAAATCTAAAGTTTCAAAATCCACATTTTAGAAGGCTGCAAGTGAGATAAAAAAAAAATACCTATAAGGCAGGGAAACATGCAGAGGAAATTATGACTTTCACCTAAACTCTAAGCCAATTCAAGACTCATACAACCAGCAAAGAAATATAACACCAAATGGGATCAAACAGCCATTAAGGTTTATAGTGGATATATTCTTAGAACCATCAAGGGCTGCCTAAAATGATGCAAACTGCCAAAGTCACAGCCATCACAACAGACAAATAGCTCATGTAAAAAGGAATGCAGGAAGGTAGACAAATGAAGGCACAATTGGAAGACAAAGATTAGACTGCAGATAAAAGTAAAGATGGCGGATTTATCAAATTACCATTCTGCCAGTGTACCTCAGAAATTCCTTTTGTCCCAATAATATAAAAAAAATAAATTAAAATTAATAATTGTGCAAAATAGAAAGTAAAGAAGAAAATGTAAAAATTAAAATAGGATAGCTGGGCCAAAACAAGTTTCCAGATTCAAATGGATTCCATCAAAGTTGAAAAGATATTGCTCATCACTGCTATGAATTCTTTAAGTATCCTTGGAGCAAAGGAATTCTGTGTTGGGTTGAAACTGGGATCAACAAGCTTATCAACATGGCTTCATGCTGCAACACTTACAATCAAACAAATCTAATGCTAAGTAGTCAGCATAATTTTATAAAGGAAACTGATGCCTAACCTTTTAGACTTCTCCCAAGACATGAAAAAGTAAAGCAACAGACCTACTCTACCTAAATTTCCAGACAGTGTTTGTCATGGTGCCACATAAAAGGATGATAGCAGAAGTAAGAGTCTACATATCTTAGATGAAGTAAAAGACTAGACAGAAGATTGGCTAGGTAATGGAAAGCAGAGTGGTGTCATCAATGGAACATTCTTTCATTGGCTAAATGTCAAAATTATTTATTTTGATTCTGTGCTTGGTCCTTTGCTCTTTATTATCTATATTGACAACCTGGACTTAAGGCTGACCAAGTAACAATGCAGACAAAAGAAGTTGCAAGAAGACCTGGAGAAAATAAGGAGAGTCAGCAAAGGGCTGATGCCATACCACTTAGAAATATGCAAAGGCATGCACATAAATGATAAAAACAAGAATGCCAAATGTAACCAGTTGGCAAAGATACAGTGATCATTCACAAAATTTTCACTTCATTATAGTTTTCCTTTCCTTCAAAATGGATACAGAAATTTTTGGGATTTCAGCTGCTGTCATCACACAGCACTTACCATATATTTTGTAATGTTGAACTGTTTGTATGTTGAGCTTCAAAAAGATGACATTCCAAGTACCTCTTAATCTTCTTGTTTCATATACTGCCTGTTAGCATAACTGCAAGATCTTTTCAAAGAATTCATTAAGCTCCTCTGAATAATTCACCATTTTTGTGGTTTCCAAAATTTAATGTGTAAAAACTTATTCAATATTGCTATTTTATGGGCTCCAAAATTCTGCCTTTGGTGCTATTTTCAGTTCTACTTATATGGGGTCATTCTCATCCTTCTGGGAAACTGCCTAATTTATTTTCATTCTGTTCAATTTATTCATCTTAATTCAACTTCCTTCATTACAGGTAACATTTTAGGAGAGAGGGCTTCTTTGCTTTCCATATTTTAGGCCCATCACTTTTAGGGCTAAGGTAATAACTATGATCCTAAAATTTCATAGTACTATATTTTATATAGATCAACTTAGAATTTCACGGTATAGGCAATCCCTGGTTTACGACAAGGGTTCGAGTCTCCGGCCAGCTAATGAAGAATTAGAGGAATTTATTTCTGGTGATGGAAATTCATTTCTCGGTATAATGTGGTTCAGATTCCACAATAAGCTGTAAGTCCCGTTGCTAGGTAACCAATTGGTTCTTAGCCACGTTAAATAAGTCTAATCCTTTGGGCCAGCCCTAGAAGAGCTGTTAATCACCTCAGCGGTCTGGTTAAACTAAGGTATACTTTTAACGACAGGGGTTTCGTTCCTACACCACTTCGTAAACCGAAAAATCGTTGAAAATCATAGAAAATCCTAAGAAAACCTTACTTTTAATGCTTTGGGTGTGTTGAAAATGATGTAAACTGCATTTTTATTGAGTTTTTAATAAAAAAAAACCCTAAATTTTGATAATTCTGATGTTTTGGAGTCACATTTCTTCCGCCGGATTGGTGTATGACTCCTTCATAAACCTGGAACATGCGTCGTAAACCGGGATATAACTTCTAATGAGTATATTTGAAAAGCGTCGTAGCCTCGGAATGTCATGAGCCGGCCCCGTCGTAAACTGGGGACTGCTTGTACTAACTTATATATCTTGCTCTGACAGAATAAACATTTACACCTTATCCATAGAGGCTGTTTCTAAAAATCTTAATCTACAGTTAAATTGTGAATTAAGTAAATGGTCAGTTTTAGTTCTGTAGCATCTGCTAAAGTACATATCCTCCTGATAACAGTGCCAAGATAATAACTGAAACATGAACACTTCCTAATATTCAGACTTCAATAAATATCACTCCATCTAAGCTCAATAACAGCATGGTGAATACCATCCCAATTGGCCTGGAACTTCAATTACTCCTTTCTTGAAAAGCTAATATCAGGAACAACAGATCAATCTCCACATTACCCAAGGCAAACCATGACCAGGCGAGCCAATTGGCAAACCTACTCCAAAAAATATAATTCTTGTGAAACCTATGAATACAAGGCCAAGACAGTTGCCAGATTGGTGTGTGGGTTCATTTATGAACTGCTCACAACCAGAAATAGTGGGAAAGTCTAAAGCAGCAACTCTATGCTTATCAGCTTCATAGTCAAGACTCACCAACAGGTGTACAATACTAAACCATACTGTTAGAATTGTTAACACCAGCACTTTTTATCCCTGATAACCCAGATGATTTGTTGGGTGTCCTTGGAACTATCAAACTTTTCCCATGGCCATCAATAGGAAGTAGCTTCAAATATCCATTACCATATCACAATTACTCATGACAGTAGCCAAAATGTTTCAAGGTAATGTCATGGGGTCCATGGATAGATACAATGCAGAGATCCTAAACCAAAAATGAGTTGAATTATTATTTGCTGGAAGTTTCCTGTCAACATAAATTCATATGTCACTGATGCAATAAATACTAATATAACAAAGCTCAAAGCAGGTAAATAGTTTACAGTGTACAAAGATACAAAATAAAAATTTCAAATTAAATTAACCTATCTTAAAACTTGTCTACTTAAAGTTAAGTCTTATTCAAAACTTGTCTTTAAAAAATTAAAGATTTTCATCTGGAAAAATTGCTCCAAATTATTGGAAACTGTGCAATCACCAATGTTGTCCATGCAACTAAAATACTGTATGTCTCTCTCCCCAATCTGCTCAACTTGGACATTTGACCATGAAATGTTTAACAGTTATGAGGTACCAAAGTCTTTACTAAGAGTGGATGACACCACTCATTAAAAGCCTGAGTTAATCTAGTGTTACCAAATTTTGATCTTGTCATATTCAGTTTACTACTTTACTATCTAAAGGGCATACCAATTATGTACCTTAGAGGTGTTTCAGAAGTTCTCAATAGAAATTACTACTTGTTATTTACAGCTATACAGGCAGTCCCTGCTTACCAGGGGCATGGTTAACAGTGTTTCGGTGTTACAGCACTTGGCTAGTGATGTCATTAACCCTTTAACGCAGAAGCCCTATTTACAAAAACGTCTCCCGTATGCCGGCGGCGTTCAGTGAGTTAGCGCCGAAGCGGAAAAATTTTTTTCAAAAATCACAGCACGCTTAGTTTTTAAGATTAAGAGTTAATTTTTTGCTCATTTTTTTGTCATTGCCTGAAGTTTAGTATGCAACCATCAGAAATGAAAAAATATCATTATCATATATAAATATTGGAATATATGACAGCGAAAAAAAAAAACTCGTATATAATTGTATACAAATCGGGCTGTAAGCAAAACGGTTAAAGCTAATGACTTAATTTTTTTTATTGTATTGTACACTAAATTGCAATGATTTTGGTATATGACAAATTTTAAAACGATCAAAGTAACACAGAGAAAATATTATCACAAAATGATGCATGAATTGTAACGCGTGCGGACGTAAAATTTTTTTTTTTTTTTTTCAAAAATTCACCATAAATCGAAATATTGTGCTAGAGACTTCCCGTTTGTTGAAAAATGAAGCTAATTGATTGAATATTACTAGACTGTAAGTGTTTTAGCTTACAATTGCAGTTTTCGACCATTTCGGTCGAGTTAAAGTTGACCAAAAGTTGAATTTTTTCTATTTATCGTGATTTATATGAAAATATTTCAAAACTGATAAAAGCTACAACCATGAGTTATTTTTTGTTGTATTGTAAATGAAATTGCGCACATTTTCATATATAAAACTTTATGTATCGACTAATATAAAATGTGCAAATATTACGACAACGAGACGAAAGAATTTCTGAGATGTTCGGCCGAGTTACCGCGCAGACGTAAGGAAAATGTTTTTTTTTTAAAATTCACCATAAATTGAAATATTGTGCTAGAGACTTCCAATTTATTGCAAAATGAAGGTAAACAATTGAATATTACTAGAATGTAAGAGTTTTAGCTTACAATTGCGTTTTTTTACCATTTCGGTCGAGTTAAAGTTGACTGAAGGTTGAAATTTTGGCAGTTATCGTGATTTATGTGAAAATATTTCAAAACTGATAAAAGCTACAACCATGAGCTAATTTCTGTTGTATTCTACATGAAATTGCACACATTTTCATATATAAAAGTTTATGTAACGATTAATGTAAAACGATGCAAACATTACGACAACGTGAAAGAATTTCTGAGATGTTCGGCCGAGTTACGCGGCGCAGACGTAAGGAAAAAATTTTTTTTTTCAGAAATTCACCATAAATCGAAATATTGTGCTAGAGACTTCCAGTTTGTTGCAAAATGAAGGTACATGATTGAATATTACTAGAATGTAAGAGTTTTAGCTTATAATTGCGTTTTTTTACCATTTCGGTCGAGTTAAAGTTGACCGAAGCTTGAAATTTTGGCAGTTATTGTGATTTATATGAAAGTATTTCAAAACTGATAAAAGCTACAACCATGAGTTATTTTCTGTTGTATTTTACATGAAATTGCGCACATTTCCATATATAAAACTTTATGTAATGACTAATATAAAACAGTGCAAACATTACGACAACGTGACGAAAGAATTTCTGGCGCGGACGTAAGGAAAAAGTTTTTTTCAAAAATTCACCATAAATCGAAATATTGTGCTAGAGACTTCCAATTGGTTGCAAAATGAAGGTAAATGATTGAATATTACTAAAATGTAAGAGATTTAGCTTACAATTGCGTTTTTTTACCATTTCGGTCGAGTCAAATTTGACCGAAGGTTGAAATTTTAGCAGTTATCGTGATTTATATGAAAATATTTCAAAACTGATAAAAGCTACAACCATGAGTTATTTTCTGTTGTATTGTACATGAAATTGCGCACATTTTCATATATAAAACTTTATGTAACGGCTAATATAGAACAGTGCAAAAATTACGACAAAATGACGAAAGAATTTCTGAAATTTTCGGCCGAGTTACTGCGAGGGGGTAAGAAAAAAGTTTTTTCAAAAATTCACCATAAATCGAAATATTGTGCTAGAGACTTCCAATTTGTTGCAAAATGAAGGTACATGATTGAATATTACTAGAATGTAAGAGTTTTAGCTTACAATTGCGTTTTTCGACCATTTCGGTCGAGTCAAAGTTGACCGAAGGTTGAAATTTTTTGTAGTCGACGTTTGCTACATCCACTCGGCATTCAACAGACAATTTTAGTCGACGTTTGCTATGTCCAACAGGCGTTTAAGGGTTAACCAGATTTTTGGCACCAATAAGCAGTTTATAGGCATCGGTAAGCGGTTTATTGGTACCTATAACCGGTTAACGGCGTGGTAAGCAGTTTACTGGTGATTTTTTGGTTATCAGTGATTTTCAGTTAGCGGCACTTGGCCGGGAACGGAACCACTGCTGTTAACCGGGGACTGCCTGTAGTACAATCTACCAAAAAATTATTGTCCACATACATATTTGGAAAGAAATTTTTTCCCTTACAAAGTTGACCAATACTTATGCAAAAAACTCAATGCTTTAGAACTGAAAAGCTGATGTTAATATTTTTTCTCAAATCTGATTTACCTTTCAAGAAGCCTTTTTATTCCACATTCTCGTTTTGAATTCAAAAAGGATCTACAGTCATAGAAAACTGTAAGAAAATTCAAGTTTTCAGCTTTAAGTACAATCAATGACGGATTCACAAACATGCAGATTGCTAATTATTCTCCCATACCTAAGGTCCCAGGAGTCTGCAATATCTTAAGTGATCCACAACTTGTTAGAACAGGTACAGAAGAACTACTTCTTTGATTAATGTATGAAACACACAAACAAAAATGTAATCAATAGTATAAGAACAAATTAAAGTAAGAGAAAAGAAGCAATCTGATAATTGTAATAGTGATAAAAATAAAATTCATATTATTTATGGTAAAGATCTATCCATCTTCTCATGGCAAACACTAAAATAAAATTCTGGAAAAATCTAATTCTTAGAGACAATTTTTTTTAATATAAACCCATACTTATACTTTAGCCCAATTTCATGGATCACAAATTCCATATACATCTGTCTTTAGTTTAAAAAACAAAGAAAAGCAGTTGCTGACAGGTATCTCTAGGCATGCACCAGCAGATTCAATTCCCCAATAGTTAATTACCTCATTTCATGTGATGTGGAAAATTAGCTGTGCAGAAAATGCAGGGTAGAAAAGTGGCTCTGTAGGAAAAAATTCTTTCCTTATTAAAAATTGGATTTGGTTCACTACAAACCCATTGCTTATACTAAGGCTCAAATAACAACTAAGGAAGGATGGATGTAGTTGATAGAAATCCTGAAATAAACTGCTTGAGATTCAGGGTATCCTGTCATCATGGACATTTTAATATCATGTGAAACCTTCACTGGGAGAATATCCAGTTTAGCTGAAGCTAGAAAAATAATTCTCAACTGGCTACAAGGGACAATTTTTTTTCTTCTTTTTTTGAGATAAGATGCCCTACCAATGACTGCCAAACACTGAAGAGGATCCTGTCTTTGGAGGGACTTCTGCATCTACAACAACCTTTCCACCCTCCCTCTGTTGTAAAAACACTGGGTTCAAGGTGACTTTTTCCATGCACAGATATGTCGCTCTCAGAGTCAGTTCTAACACGGACTTGTTCAAATTTAACAGAAGTCCCAAGTAATTGCATAATGAACAAGCTGTTGAAGATGCCAGCAATGTTCTTCTGAAGACAATGCTATCACATGCCAGTCATTCAACTTACTTTTGAGCCTTGTATTACTGATGCATATCCAAGGTTCTACTGGTGCTAGCACCCTGGTGACAGTTTGCAGGGTCATTGCCAGTGTGAAAACTTGAGGGGCTGTGACCAGTCCAAAGCAAGAAACCTGAACTGGGAGACAACATTTTTCGAAACAAAGCTTAGATGCAAGAGTGGAGATATGAAAGTAGGAGTTTCAAAGGTCCTCCGAGCCCTTTCCAAGTGGAGTGTTAGATTGAAGCTACCAACTCCAACCTGAAAGTGGTCTGCTGGAGGATCTGAATCAGTGACTTGCGATGGATAATGGAACTCCACCCTCCTACCAACCTGGGTATCACAAACAGACAGCTGTAGTATACCATACAGACATTCAGCATTTCATTGATTGCCTGGAACCTCTGTGGCTCTCAATCATACATCCATACATCCAAATTGAAGAATTTTTAAAGTAATTTGTATTTTTCCTAACATACAAACCTGAGGTCTTTACATATGGGATTAACTTTCAGCAAGCTGGAAATCCAGCTGTTAAACTTTTGCAAGGTGGTTATGGTAATAGCTACCGATGGTAGGGGCAGAAGCACTGCCCAAGTCAGTGCGCATTCAATTCTATGCAGTTTACTTTTTGGCCCAGGTAGGAGAATGTGGGGTGGTAAGAGGTGGGCCCTTTATGTAAAGACCCAGGTTTGTATGTTAGGAAAAATACAAATTACTTTAAAAATTTGTCATTTGTTCCTACACAAATACAAACCCTTGGTCTTTACATATGGGAGACTTACTTTTGGAGGGAGGATTCTGAGTAAATCTCTGAACTGACTGGTAGTTCAGCTCACCTGGGTACTCTCTTGCTGGTCATGAAAGAGCAAAGGAAGGAAACCATACCTCTGATTTATTGAACAAGAGAGTTGTTCAATCGTCAGACTTCCGGGCATTTCAAATTAAAGAAATGTAATATCCTTAAATCTAAAAGGTTTGGATGAACCCACATTGTCAGAGACTATAAAGCTAAGAATAACTAACTGGTTTGCTCATAGTCAGTCCCTCTCTCCCCTTGCTAGAGAGAACGAAGGATTTGCATCTACTAATCAAATGGAGCTAGATTATAGGTAGGATACTCAGTCATCTAGATCACCTGCATGTATGCCCATCCAGTAGGTAATGACTCATTCACTGTTTTTCTGTCCAGTGAAAGAAGGAAGACAGGAGAAAGGGAGGAGGCCAGTCCCACACACACCTCCTTGCTGCTGCACACCTTAAGTGAGATGCAACCACCTCTCCCTCCAGAGCTGGGTGAACTACATGACTTGTTGAGCATTCACCACAGGATCCAAGGAAAGGGAGTCCAAGGACGTATGTGCAACGTCCCAAGGTAACAGGAGATAAATGTGATCTGCATGATTACATTGCATCCTAGTGCTCAAATGACAGGTTCTTCCTGAATGCGATGGACAGACCGATGTCCCTGGCCTGAAACACACTGATGTCCACCAGGAAGTTGCAGGTACACTCATTTGATCATTTCACTAGTCGGAGAAATGACAATCTGGACACCGTTTCTTGGCCTACTCAAAGCTAATAAATGATTCATTGGCACTGGGCTGACAGTCTAGTCTTTATGGAGGCAACATAGATGCCATATTGTCATTGGAACCACAGGAACATAGAAGTAGAATGATCAACCTCACTGATCACCTTCGAAACATGTAGAATGGCAAAAGGCGTAAGCTTCCAGATGTAAATGGATGCCAAAGATGTCTTGCTTTGTTCAATGGTGTTAGGAGACAGAACAGAATAGCATCATCTTCAGTAAGTCAAGAAAAGAAGGACTATGGTCAAGCTTCTTCAGAAGTTGAACAAATTTCCAGAAGCCAAGGTGCCAAGATCAACTGTCCTTATCTCCTAACTCCAACGAATGAATTGTTGTAATTACATCAAACTTGCTTGGGATGTATCTGACTGGCCACTGTACTGAATGTTCTACTGTCTACTCGTGTACCTGCACTACTACAGGGTAGAAGAAAGGACACTACAACCTTTTGTTGGCTATGGCACTACCAGGGTGTCGTTGCTATCACAACGAGGGGTGTCTATCTTTGGATCTTGAGACTCTTGAAAGTCTAAAAAGAACTGTGCTTAAGTTCCAAGAAAGGAAGTATAGGAGCCTGCCGCCCTGGTCAATGTTTCGAAGAATGAAAAACCTCGGGAGGAGGATAGTGTAACCATGGCACTACCTTGGTGCTGTTGCTATCAAAGGAGTGTCTATTTGGACCCTGAGACTCCTGAAACTGTTTTAAGATCCACATAACATTCTTTCCCACTTGGGTTGTGGATCAAGTGGTAACTGCAGCAGCAGCAGGTACTGCTTACATCTCCCACTCCTCACAGGGGGAGTGTAACTACATCACGTCAAAAGAAATGGAGCTCCTAGACACCACTTTTTGACTGAGTAGGAACCAAAAACAAGCTGTTGGAACTTAGTTTGGAGGCGCTGTTGACCTCCCGACGAATCAGGCAGAAAAACAGGAAGCTGTAAGCCCAAGACTTGGATCATGGACGTGAAAGATGTCTCCTAGGTGCCAACAGCATCTAAAGTTTCTAGGGGGCCACTTATCCCAGTACTGACTAGCCCCAACTTTTCTAACCATGGATACGAGACATCTCCTAGACATCAACAGAATCTGGTGCTCCAGGAGGCTATCTATCCAAGTACTGACCAGATCAATCATTGCTAACTTCACTGATCAGATGAGAAGAGATATTTTCAATGTGGCATGGTCAATGGCTGTTATGCCCACGGGCCGTAGAGACAGAGCTGAATTTTAACAGCTTTGGAGTGCTGAGATTGAAGGACTAATTGACCATCTTCCTAGATTGAAAAATTCTCCAAAATGTCAAGGTGTTAAGACCAATTGTTGCTAACACTGACCCTAGAGGCAGAACTTGTCTGTCATACATCCATCATCCTGGAATGCATCTGGTTGACCGCTGTGCTGAGTGTGCTACTGTCATGAGTAATTGTGATATGGTAATGGATATTTGAAGCTACTTCCTATTGATGGCCATGGGAAAAGTTTAATAGTTCCAAGGACACCCAACAAATCATCTAGGTTATCAGGGATAAAAAGTGCTGGTGTTAACAATTCTAACAGTATGGTTTAGTATTGTACACCTGTTGATGAGTCTTGACTATGAAGCTGATAAGCATAGAGTTGCTGCTTTAGACTTTCCCACTATTTCTGGTTGTGAGCAGTTCATAAATGAACCCACACACCAATCTGGCAACTGTCTTGGCCTTGTATTCATAGGTTTCACAAGAATTATATTTTTTGGAGTAGGTTTGCCAATTGGCTCGCCTGGTCATGGTTTGCCTTGGGTAATGTGGAGATTGATCTGTTGTTCCTGATATTAGCTTTTCAAGAAAGGAGTAATTGAAGTTCCAGGCCAATTGGGATGGTATTCACCATGCTGTTATTGAGCTTAGATGGAACTTCTTGTCTCATGGCATCAACCTAACTAGGCTAAGTTAGGTTAAGTACCCAACCCAACCTAGGCCCTTGAAGAGTAGATGACTACCTTCTGGTTGATGCCATGAGACAAGAAGTTCCAGGATATTGAAGTGCACGTCTCGTAAGGTTAGGCTAGAACTATTTAGGCTAGGCTATGTTAAGGTTAAGTGCCCAATATAACCTCTTGAAACAAACAAGACTAGCAGCATGATTTCTAAGAAGAGTGAAAAGTAGTGTGGTGCCTGCACCTTACATGATGCCAACACTGACCATGAGACAGAACACTATTGGAACTCTTACATTCACAATCTGCACCAGAAATTTGCACCATTGTACGATGCATCAAGGCATGATGAAAATTCTGGTGAAAGGAAGGAAGGAGGCTGAGAAAACAAACTTGAGTGTCCGGTGCCATGAGAGCAACTCTGAGACATAAACGGAGCACCCTGCAAGAAAGAAGTCACCAAATGAGGGTTGGGATATGTGAAGAACCATAAAAAGATCCTGTATAGGGGTCACTAAGAGTACGTGATCTTCTGCAAGGCCTGTCCGGACAGTTCGGTACCGGACAATTAGGCACCAGGCAATTCAGTACTGGGACAGTTGGGTATCGGACAATTTGGTACCAGACAATTTAGTAATGGAAGGCTTTTAACTAAACTACTTATCTGAGATATGAAATAATTATTCCAAGTCAAGTGGCGGTCACCCATTCATTTGTATATTTTCGGCTTATTTTAAAGTATAGTATCGTTACTGTGGTCAGATATTTTCTTTAACCGAGAGAGTTTTCATGTGAGTTAGCTGAAGTGCCAAGAGTTTCACATATCAATCGGATTGTTAGATGTTGGGGATCTGGTGAACCCAATCATCCACTGATTACTCAGATGAATGTTGGCTTCTCTATACCACGACAGTGGTCCTGTTTTGATGATGGATCCATGTTTTTTACAATTTGACAGTGGCTTAGATGACCCTGAGCGAATTTTAATTTTTGCTGCCAGTGAAGCCCTTGAAGATTTGAGGTAATGAGAGAACTGGGCAGGAGACAGAACTTTCAAGAGTTGCCCTACCATATTCATTCAGTTGTATGTATTACATATTTAAACTAACAACTTCAGTGCCCCAAGATTATATACTTTACTACCAAACCACATATGGCAGGTTTTTCTGAAAAGTTAAATACAAGCAGTCCCCGGTTAACGGCAGGCTCAGTTAATGGCGATCTGGATTTACGGCGCTTGTCTAGTGACAAAAATTGGCAATTTTCAGCGCCAAAAATCGCCGATTTCCACTTATCGGCGCCGATAATTGGGTACTGGCGACAATACATACATAACAGAGGAAACCATCAAGATGGTGAACTCCATAAACTTCTCAAATGTAGCCCTAGGACTAGCTACAGCAGCTTCTAACTTGCCAAACCTCATATCCTGAATAATATGGGGAGCTGTCTTTTCCTATTCTTACCTGCTTCTCTCCACCACTTATTACTTTAAATAATCATTCATTGTCTCATCTGGCCAATCAACCATTGATTGCAGCAATCATTAGATGCAATCCTTGTTCCCACAATTAATGCAAAAGTCATGACCATCATGAGCTAATGAGTAAAGTTGGGTAATACACCTCTTACCTTAGAGATTCATAAGTTTTGTAATTATCTTCTTTAGATGACATCCTAAACAGTGGCAAAAACCAAGCAAAGCCAAACCAAAATCCAAAAATGATAAAAAATGTCAATGCAAATAGGTTGACAGCACTCGCTAAATGTCCTCTCAGACCAATGACAAAGAAAAACTGAAACAAAAAACAATAGATGTTCAAACCTGCAGTTTACCTGAAAGGTATGGATTAATAAAATTTCCAACTAAATGATCCAATTAATTTTTTAGTTTTAACACTCTATCATACTCCTGCTGACATGGGAAATACAGCTATCATAACAGCATACTCATCAATTTAAGAACACAGATGCTTACCATAAACTGCATGGATTAGTTACAAAATATATAGAAAAATAAAAACTGTGAAATAAAAAATATACAGAGCAGAGTCAAAACTCTTAGCACTTGATGCCCATCCTAAAATTCAAATCTTAATTCTAATTACAAATTTGTACCCACTGAGTTAGTAAAGAGACAAATGAATATTAAATTAAGTAAAAAATACATATCAACACAAGAAAAATACTCAAACAAAAATACCAGTGATTAACAAACTGAAAATGGTTGTTGAGAGATGAGCAGAACCAAGTAATGATTGAGTAAAGCATATAAAAAGCTAACTCCAATCAAATACTTGAAGAAAATATAATATTAAAGGCCAATTTCAATTATAAAATTACATGAATAAACACTAAACCCTAATGCCATTTATAAATAAATATATACCAAGCTAGAAAACAAGAAAAAGTTATGCTACTTTGAACAGAATCCTGAAAACTAAACATTTAGAGCTAATGCACGAATATTACACGAACACAGAAAAAAAGTACAGCTGCCCTTTAAATTATGCATGGGATTGGTTCCAGAACCCACTTCATATCTAAAAATTTGCATACACAAATTCCTTGTATAAACTGGTGTAATACAATAAGTATAGGGTATTTACAAAACAAACACCACCCTACTTACAAACATTCAGACACAAACCAATGGGATCGTAAATTAAAATTGTGCTCAGAGTGCTCCCCTTTGCTAACTGCAAGTTCAAATTTTGTTTTGTATGCCTATTCTGTACATACAGTACAGTACTGTACTGTATGTACCTGTAAGTGAATTGTGCATTGGGATGAAAAAACATACAGTACTGTAGTGACTTTATATCATACTGTACTTAAGTAGTCATGAACAGTATAGTAACCAACTTACAAACAATTCACATTACAAATGCCCATCCGGAACATAACTCGTTCATAAGTAGGGTGGTGTCTGTATTTATACTTACCCTATGCACATCCTCCTGTACACAGAACACACTATTAATCATCTCTAGATTAATCATACCTAAAACAATGAAGACTAAGGTAATAGTTTTTATGAATACTATAATACAGTAACATCAAAAAAGTCTATCTGTTCAGAACGGACACAGCCATTGTAACCCTGACTTCCATTACATATTACACATCAACAGCAACTACACAACTTTCTTTTGTTCAAGAATCAATGAATTTCTTTCATCTAAAAGCCTGAAAGAAGAACTATAAATATACAATTACAAATCAGTGATTTTAACTATATATTCATTAGCCCAGTTTAGCAAGAAATTCACTTTTGCATAACCTTGATTATAAGGAACTAATACCACTCCAGTTTCGAGCTGTGGTTACATAACATAACCACCCTCCAACAGAGCTGCAAAATCCCTATCTAGCAAAGATGGGAAATACCTAAAATAAAGGATTTTCAATCACTGCTGCTAAATGCAAATATTGTACAATAAAGGAGATAAAAGGAAAGATAGAATAAAAATTGGCAAACTGATGATTGCATACACAGCAAAGACAATCCTAAGAGAAAACTGAGCAAAATCTGGGAGATCTCTGCAAGCTGTAAACAGTTCACCACACAATAAGTGAGGTAGTTAACTACCAGGGACTCAGAGATTCGTTGGTGCATGCAAAGAGCTCCCTGTGAGCTTATGCTTTTTTTTGTGTGTTAGAAAACAAATGCTTCAGATATGGTTGATCACAAAACTGAGG
The DNA here is from genome assembly GCF_040412425.1 of Macrobrachium rosenbergii. NCBI lineage: Eukaryota > Metazoa > Arthropoda > Malacostraca > Decapoda > Palaemonidae > Macrobrachium > Macrobrachium rosenbergii. Next base: position 25,001,988 of record NC_089783.1, on the reverse strand, counting down.
TATAGTATAAGTAATGTGTCTGTAGTGAAACATTTTTAAAAGGCCTTTTTTCTGGAGTTCCTCTTGCATACTCTGGCATATTTTACTTCATGTACACAAACATTTAAACGCTTTACATAATATCATGTGCTGCTCCAACAACCTCACAACATGAAAATACCTGCAACACAATATACATATCTGTCAAGTAACAACAAATAAAAAATCAGAATTTTTAAAGCAAAATTAAAATGGCGCTAATATGAATATATTTAAATACAATACTGAACAAAATGCATTATTGAGTGCTTTCATATGCAAAGTTTCATTCTTAAATGTAATGCAAAATGAAGATATGTATTTCAGAACAAACTACAGAATCAAAATCTGTTCTTAAAAATTAATGCAACCCAAACCTCTATTGCCCAAGGTACATGAAAATCTTAGGAGCTAGTTTTAGTAGTATATACTTGTTGGTTAATGGCAATACAAACTACTTTGAAGAGCCAACAAACAGCTTAGTAAAGGATTAAAAGTAGCATAAAAAGCTAACACACCTGAAACCGAATTAGGGCAATACCTCCTTCCATAACTGCCAGAATAGAGTAGGGTACATAATGAAGCATTCCACGCACCCGAACCATGTAACTCATCAGGCTATAAGCCTAAAAGGAAACCATACAGCTATTTCTAAGAATTAATCTTTGAACCTTAATTCAAGATAGCCATTCAAAGCACAAGCTTATGGTTAAAGAAACAGTACTGAAATAATCTAAGTAGAATAGTCTAGTGGTACTATTAAATGTTTCAATAATAAAGTCAACTTGAATACTGCATGCTTTTTTGTTATGGAGATTCACCTCAATCCTTCTGACAGAATCAATACCCTCAACAATGGCTCTGATTGAAAACCTGATCATATTGAATGATGAACGGACAAGCCCTAAGAGAACTGATACCACCGACATTCCCTAGAAGAGAAAGGTTACATATTTAAAATTTGAAACTTTTCATTGTCTTCAAAGACACCTATTGAACTTTACTTTCCAAGGGAAAAATAATATTGTATTGCACTTACAAAATTCACAGAGAGAGAGAGAGAGAGAGAGAGAGAGAGAGAGAGAGAGAGAGAGAGATTTCAATAGAATATCTTTAACTTGACATGAGCAATAGGAGAACCATATGGTACACTCCATCATACAACCATAAGTCACTGTGTTATGAATTATTCTACCACGAGTCATAAAAATGAATTCTGAAAGCCTTAGACTAATGACAGCCATTAGGATACCTCTCTTATCAAAGAATAAAACTTAATCATTTAAAATCAACTACTCCAAGGTTTTTGGACATATAGGCTTATCTAGATTTAAACATTTGAAGTATAATAAGCAAGTTGGTTAGAGCAAGAGCAAACAATGCTTAGGCTGAAAGGGTCACAACTTCCTTCTCATGAATACTGACAAAATGTGTCATCACACTGTTCTATACCTCTCAGTGACAATAAATGTATAAAGGATAGTACATATATCTATGATTACATAGTGGTTTTCAAGAAATCTTTCAATTATTTCTTAGAATTTGGTGAATCACAATAAATTAAAAATTCCGTCCTAATTTCAGCACAGGCAGTCCCACGTTATCAGCGGGGGTTCTGTTCTGACAGCGTGGTGATAACCAAAAATCAGCGATTTTCAGCAGCTTTTTCGGCGCCAAAAAGCGCCGAAAATCACAGATTTTCAGTTATCAGTGTCTCTGTTAGGTATGTATCAGTACCAATACCAAATTATCAGTGCTGATAAGCAGAAATCAGCGATTTTATGCACTGAAAATTGCCAATTTTCATCGCTAGACAAGCACCATAAAACCAGATTGCCAATAACTGAGTCTGCCGATAACCGGGGACTGCCTGTAATTTACTGATACAGTATCAGTTACTGTGAACAATGTATTAAACTAAAGATAAGAGTGCTTCCAGGTGAACAGTTACAAGTAATGATAATTTGTGAATATTACCTTTAAGGGAGCTTGGTTGGTAAATGCTTAAGTTCTACATTGTCATCTAGCAGTCCTCCTGCTTAGGTTGAATAGGTACAGTGTCACAATTTAATGGACAGCTTTTGGGTCTTCCCCTTTGGGTATGTAAAATTATGCTACTTTTATAAAATTAAGTTTTGTATACACTTACCAAGTACTGTAATTACATAGCTATAGTTTCTAACTCGCCCAGCAGCTTAAATTCAAAATTCACGGTAGCGCTTCAATTGTTTTAGTGTAGGTGACTAGTCCTGCCCACTAATGGGAATACCAGGAACGACTTAGCAGACAACCCCATTCTGTTTGTGCCTTATGTCCATCAGAGGGGAGGAGGGTGGGCTCTGATTCTGTAATTACTTGGTAAGTACAGTATATATAAAACAATTTTATTATAAAAATAGCATTTTTATATAAGTAACTTCCCAAGTAATTACATAGCTGGATACTATATTGAGAGGAGGTGGGATACATGGACATATTCTACTCCAAAACATTAAGTCATTTCATACTGCCTCTGGTTGGTGCTCATCTTAACCTGTAGTGGCGTGGCGGTACAGTCATGTAGCGCCTCTACTTAAGTGGGAGCTTTGCAGCGAAGAGTATTCTGATGGCTAGCAAAGCAACAACAGGTGCCCTTGCCCTGGGCACAGTACCAAAATAAAAAAACAACCAGACATACTGTCACTTACACTGAAATACAGGCAGTCCCCGGTTTACGACGGGGGTTCCGTTCTTATGCCACATCGTAAACCGAAAATCGTCATAAACCGAAAAATCGTCGAAAATTGTCAAAAACCTAAAGAAAACATTACTTTTAATGCTTTTGGTTCATTGAAAATGTAAACTGCATTTCTATTGAGTTTTTCATGAAAAAAAAAAAAAAATCCAAATTTTGATTATTCTCCAATTTTGGAGCCATACTTCTTCCATCGGATCAGTGTCACAAGCGTCATAACCCCAGAACATCCGTCGTAAACCGGGAAATAATTTCTGATGAGTATATTTGAAAAGCGTCATAACCTCGGAACGTCGTAAGCTGGACCTGTTGTAAACTGGGGACTGCCTATAAAGCCACAACCCCTCCACTGAGAGTGGTGGGTGCTCCAGGCACATTGTACCTGCTGGCTCAACAAAAACCGACTCCTTACAACAAGGTAAAGAGATACAAGGAGAAAATCCTATGCTTCCTCCTGCGATACCATGCTAGTTACTAATAATGGTTAAAAATACTGCAAAATTTGAGCACTTTTAACTTTCATTAAAAATAGTGAGAAGCGAAGATCGATTACATTTCAAGTAGGTCGACTGCAGAATGGAAGTAAGGGGCATGTTATGCCTACAAGCTAATGAGGTAGAAGCTGCTCTGACATCCTTAGCTTTCACTTAAAATAGGCACAATGCTCTCCTGAATCTGAGAGAGGTCTCAGAAATAAAGTCCATTTAGGATGAAGGACAATGCATTCTTAGTCAGAGGTCGAAATGGGTCCTTGCCAGAACCTATAGGTTATGGATTGCCCTCTGTTCTTCCAGTCCTGCTCAGGTAATACCTGAAAACTCCAACTGGACAGAGGGCTCTCTATTTTTACTCAGAGCCCAGGATGTCTGTTAAGTTCTTAAGAGAAAGAACGGATCCAGGTCTTGGATAGGCTCTTGTCCTTGGCTAAAATCCAAGGGCAAACAAGCAAACCGTGTCTCCTTGTGAAAAAAACCTCTCTAGAATGATGGCTTGGATCTCACTAAAATGTTTTAGCAGAAGCCAAAGTCACCAGGAAGATAGCCTTCTGGGTAAGGTCTTTTCCGAGAAGAGGAGCATAGTCACTTCAACACTATGTCCAGGTTCCAGGAGACTGGATTTTCTTCCTTGTTTGGACTAGTCAAAGGACTTGATAAAGTTGCTTAAAAACTGAATTAACCATAGCTCGACACCCCTTAATGGAGGAATACGAGAGATTCTAGATCTCCTCAGATAAATGAGGCAATCTACAATTTGGGTCACATATGTCTCAAAAGGAGTCTGAGGCACCAGCTACTCAAAATTGCTCACTTATTCTAGAAAAACCCCTTTGTTATGACAAGCTTCCAGGCAGTCTGAGGCCCATCCAGACAAGAGCGAGCCACCCTTAGTGGTATCTCTTGATGTGACGTTGACTGAGTAGACATGGATTGGGGCAGTCTTGGAGAGTCCGCCAACAACCGTGGCAGCTTCGGAAATCATTATTTCATGGGTCAGAATGGGGCTATGAGGGTCATCTTAACGTTGCGATGAGCCTCAAACTTGTTCAGCACTTCCTTGACTATGTTGAAGGGCGGAAAGACACAGGGGTCCAAATTAGACCAAACTTGCAGCATGGAGTCTGCTGCTCATGCTAGAGGGTCTGGGGCTGGAGAACAAAGGAGAGAAAAACAAAGGTTCATTAATGTAGCAAACAGGTCCAAAGTTGGCCTGCCCCATAGATTCCACAGACCCTGACAGACTAGAGGATTCAAGGTCCACTCGGTGGTAAGAACAAGCTTCTGACAGCTCAGTTCGTCCACCAGAACTTATCAGGTGGCCTGAATAAACTGAGAGACTAGAAAACTCGATTTTGATTGTCCACAGTAGAAGTTCTCTTGCTGTTTGGTGGAGAGAAAATGAAGAAAGTGTCTCCTTGCTAACGTAATAAATGTTAGGACTGTGGTTTAGTCTAAATGGATTACCACAGTCTAGGAGTGAACTAGGGTTGAGAAGCACTGAAGCCCTAAGTGAATCGCTTTCAGCTCTCTGACATAGATGTGAAGGCTCCGTTCTTCTGGGGACATGCCCCAGAAACTTTCCGGTTCTCCAAACGGGCTCCCCACCCTAGATCAAGGTGTTGAGAAGTCTAAGTCTGGTCTCAGAGGATGAAGGAACTTCCCTACCGAAAGTTAGTTTGGACAGCCACCAATACAGGTCGGACTTAAAACTGGGGTTTTGGGAAAAAACGAAGGTGCCCGGTTGTGTTTCCCTGTCCGAGCATTTTTCTTTCGAAGGGAATCAAAGAAGTCAGTCGTTGAGGAAAAGCTGATGTTCATGGCCAGAAAATTAAGTCAAATGTAAGAGGAGCGAGGACTCAAGAGAAGACTTGTGCTATAGAGGCCAAAGCCTAGATCCCCGAACTGGAAGATCCTGTCTCGTAAGACGGACCTGAGATACTCTCCGAAGTCTGGACGTGGACATGGAAGGAAATATCCAGCATATCCAAGGTCTCCATCCAATCGCCCTGGAGAATGGACAACAAGACTGTCTGGTTCATCTCTGTCTTGAACTTCGTTCTCTATTCGAAGAGAAAAAGGGGGCTGTGGGCCATGCAGGCTCGCTGACAACCCTGTGGCCTAGCAAGCAACTGAGTGAACTTGCAGATCATTGTGCAGACTCACAGATGACTGTACAGACTAGTTGCTGACCTTGCTGACTCTTGACAGCCATGCAGACATGTGAACATCCGTGCAGGCTCGACTTCTTATTTAGACTCGATAATGCCTTGCGTGGACTCAATGACACCTTGTACAGACCGAAAACATATGAGGAACTTAACGTGGTGGAAACTGATATATCTGGCATGCTTATAAAAAGCTTGAAAAGTCCATAAAAGACAGAAAAGCCTGGGCACAGGAAAGCAGTGTCCCACAATCCTCTAAACAGAAAAAATTAGTCTGTGAGTGGGTACTAGACGTTCAGCGGCGGGAGTCTAGTGCTGGCTAGATAGTGCCGAGTGTTGGGTGCTTGGGAATTGGCGCCAGGAGCTCAGAAGTTGATTCCAGTCATTTGGGAATGGGCACCGCTAGAAAGCACTGGTCCGAAAGGGTTCACGGTGCTTTCTCTTCTTGCTTGGAGTCCAAGTAAAAATCTTTCAACAAAAGAATGTTCAGGAGAGAAGGTATCGCCATTCCAAAGGAAGTCGGACCGAGGAAGTGACAGAGGGAATCACAGCAAAACTGCAGGAAGGCTGTGAGATGAAGCTAGCCTCCTTACTGCTTGACAGGAAGCAGAGAATGGCAACCGTCATCTGCTTGTATCTTCAGCAGCCGTGAAGAACCGAAAAACATAGGTGCTTGCTGTCTGCACTGGAAAACTCAGAACTGGATAAAAACTAGAGGAAGAATTGCAAAACTCTCAATTGAAGTCTGTCTAACTCAGTGGAAGACAGTCCCCAGTAGACACATCCACTAATGTTCGGAGTAAGAAGGAAAAAAGGGGCTGGAAATCAGCGGACATCTGAAAGTAGCTGTGATTCTCTTGGCAGATGGAAAGCCTGAAAATTCTGAGAGTTGAGGCTGATATCCTAAAAGCTGACACTTGTGACGGAGGCTGTGTTCTGAGGAAGAGGTGATGTAGATCTGTAGGTGAAAATAACAGGGCTGATTGCCACTGTGAGGCTCTCACAGTAGTAAAGGAGCACCAGAGCTCTCTCTTCTTGAGATCCAAAAGAAAAGAGCAGATATCTCTAAAAAAAACTATCTTAACTGTCCTTGTCCATGCAGGACTAGACTAAGAGACAATCCGAGACAATATCTCTCGGCAAACACTTGGGAATCCACTATCATCTTACCCCGTGCTCCTGCTGCCTGCCAAGAAAAAACCTTTTACTTCAAAAATCTTGACAAGATCTCCAACAAGGAGGTCTAGTTCTGTCGAAGCACCAGAGGGAGGAAATCCAGACACTTGTCCTGCTCCCTTTTCAAAAAAAGTCAAACTCCCAACTCCCTGAGAGACTTCTTGGAGGACGAAGAAAATGCCAGAGGTGGGAGTTTTCTTCAACAAGTTCATAAATTCAGGACACAACAGTCCCTGTCTGCAAAGGACAGGACTCCAAGACACTAATTGTTGCTAAAAAAGGAAGCAACGTCGGCTCATCTTGAACTCTAGGTGAAAGTGAAAGACTGAAGAGAGCTAAAACGCTTGTGAGTGGTCTGTATGGCGCTCAGAGGCAGGAATCTGCTACTTATGAGTTGGCGCCTGGTGATAGCAGACTGGCATCGTCCACTTGAAGGCTGGAGCCAAGCATTCAACAGGAGACTGGTGCTCAAGAAAGAACAACAGTGTGTTCTTAGCAAAGATAGGTGCTGGAGTACTAACAAGGAATTGTGGCCAGACACTAGTAGGCCGGTGCAGGGGGCATGAGAGTGGGCGATGGGAGCTCTGTAGGTTGGTGCCAGGTACTAAAAAGAGTTCTGAGTGCCCGGTAACTGGTGTGGGCGTTCGGGAATAGGTGCCAAGAGAACAGGAACTGGCGCCGGACACTAGTAAGATAGCACCAGGCGCTCAAGAAGACATCAATTTGGCTGTCTTTATATCCATCAAGATGCCTTTCCAGTGGCTGTCTGCCAATACCTGGGAATGTATTACAGGTCTGACTGAGGGGGCAACTACCTGGGGGCAAACCCCTCCGACTCCCTTGGACTGCCAGTATGTCTCCTCCCAAGTTTAGGGGAATATGGCAGGGACTGTAGGTCTACGAGATCCAACGGGCTGAATAGCCACCTCCTCCACTACACAACCATTAAGACGCCTTTTCAGTAGCTGTCTGTCAATACCTGGGAATGTGCACCAGGTTTGACCAAGGTTTAGGGGAGTCTGACAGTGACTCAGGTCTCGGAGAACCAATGGGTCAGATAATCACCTCATCCACTGCACAACACTTCACTGTTACAAGGTTAATTTTCTGTTAACCTACACACAAGACTGGCAATGCCTCAGGAAGGAGCCAGGTGTGGGAACAAGTGGATAAAAAGTAGGAGGGCTAGTAGCAGGAGAGAAAAAAGGAAGTGGGGAGAGTTGGCACCAGGTGTTAGGGCGCATGAGAGCAGGAGCTGGGTGCCCTGTAACTAGCGCCAGGCGAGCTGAGAACTTGGGAGCTGGGCGCTGGGTACTCGGAGTACGATTCTTGGCTCTCAAGAACACCTTCTCTCCTAAAGCTCATCCATCAAAACATTAAGCACAAAATTTCTCCTTACTACACTCCTGTCCTTACACTTTTTCAGTTCTCTGCAAAGAAAAAAAGTGTGAAAAGAAGATATTTAATCTTGATCGCAACTTCACTACAATAGCGAAAAAATGACACACTTGAATCAGATCTCAATAATAACAAAACAATAAAAAAAAAACTGATCCTGAAAGCTACAAGCTTGAAGGCTACTAGAAATCAGCAGTAATATTTCACAGAAATCTGGTTACAGGCAGTCCCTGGTTATCAGGGGGGTTCTGTTCCTGACAGCGTGATGATAACCGAAAATCGCTGCTAACTGAAGATTGCCGCTAACTGAAAATCGGCGATAATAGCACTGATCCCTGGTTATCGGCGCTGATAACCAGTGATCAGCACCGGCGATAACTGGCGATCAGCACCGATAACCGTGAATCGGTGTCGAAAATCCAGTTATCTTCGTCGCTAGACATGCGCCATAAAACCGGATTGCCGATAACCAGGGACTGCCTGTATACAACTGGCAAATAATGAACAAAGTTGCTGCAAACACTCAATGTTTACATTGGGCACGGTAGAAAAAGAATGAGATTGTCTGCTAAGCTGTTCCTGGTATTCCTGTTAGTGGGTGGGATTAGTCACCTACACTAAAACAACTGAAGCACTACCGTGAATTTTGAATTTCAGCTGCCGCACAAGTTAGAAACTACTGTATAGCTATGTAATTACTTGGTAAGTTACTTATATAAAACTGCTAAGTAAAAGTTACTTATATAAAACTGCTAAGTAATGAAGATTGGCATATAACCTACATGATAGGGTACCAGGGCTAACCTAACAGCCTATCCTAATTGTTAATTTGTAATTATTCAGTTTGAAATATTGATTTACTTTTCATTTGAATTTAGATATATCTGCAAAATTAACTGCATCTAAAAATATGTACAGTATACTTACCTCTACCTACTTATTCTTACAAGAGGCATGAAGTCCTCTATACAAAACCCATACAATAAAAAAATACAAAACCCACATAATACATCAAAACATAAGCACTGGCTCCTTTAAAACATAAGTAACACCAAACTTTCATAAAAAACCGAGAGAGAGAGAGAGAAAGAGGGAGAGAGAGAAGGGGGGGGGGGCACAACCAGGAAAGCATTGTTTAATGTGTGCGTTTGTTTGTTCGTCCACTGTCCATCCTCAGAGGTGTAAATAGGAAAGCCTCAGTCCACTGTCTGACATCCCTATTGTGCTTACTGGATCTTTCCAGAAGTACAAAATACTTTTATTATATTTATCAGACTTGGGGAAATCTGTTAAGTAATGAAATCTGCTAAGATGAGGTCCTTTTAGTTGAGGTGCCACTGCCCTAGTGTTTTCAAAGCTACGGTCGGTACTTCTTCAACTGTACAATGCACATCCACTTTAATATATCCATACAAATAGTGGCTTAAGTTACAAACCCAAGTGCCAATTTGATTAATCAGTCCATACCATTCAATTTTACTACCTGGAACTTTAACACTGTCTGAGTTCTCTCAAAATTAAACCTACCCTACCTTCTTTAAGAGGCTAACTTGTCATCATCATCAATACTAGTTTGCCCATATCCTAAAAAATTATAGTAAAAAAAACAAAGGTATGAGATGGCAAGTCCCAATATGACTAATGTATAAAGTCTGTATTAATCTGTGCAGTAGAAACATGGGCACCACTGCAGCAAATGGAAGAAATTTTGAAAAGATATAGAGATTGTACAGGCGGTCCCTGGTTTACGACGGGGGTTCCGTTCTTGCGCCGCGTCGTAACCCGAAAATCGTCGTAAGCCGGAACATCGTCGAAAATCGTAAAAAATCATAAGAAAACCTTACTTTTAATGCTCTGGGTGCATTGAAAACGATGTAAACTGCATTATTATTGAGTTTTACATCAAAAAAACCTTCAAATTATGATTATTCTGCCATTTTGGGGCCATATTTCTTCCGTCGGATCGTAGACTTTAGAACGACGCGTCATAACCCCGAACATGCGTCGTAAGCCAGGAAATAATTTCTGATGAATATATTTGAAAAGCGTCGTAACCTCGGAACGTCGTAAGCCGGAACCGTCGTAAACCGGGGACTGCCTGTATTATGAAAGAACAAGCAGTAGAGAGATGTAGTATCCAGTGGCTAGAAAGTGAATAGCTCTTTAAGACTAAGATGGTTTGGATATATTGTGAGAAGGAATGAGGGCAGGAAAGTAATGGATTTGGAAAAAATATCAACCAGGAAAGAAAAAATAAACAAATGAGCACATTCATTTATAAAAATTTTTTTTTTTTTAAATTAAGGCAAAGGTGTATAGCACTTTCAAATTTGCAATCCAAACCACCTGTGACACCAACTGTAACTTTTAGTAACACCACATCTCTTAGTAAACAGCATATAACCTGTTTGCTTACAATGAATTTCAGTTCTCTCATTGCCCTTCCACTCTTCCATATTCCTAAAACCTCTTCCTTTGATCAATAAGTTTATACTAGCTCTCCTAAAAATACCATACTATACTAACTTCCATGGCTTCCCTTTCTATACTTTGTAAATTCCTCAATTACCATATATAACATAAAAAGGCAGTGTCACTGATGGACACCAACATTTATTTCCAATTCTTCTTGTATAACTGCCACTGTTTTCATTTTACATCTTTTACTTGTATCATTACTTCATTAAAGAGCAATTTCTCAATATATATTACTTCACATTCTAAAAAGCACCAATAACTGTCATTCACTAACAGATTACAGGCAGTCCTAGGTTATCAGAGGGTTCCGTTCCAACAGCATGACAACAAGGGAAAATCGGCGATAACTGAGAATTGGCAATTTTTAGCGATTTTGCACCGGTTTTCGGTTATTGTCACCTCTGTTAGGTATGTATTGGCGCCAGTGTGTGATTATCGGCACCTATCAGTGCCAAAAATCGCCGATTTTCCTCAGTAGACAAGCGCTGAAAAACCGGATCGCCGATAACCGGGGACTGCCTGTACTTAGAATTGAATTTGGTTGCTGTTTTTCTTCTGTCGCATGGCTGGGTTTGTTTTTTCAATAAAAGACTGATAAGGTGTTCAATTTATTTCAAGGAGAGGCAAATAACAGCTGATAGAGCTCAGAACAACTGTTCACACCACTGGGCAGCTGGTAGAGCTCAGAACAACTGTTCACACCACTGGGCAGCTGGTAGAGCTCAGAACAACTGTTCACACCACTGGACATGTGATTCTTATAAGTTATTTCACCAAAGTTGGTGATTTTACTGATTTATTGAAGTAGGTTACAGTGTTACTGATTTATGAAAATCTGGCTATAAAGCAAAGTACCAGGGCACTTTCAGCTATTCAGCACTTAACACAATGAAAAGAGGGAGGGAGTGGCTGGACAGCAAGGTACAAGAAAAGAAGTGGGAAAGGATGTAAAGTAAAAGGTTAAAAAGTGGGTGCAACTAGGAACTTGAAGGATGCTGCAAAAAACCTTTTGTAATGCCTACAGTGCACCATGTGAGGTGCATTGATGGCACTTCCTCCTACGCAGTAGGGTGCAGTGTTTCCACTGGATGTAAATTCTACTTTTATTGTATTCCCAAATCTCTAAAATATTTGTACTCTAGTTTTTTACCATCATATTTTCCTTTAAACATAGTTTCCTAAATCGTTAACAATCAAAATTTAACCTCATTGTCCTATATTCTCAGTGTAATGTATTTTAGTCATATGTATCAGTTTAATACAGTATTATATTCTCTAACAATTCTGTTTCATACTTTAGCATAGACTTTTAATTACAAATAAAGTAATGGCATACAAACAGTAAGAAATTCGGACATGCATATTTAAGATTTTCATCTCAATGTCATACCTAACATTATTACTATTATTATTATTATATTATTATTATTATTATTATTAGTCAGCAGATGAAACCTATTCATATGAAACAAGCCCACAGGGGCCACTGACTTCAAATTCAAGCTTCCAAAGAATATGGTGCATTAGGAAGAAGTGAGAGGAAGTACCGTAAAGGGAAAATACAGAAAAGTTAGATTTGAGTCAAAAGTTACACTAGAATAGTTAAAGTTACAGACTCATTCAGCTAAGTTCCATCCACCTGAAGGGGAGGATGGGGTAGGAAATCTGTATGAGATCTGCTAATCAATAGTGTTTTCATTTCACTAAAGTTCAGCCTCATACCCCACTGACTACACCTTCCCTGATCTGGTCCATATTCCATTAAGGTGAGGGCAGCTTCATTTCTCGTAAGTGAAACTTTACTACACCCATAAGTGTTGCATCATTGGCATACTGAACAATCTTGTTTTCCAAGCAAACAACCATATCACTTGTGTATACTAAAAATAACAGTGGGCCAAGAACACTGCCCTGTGGAACTCCCGACACAATAGGTCTTGGTTCACTAAAGATCCCGTCCACAGCAACTCGCTGCTGCCTACCAGTATAGAAATCTTGAAGTAATCCTAAAACATATCCACCCACTCCAAGATTCTGAACTTTATAAATAAGTGCCTTGTGATTTACTAAATCGAAAGCAGCACTAAAATCTATTAGAATTACACTGCACTCAAAACCCTTATCAAGGTTCCCTTGCAAATGGCTTTTCATGTCTAAAAGAGTACTGCAGGTACATAACTGCTTCCTGTAGGCATATTGACTCATAACAAGCTTTAAAACAATTCAGCAAGTTTTGCAAGGGCACAAGGAGAATAAAGATTGGCCTGTAGTTACTGTAGTCTACAGATATGCCACTCTTTGGAACAGGCACTGTATTACTAAGCTTTCACTCATCCACAAAGATGTTTATTACGTAGACATAAAAATCTATAGAATCTACTAATCTTGGGAGACAACACACTAGAAGCTTTTTTAAAAAACAAAGGGAAGAAACCATCAGGATCTTCTCCATCCCAGCTATTAAGACTATCAACAATTTTCTTAACATCCTTAGAGCAAAATGCAAGTTTTGTAAGAATACGTTCAGGATCACAAGTATCAGGGAGAGGGACATCCTCAGCTGATTGCTTAGCCTTAAAAGCTCGATGAACCAGTTTAGCCTTTTCCCTAGGGCCAGTAATCAATCCACCATCATCTGTTAATAGTGGTGGAATGGAAGACGAGCCTGACCCAAAGAGAGACGATACCAATTTGGTCCACCAAGAATGAGGCTGAGTAATTTCCTCAAGTTTCCTCTTCAAGGAATTATTGTAATTTCTCTCAGCTGTATGGTAAGTTCTATTCGCAACACTGTGAGACTCAACAAAAATTGTGTAATTTTCATTTGAATGATTTTGCATCTATGTGTTGAATTTGGCCAGTTTATCATGGTAGGCTCGTCTACATGTACATTTCATGAAACCATGGCTAGTCATTTGTCACAAATTTGACAACCTTTCTAAGGACATACCTCATTAATATAGCCATCAGCATTTCATTTAACTTCTTCTTGGGATCAGCATCTAACAGAGCATCTGAAATATCAAGTGTCTGACAAGCTTCAATAATGCGATAAGCATCTGAAATATCAAGTGTCTGATAAGCTTCAATAATGCAATCTCAATTGGCTCTGGATTTCAGCCAGACTGTTTTCCAATGTTGGAATTAGGAATACAGGTAGTTTTTGAGTTACGATGATTTGTCTTACAATAATTCGAGTTTGCGATGGGGTTAGCAGTTCTGATGGTTTAAAAAGTTACGATGCGATACCTACATGAAAATATTTTGAAAATACTTTCAAATTTTGAGCGCGACAGGCACAGGCAGCAGCATACAGTGTGCGATGTGTTGGCCCAAGGGACTGGGATGTGGATCTCTCTCTCCCTGACTCAACCTCACTTGCACTTGCCGTCTACGGAGTCAAGTTAGGTCAGTGTTCGTGTGTGATTTTTGTGTGTTTGACTGTATGTAAACTGTTTAAAACTCAAACTTGTGTAATACTGTATCAGTATGTCTGCCAAACGCCCAAGTGAGTCTCTGGCTGGTAATGTGAGGAAGAGGCATTCCATCAATTTAGAGCAGAAAATGAAAATTATCAACCAGCATGCCATGAGAATGGCAGTCATGGTGATTGTGCATGAAGAGCATCTATCGCAGCCAACAGTATCTACCATTATTAAGGTAAAAACCAATAATTGACGCTATAAAGGCATCCACTTCAGTCCATTCCATGATCATTACAAAGAAGAGATCAGGGCCTTTGGATGAAATGGAGCAGTTACTGGTCGTGTGGATGGAGGACCAGATACACAACTGTAAGCCACTCACCCTGTTCACCATTCAAAAAAGGGCACGCTGGCTTTTCGATGAACTAAAGAAAAAATTTGATGATACCCACAAAAAAGATTTTGCAACAAGTGCTGGATGGTTTCATTGTTTAAAAAACCGCCATAATTTTCAGTGTGAAAATCAGTGGTGGAGCAGCAAGTGCTGATGCAGAAGGAGCCGATAAATTTAAGGATGCTTTGCATAAGATCATCGTTAATGAAGGGTTCTTACCGCAGCAAATCTTTAATGTCGACAAAACTGGACTGTATTGGAAGCGGATGCCTCAACCTTCCTACATCCATAAAGAAGCAACAACGATGCCCAGGTGTAAGGCATACAAAGATCGACTGACTCTTCTGCAAATCTGAGGGCTAGCAAGAATCAGCAAGCATACACTTCCCGTGCATTAACACCTAAGTAAGAAAGCATGGATAACTGTACTGCTGTTCAAAGACTGGTTTGTGCATTGCTTTATTCCAGAAATGAAAGATTATTGTAGGGAAAACAACATCCCATTCAAAATTCTGCTGATTCTGGAAAATGCTCCTGGCCACCCTCAAAACATCGGAGATACTAATGAGAACATAAAAGTTGTATTTTTTCCACTGAACACAACTTCTCTCATACAACCCATGGATCAGGGAACCTTGGCTAAGTTCAAGGTCTATTATCTTCAGAACACATCTGCTCAGGCTACGGATAATGAGGAGAAAGAGCTCAGAATATTCTGGAAAGAATTCATTGTTCTGAACACCATTATGAACACTGGAAGGGGTGGAAGGAGGTCGATGTCAGGAGTTGAACTGTGAACAACTGTGTCATGAAAGCTGAAAACGCGAGGAAATCAGGTGCTTCCGCAATTTCATCAGAAAGTGTATGAATGGGATTTGGAAAATGTGCTAAAAGTGTATGTGAACTCATTTAAAGTTTCAAAAAGGATGAAGAAGTTGTGGAAATTAATAATAAGATCTTGACACTTGGGAGAAATTTAGATTTAGAAATTGGAGATGTAGAGCTAACAGCAGAAGATTTAATTGAACTTGCAGAAGACAGAAAAAGAGCAGAAGAGGAAGAAGAGCAGAGCAAAAATTTACGGCAAAAAAAAATGGCAGAGGCATTTGCCTCAACTGAACATGCAACAAAACTTTTCAGTCAAATAGATGTGAACACTGAATGATTTGCTAATGTTGAGAGAGCACTTCAAGATTCTATTGCATGTTACCGAGTCATTTATGAAGAATGAAAAAAATGCACTGTGCAAGCTACAATGGACTATGTGCTTCCTTAACCCTTAAGGACAGACTGAGCCTCAGTGTGAAGTAAAACAGGATTAGGGAGGTGGACAGATTGAGTCTCAGTGTGAAACAGCATTACGCACCACTGTTATGGTAATAAGGAGTCGAAATAGAGGTGCCAATACTTCTATATGCTATAAATTTCACTAATGGCAACTTTTATACAGACGTGAGAGTTAGGCCAGTTGCCACAGACGTCTTTTCACAGCCATCAGTAACCCTTGTGACTTGAAGGGGGAAAGTACTGCATCTCTCTCTCACACGAGTCTTCTTGTAAATTTGCTTGTAAATATACGAAGGGGTTGCTGTTGTTTTTTGTTTTTGTCTTTTATGATAGTATGTTGGTTGTAAATGTAATTTTACAAAGAAAATTGCAAAGAAATATTATAAAAAGCATGTACAAGTAAAAAAAAAGTGACTGAATCTTCCTTCTCATAAATTTGTGTGAATATTTTTCAACAAATATGCAAAAAATTTGTTACTGTTTTTATTTCTTATCTGTTTTGATATTGTGTGAGCAGTAACAATAATTTTATAAAATACAATAAATTTATTTATTAGAAAAAACATATAAGTTGGTAAAATTTACGATTGTCTTGTAAATGAGGCCCCACAAGGGGTTGTAAATAGTCATTTTCAACTTCTCGTGGAAGGTAGGGAAAATTTTTTAGAATTTTTTTATTTATACAGTGTAAATGTATGTGTCATTCTCTTTCCACTGATGTAATTTTTTTTTATTTTGCCGACCTTAAAGTTTCCCTGGTCTGGGGTGCTGCACATTGATAAATTATGCCGTCCCTTAAGGTTAAGAAAACGACCCCAGTACCACTGCTTTTCCTCACACCTTCCACCACATTTGAGCCTCAACCCTCTACATCTCGTGACAGCTCTTTCCTCAAAATCCTACCCCCTGTAACACCTGAACTAACAGCCGAAGAAATACTAGCTGAAGAGGAGGGAGTTGATGATCCTGCTGCTTATAATCCTTTTTATCTTCCGATTTTTAGTTATACATAGCCATCAAAAGCCTGACACCACTCAATGGATGGACTGAATCTTGGTGAGTATAGCCCTGTACAGTACATGTCTGATTGTTGTTTGTGTTATTCAATTTCTCTGTTTGTACTGAATTATCATAAGTCAATCTGCACTGAACCTCCAGAATTACCTGATATTAATAATTATACCATATATGTATAGAGTACTATATTGTACAGTATAGGCTAAGCTACCATGTATGTATAGATTGTACTGTATGCCCTAGTGTAGGTAGGCTAATTTCAAGTTACAATTTCTTCAAATAATGGTGGGGTCATTGTAACGTAACCGCATCGTAACTGGTGGCATACCTGTTATAATGATTGACAGATATGTCCATCTTAACGGTGCAATGATCAGAAGTGCCTTATATTCACAGACCTTGGACTTCACAATAGCTGGAACATCTGTGAATATGAGGTCTAATCTATTACCAGAAACATGTGTGGGTTCTTCAATTAGCTGGAAAAGATTGGAGGATACACAGAACTCATTTGCAGACCGGCCATGTGCTTTGCATTACATTCTCCACAAATAACGAATGAAGCTTTTGAATCCTGTGACTGAGCCATACTAATCCTTTCCAAAATCGTTGATATTTGGATTGCAGAAAACAGCAAATACATAAACATTGTAGAACTTACTGAAAATTTTAAAACAAAAAACTTCATGACAACTACACCAAATTTTTCTGACGGTAAATAGGTTGTCCAGACTTGGCGTATACAGCCATACCTTGCGCATGCGGGACGTTACGATGATAATGTCAGGGCCATTAAACCCAAGGATTAAAAATGCAACGCTTGACTTGTTACTGCTTACAAGAGTCTCAGATAAAAACAACAACTTGCAGTTACAGGCAAAACTCTGGAGATCAAGAAAATCTGACCTTAAGCCCCAAATATTTGAGTAAAGTACTTTGCAATTTTTCTTGCTGTAATGAGTAACAGGTCCAGGGTTCAGCTCAATGTCTCCCGAAAGAATTAAAATTAACAGCATAAAATCAATATCAAAACTAATAAACAGACTCATAACAACAGTAACATTGTAAAAATCAACAGAACAATAAACAACAATACCATCCACAACAACAGTATTTATATTATTTACAAAAATTCTGTTGAGAGTATAAATAAACATCACCATATGTCATTGAAAAAAGCGCCGACAGCAACTGGTTGACAAGGTGGGGCTGGCATACCTTGTAAGGCAAAAGAAATTCACCAGGTTTGCCATAACTAGGGGAAGACAGCCAGGATGGATTTAGAAATAAAATACTCTGAAGGAAAAGATTAGGTAAAAATGAAGGCACTTTCCTGATAATCCACCAAGCAACTTTTGCTTTCTTACCAGCCTGCCCTACACACGTTTTGAAAAAACAGAAAAGTGAACAAAAAAAAGAGGATAAATGCTTGATTGTACCCTCAAGCAAGGGAACTCAAACCCAAGACCATAGGTTTCTTGTTGCTCCAGATTAAGCCAGACAGTAACTATGCTTTTTAATGAGTTTGAGAACTCATATTACTGTGGTTATAAAAGTGTACGATACTATTTTATATCAATCTAACACTTGTTTTTGCTCCCTGCAACTTAACTTGGCTCATCAAATGCACAATATGAACTTCTGATGAACTGCCTACCAACAAGAGGTCAGGTTCAAGACATATTTCTGCAGGCAAAATGACTGTGAAACGCTTGATGGAACATTTTAACCTTAAATGAATCTGAATTTCTAGCAAACACATTGCTCATTAAGGTCCTTTACCATTCAACTTGTGTCAAATTGTAAAGTACAAATGTTTAATTAAATTATTCAAATGACCACAGATCATTTCAGACTTATGGGCAACAGTACAGTACATATAGTTTACACTGTATGCAAACTAACTAGCTCACTAGCAGACTATTTGAAAATAAACACAAGATTCCTTTCAGAAGGACCTTGTATAATAATTCTTGGAGCATTTAAAATACTTAATATTTTCCAAATTCCAGCCTTTTTATAAGAGGAGCATTTACCGTACAGAGTTCAAGTTTTACAAAGAAAAAGAAAAAGTAAAAAACAAACAAGATTGTATCTAAATGCCTAAATTGTGTATAGAGCAAACTTAATAAGCATTTTTGTAATCATGACCAGTTTTGGTTTTTTCAGCATATAAAGCCCTAGCCTGTAAAAGATCATTTTTGGACTTGAGTAACCTGGCTACTAGGACCTTAGGGAACAAGCAGTCCATAATCTACCTCAATTCTTCTAATTCTTAGGTTGATACTGGAAGAGGCAGAAACCTAGCATAAGCTCATCTTTAAATTTGTCCCACTGAGTGCTTAAATAAGAAAATTAAGGTGTACTAAGAATAAATTAATAAATTTTTGTTATTAAACTATGGCTTATGGAATCATCCAGTTTCATAAAAGAGTCAGCAAACTGTTCAGCAGAGAAGTTTTATATATCTATGGCATTTTTGCTACGATGACTAAGCGTTGAAATGCTGCATCCAAAGCTGTAGTAGCAAAGTAAAGTAAGATCACTTAACTTCTACTGGATTTACAAAACTAAGTTGAAAAGATGACAAGAGAACTAAATAAGAAATATAATACTCGCAGAAACAAAAACAAAAAAATACCAAATTCAAATGCAAATCACACTAACACTACTGCTTATAAATAAATTTCAAAAGCAAACCACACTAACACTGCTGCTTACTGTATAAATAAATTTCAAAAGCAAATCACACTAACACTAAAGTATTGACATTTGCACCTTAACACGTTCTTCTGAAATAAAATACTCAGAGATGACATGGGAAGAAGTACGGACCCTATTTAGAGACTGACGGACATCCTTCACGAAAAGACTAGTCACTGTAAATGCCTACAAAAAACAGAAAGAATTATGATTACCACTGAAATCCTACTTAATATCAATAATTAATTCCAAGTTCTTACAATGTCCATCTCCTTAGCAATGAGCAAATAATTATCAACATGTGAGTATAATCTTATATGACCAAAAGTCCAATAATAGGCCAGGATAAAACAATCAAATTTAATTGTTACAAAATAATCATTTAAGAAAAAATCTCCCAATTTTATGACCCGTATCGTAAACATTTAAATTTGTACTTAAAACTAACATTTATAAATAAGATGTCACAAAAAAACTAACTGCACTTGTTAATCTTGGCATTTATATGTGAAAACTCCATAATTTACAGACACAAATTTTTAAACTCAACTTAATTCTAGCACACCCTTGACCTAATTTTAGCACAAGCTCTCCAAAACTACTTGATACCTGGCTCTGTCCTTTTATAATAAAACATAAATATAATGGCCATTTCATTCATATTATATATATTCACCAATATTTTTACATATGTTTTACAAATAACTTTAGAGGCTAAGTACCCCATTTCCTACCTTCAACTTCCATTCCACAACAAGTCATTTTTCCACTAACAATCTTTTTTTTTTTAATAATTTTTGCATTTTACTTTTGTCATCTCATGTTACGTATTGTTTAAGTATTTTATTCCTCTAAATCACAAGGGACAACAAATGCTATCACTCACATTCACACATGTGGCATATTGCACTTGAGCTTTGTTGAACATCTTGATCTATGTACTTTAAGTCAATTGCTTTAATTTCAAAAGTTATGCACAACTACCCTACAATGCAGTGTTATTCTACATAATGGAAAAAAAACTGATAGACTGAGTTACCACACATTACCATGGAAAAGGTCAATGATCCCTTATTACTTATATAGATGCCAAAATGTGTTGAAAGAATCTACGTACAATACTTTTAAATAATCAAAATACCCTTCCTTTCAATGTCTTGCATTACAACTTGTTTCATTAAAACATCTAACCTTAGAATCACACACCTCAGCTACCCTTATAACACTAATGTAACTATACAATTCAGTATTCTGTTACTTTATTTATAAGACAAAGTTCACTGAAAAAATTGGCTACTACTATGAGGATTCCTGTGCAGGAGAGGGGTCTGCAACAAAACAAGTTTTAATGGCTCATAAACCACAAAATGCTCAAAGAGATCAGGCCTATCAACCTCATAGGGTTTAGGATGCTGCTGAGGCCAAGGAGGAGATTCAATGGTTATAACTGGTGAAGAGTAGGCAGTGACAAATCTTTCAACATGCTGAGGGACTATCTCAAGTGACTCTACACCTCTTTAAGGTATAGACTAAATTCAAAAACAAAAATTCCTTATAATGGAGAGGTAGTGCTTGTCTCCCCAGCTTATATATCTTTGGACTTCTAGTGGATGACTTTCCTGAAAAACCAATGAGCAATGGCAGACATCACTGGCCTTAGTCAGCTAGGACCTGCACTATACAAGGGACTAGCTATCCTTTAGTGATGTACCCACTGACTCATCCAAGGAATCTGCCACATTAATAAATATAAAAAATATAGAAAGAGCCTCTAGCCCAGGGTAGTATAAGGGATGATGATATATACTATATGAATAAATTGAAAACAGGAAACTGGAAAATAACAAAAAAAAAAGTCATTCATAAGACTGACCCATCTCACAATCTAATCTACTGCTCCTTGCCACATAGCACACATGACAATAACTTAACAAGACAGTCTAAGGACAAACAGACACACAAGAACAAATAACCTGATTCCAACTTTTAAGGAAGATGTAATCAATGGTATACTGTCACTTGATGGTACATGGTCAATTTGCAATTAATACAATACCATACTAATTCCAAGGCATTATATAATTTTGACTTCCTACAATGGTTAGTATTCTCAGTTAATTCTGGCTTGGTAATTTCAAACTATGGGCAGCCTAAATAAGATCTGATATTAAACTTAAACAGAAATTCAAAGTATGATTATACATTGGTCTAGTGCAATCTCTATTGCTAACCAGGTGTGAGGGACATTATGAAAGGAAAACTGTATCTGAAGGATTATTAGGAGTCAGATGGCTAGATAGTGAGAAATTATTCTATAAAGGATATTACAGAAGTTACATAGTCAGATTAAAATGCACTGCCATAAAACAGAAAAATGAGGAAAAGCCTAATCAAAGCATTTCAAAACTAACTTTGTAAGGAATAATTTTTACAGAACTTTTGCACTATCATGTTACTCAAGAACATTTTTACTTTTACCTATCTGCATGCAAAAGCAGTTATTGATATAGGCAGTTCCCAGTTATCGGCGGGGTTCCATTCCGACGGCGGGACGATAAGCGAAAATCAGCAATTTTTGGCACTTATCGGTGCTGATAAGCGCCAAAAATCGCTGATTTCTGGTTATTGGCACCTCCTTTAGGTTTGTATTGGCAATAAGCGGAAATCGGCGTGTATTGGCACTTAAAATCGCTGATTTTCGTCGCTAGACAAGCGCTGAAAAACCGGATTGCTGATAACCAAGCCCGCCGATAACAGGGGACTGCCTGTGTACACATTTTAAGAGATAATCTATCTTACTACAGAGTTTAAAACTGAATAATTCTCTCCTCATTTCCACATATGAAGTCAAAATAATACTGCAGATCTAACAGTAATTTGCATTTTTTATGAGTAGCTCTTCTTAAGGATTTTTTCACAAAAAATCCTTTCATTCCATACAGCCATTAAAAATTTTGCAAATCATTGTCAGCCATATAATTAACAATCATTTCCTTCATACAAGACCTTACATAATATTAAAAAGCACAAGGTAATACCTAGAAACAGATGCTTTATTAAAGTCATCTCATAAGTAACCTTGAACATTTTAAAGAACTGCAAGCTAACATTCAAAAGCTGTAATGTACACCACAAATTATTTAATTTACAATGAGCCTTTGAATTTTTTAAAACAATATTTTCAACATGACTTAAGCATCATCAAAGCAACTTGTAAAAGCCTACAAATTATTGCACTGTGATACAAGAATCTCGCAAGTTATGTACCTTTGCTCGCGTCAAGGAAATCTGACCTTCACGAATGGCAATGCTGCAGTAAGAGGTACAGTCCATAGCAAACTGTAAATGGCTAACAAGCCCCATATAGGACATTGCCTGGGATAAACAATGATTGGGTAAGGTACATGATAAAGTTTCCACAGAAAGAAAATAACAAATCGATGAAAAGTAAGATGTCTTAAAATATGCAGAGTATTGAAGTGCTTTTCCTTAATCACTGTTTGACAAAAAAAATTTATTTTCTCAGCAGTTCTATTTTATCCGAGTATATGAACCCATATCCTGGGTAAGCTTGTTACGGAAAAAAAGAGACCATGCAAAACTGAATTAAATTAGTATAGTTATTTAATGAGAATGAGCTACTTTGGACAGCACGGGAACCACTGCCAAGTCACTAAACTAGGCCATTTTTTAACACTGTGTACATGCAGTCTGTGAGATCAGGCAGTTTCCCTGTTTCCATGAATATCATTGTATTGTAATGAATTTTCTGTGCCTATATAAGTGGCAAAGTTTTCTTATGCAGTAAACATACCACTACGAAAGAATTTCCAGACATACTTCTGTAGAGAGCTAGGGAAAGGATCTTATTAATAAAATAATAGCGTCTCTGAAATGAAATCTAGTCACTCATATTACTTTTATCTCTTACACAATACTGCTTGAATTGGTAGGCATGTGGCTCCTGAATTATGTATAGCTACGGTATATATGAACCTAAAACATGAGGATGTACATACAGTATTGTGATGTGGAAGTGTGGTGGATGTTTCATGAAGGTGGTGGTAATTTGTTAAGAATGATTAGAAGTTTTTATCAGGAATGAAGACTGATTATGTTTTCATGACTATCCAATATTTTTGGGGGAAAAAGTGTTGTAAAAATCATGAAAAGGATAGGCGTTGTAGGTGAAAGTTTGTAGGATAGTAATTATTATTTATAGTAAAAATTGGGGAAAGGGTAGGAGCTATGGGTGAAAGTTTGTGGGACAGTAATTATTAGTAGTGAGCCAGACCACTAAGCTAATTTATTTAGATCTCACTGGGCTGACACAAAGAGCTTGTATTTATTTATAAAGTTTAGATTTCATTGATTATAATTGGGTTGACTGAAATGATGGAGATTCTGACTAAATTTCTCAAATTGATTCGTTTCTGAAACTTGACATTCATTGTTGATTATATTTTGGATATTTGCATAAAAATGATTAACTGCTATTGTTACTTTACATTCTGTACATCTAGGGATTGGATTGTGTACTACACATCACATTTCCATGAGTCAAATACAGTGGCCAATTCTAAAATAAAGTTAAAATTACATGTGTCATTACTTTTGATATGATGAATTCATATTCCAACAATGGGCTTGATCTGTTTTAACTTTTTACTATGAGGTTCATTGTTCCATATACTCTACTACCTACTGTTCATGATTTGATATCTTTAGAGATATTAAATAAACACTCATAGAAATATCTGCATCTCCTCTCTACATAGTAGTTGCAGCTTTGGCTGCTATATCTGCTGTCTTATTTCCTTCTTTTCTACCATCTTCATATGAAACAAAAATTTAATTCGTTGTGTAAGGATATTTTTGGATTATAAAACAAGCTGTGAACAGCATTTGGAATTAATGTTTGCTGATGATTGATGGTTAATGGTGATACATAAGTCACTATTTAGATTATGAATGAGTTTGGAGCTATCTGTAAAAGGAGGAGCTGAAAGTGAATGGAAATTATGAAGTTAAATGGATATCAGGAAATAGAGTAATCAATGCTAATACAGTATATACAATGGGAGCCTTTATAATGAAAGATAGCAGGATGAGAGACAAGATAGGTCGCATTACATATTATGCAAGAAAGACAGCTCTGCATAAGGTAAGGGAGAAAAAACAAGTATCTAAGAAAGTAAAAGTTAGAAAGTATGAAGGATTCTTAACCAAAGAGGGTGGATATCCAGTAGCAGTAATGCTTGCACTCATAACCCTTGAGATTAATGTAAGTTTGCCACCTATTCTATTTTCCTCTAAAAAATTCAGCATATGGCCTTTAAAATTCCCTCTATTGAAAAAATTTGGTCTCATTCTCCCTATTCTGCTAATCTCTTTAAGTTTTCACTGCAATGTTTCCATATACCTTCATTTCAAAGGTGGGGTTTGTGCTTAATGTAACATCAACACACCTACAGAAACTTATAGACTTTGAATCTCTTCTCTGTAATGTCACTTGCTTCAGAATTTCTTTTCCAACTTCTATCTCCAGTTTTGCTCTTTTTTTTCCCCTTGATTTCACTGACTGCTGATTTCTTAAAATGTGTTACTTGCCATGCTGGTGTCTTTGTCTAGGACACATCAATACAGTACATACACAGAGTGACAAGGCTATCGCAAGAATGTGGGGCAATTACTTCAGCACTATCCTAAAGTGCATCGAGGATACTTGAGTCTGTTCTTCTAGTGAGGCTTCCCCCCTTTTCTACACACTACTGACAACCAGTTCAGCTTTAAAGCAAACCACTCAATTGACACCTGCATCTACATCCTGAAAGAATTGCTGAACTATTACCTATCATCAGCCTCTCCTGTTTTCCTATGTTTTGTAGATGTGAGAGAAGGATCTGACCAAGTAAACTACCTGAAGCTCTTCCTGAAGCTGCACAAATGAGGCACACCTATATTTAATTGGCATTTTATGTTGTTGGTTCTCCACACAACAATCCTGTGTCAAATGGGGTAACGTATTGTTGTAGACCTTCGGATGGATGACAAGGCATTTTATGTTGTTGGTTCTCCACAAAGTAATTCTATGTCAAATGGGGTAACGCATTGTCATAGTCCTTCGGATGGATGATGAGGAGGGAGTGAAGAGAGCTTCGGAAGAACCTGTTAGAGGAAGAAGATCAAGAGGGAGTCAGAGAATTAGATGGTGAGATAAACTGAAGGAAGACATGGAGAAGAGGTTTGGTGGAGGATGATGCCTTTGATAGAAGGCAGTGGAGAAGACGCATCAGGCAACTGACCCTTTAACGTAGGGATAACTGTGAGAAAGAGGATTGTCGTAGACCTTTGGCTCCCTAAACGGACTCTGGCAAGGGGGCATTCTCTCTCCATACCTGTTTAATATGTACACAGATGCCTTGAATGTCAAACTGAACCCACTCTCAATCGGATGCACTATCAACGAAACACAATAAACAACCTCTGTTAAGCCAACGATATGGTTCTGATATCCTCATCAGTGCAAGGTCTCCAGCGACTCATCAACACTTGCCGCCAATATGCAGGAATTTGATATCCTATATAACAAAACCATGACCCAGTGTATGTCAATGCTCCAGAGATCGCTTAAGCATATTGCAAAACCACTAATTTTCTTCAGAAATCACTGTTTGGAATTCATGCATGAATTTCCATATTTGGGCCACATTATCATGGACAACGTACGAGATACGGCAGACAGAACAGAGGCATCGTAAACGATGCGCAACTGGCAACATGATTAAAAGGAGGTTTGCCTTCTGTCACCGAGACACAAATCAGCTGCTCTTCCACTCACAGTGCTACAGTGTATATTGGTGTTCCCTTTGGACGAACTATACCCGAGAGACCATGAAACGTATCACTGTAGTTCACAATGACTTTCTGAGATACCTCACAAACACTCCTAGCTATCACTCCGCCATGCAGATGTTCATAGAAAACTGCCCAGATAATTTGAAAATCACTGTTAGGCGAACAATGTCCCGTCTGATCACCCCTCTGAGAAACAGCTGCAATTCACTCATATAGAGCCACCTAACAGTGAGGCAAGAAGATCTAAATTGTGGGAAAGATGGGCTGATGAGGCATCTGTTCCTTAAATGAATTATTCTTTATTGTTGAAATTACGAAATGTCATCTACAGAATCTGTCATTATTATTTTATTATTATTACTATCATTATTATTATTTTTTTTTTAGTCTGTCACAGTCACCCTATTTGACTGGGTGGTTTTTATAGTGTGGGGTCCCGGGTTGCATCCTGCCTCCTTAGGAGTCCACCACTTTTCTCACTATGTGCGATGTTTCTAGTAGCACACTTTTCTGCCTGAGTCCTGGAGCTACTTCAGCATCTACTTTTTCCAGATTCCTTTTCAGGGATCTTGGGATCGTGCCTAGTGTTCCTATGATTATGGGTACAATTTCCACTGGCATATTCCATATCCTTCTAATTTTGATTTTCAGGTCCTGACACTTAACAATTTTTTCTCTTTCTTTCTCATCTACTCTGGTGTCCCACGGTACAGTATTGCGACATCAACGAGTAATACTTTCTTCTTGATTTTGTCAATCAACTTCACGTCTGGTCTATTGGCATGTATCACCCTATCTGTTCTGATACCATAGTCCCAGAGGATCTTTGCCTGATTGTTTTCTATCACTCCATCAGGTTGATGTTTGTACCACTTATTACTGCAAGCTAGCTGGTGTTTCTTGTACAGTCTCCAGTGGAGGGCTTTTGCTACTGAATCATGCCTCTTTTTGTACTGGTTCTGTGCAAGCACCGGACATTCGCTTACTATGTGGTTTATGGTCTCATCTTTCATATTGCACTTCCTGCATATGGGTGAAATGTTATTTCCATCTATTGTTCTTTGGACATATCTGGTTCTTAGGGCCTGATCTTGTGCTGCTGCTAGCATTCCTTCTGTTTCCTTCTTGAGTTCTCCCCTCTGTAGCCATTGCCATGTTTCATTGCTGGCCAGTTCTTTTGTCTGTCTCATATAGTGTCCGTGCATTGGTTTGTTGTGCCATTTCTCTGTTCTGTTTTTCATTCCGGGTCTTCGTCTACTTTTATGAGTCCTTCTTCCCATGCACTCCTTAGCCACTCGTCTTCACTGGTTTTCAGATATTGCCCCAGTGCTCTGCTCTCTATGTTGGTAGGGAATGGTGTTTGTATCCTCTAGGTAGTTGTATAGCCTTTTCGCTGATGATACCTGTTAGTAACTTCCACATTATTGGTAGGCAGGTGACAGGCCTGTAGTTACTTGCTATATTTCCCTTGTTCTTGTCTTTCTGTACTAAGGATGTTCTCCCTGTGGTTATCCATTTGGGCACATGGTGGTTTGTGATACAATGCTGGAGTTGTTCTGCTATTTGTAGGTGTAGGCCCTTGAAGTTTTTGAGCCAGTATCCATGGACTTCACTGGGACCTGGGGCTTTCCAGTTGGGCATTTTCTTTAGTTGGTGTCTGGCTGTGTCTGTCGTGATCTCGGTGGATCTTTGTTTTATTCTACCCATTTCTTCTGCCTTGATTTTTCCTAGAGCCATGTTGCAAGTTTGCTGTGTGATACCGGATTGCTCCATATGTTTTCCCATAGTCTCTTACTTGGTTCAGCTTCAGGAATTTCCTGGTAGTTGTCTTCCCCTCTTAGTTGGCTGTATAGTCTTTTCTGGTTGGTTTCGAAGAGTTTGTTCCGTTGGTATCCTTTAATCCTGTTCATGTACTGTTGGATCTTGTGTGCTCTGGCTTTAAGCCTCCGTTTTATATCTTCTATTGTGTTGTTTAGTCCCTTCTCCTGTACTTTGTATTTCCCATTCAGTTCCTCTCTTGTTTTTTTGCTTCTTAGCCTCTTTTCTGCCATCTCTTTCAGTTTACTCAAGTCAGATCTCATAGCCATGATTTGTTTTTCCAGGTGTCTTTTCCAAGGCGGTTGCTCTTTTGGTTTCTGTTGGGTTGGTTGTGATGGTGGTGTTTGTATCCCCATGAGTTCTATTACTAGTCTTGCTCCTGCATATTCCAGGTTATTTGTTTCTGTGATACTGGTGGTGTCGATTAGTCTCATTATTTCATTAACTTCACTCGTTTTTTTCCCTTAATTTCTTTGTATTGTAGGCTTTCATGGAGGGGATCTTTGTTCTTTCTGTATCTGGCTTCATCCATTGTCTGCTCTTTCCCACCCATTCCGACCACTCTGTTACATCTTTTCTGTGTCATCATCTCTTAGTTCGTCTTCTTGTCCTTCGTTGCTGGGTGATATTTCTCTTTCCAGTTCCTCTCTTTCTATTGTGGAGAGCCAGTTCTTTTTCTTTATGTTCCTTACTTGGTCTGCCAGCCTCTGTTCTGTTTGAGGGGTGTTATTTCTCTCATTCCAGATGTTGACCAGTCTTCTTCTATATCCTCTTTCTGTCGGGTTGCTTCTGATGTAAATTAGTATCTCCATATTACCTTATTTTCTTGTCTTGTCCATTTCTTCATCTGGTTTGCCTCTATAGTTCCAGTCTCTGTTTGCTGGTTACTGTCATTGTGGTGGTCAGTTGCTGGATGACGACCTCCAAGTACCTGACTGTCCTCCCCGTCGATTAGGTTGTATACCTGGCTGCATGATGAAACTCCTCTGTTGCCAGAGGTTCCATTTACATCATTGTTGTTTATTCTGTAATTTATTTCCATCATTGCTGAGTTTTGCTATTTAACCCATAGCTGGACCCTACCCCACTGAGAATACGTACTCATTTACAGCTGAGTAGACTGAGGAAATCATAGTATCCTTTCCCAGGAATCAACGCCGAGGAGAGTGGTCACCCATCCAACGACTGACCAGCCCCAATGTTGCTTCACCAGTCCATCGATGAGCTAAACCATTATGCCCCGGTGCCCTGTATCATTATCATTATTATTATTATTATTATATTTCTATTTTTATTGTTATTATTGATATTTCTATCATTACTGTGATTAATATCATTGTAGAGTTTTGCTATTTTCAATTTTCGTATTTAGCCTCCTGGACTCGACTTCTATAACCACCTAAGGTCTCTAGCTAGAAATTAATTGTATGCAAAGAAGTCACCTAAGGTCCATAGCTAGAAATTAATTGTATGCAATCTGTTTTTTTAATTGTTATAATTTTTTATGTTTTTTACCACTACAGGTATTCTCAATATTATTACTGTCATTATCATTATTATGAGTACTACTTTTTACAAGTCTTCAGCAACTGTGTGGATATTGCTGATTTATCATTTTTTATTATGTTATCTCATGTATCTAGATTGTGTATGGTATCGTCTCTACTTTGCATATTCCATGGCCTTGAGCAGAAATAAAATCTATTATTATTATTATTATTATTATTATTATTAATAATACCAAGAATTTGGGTTTGAATTGCAGATAAAGTTCTCTAATTTCATATCACGATAAATTATTAAACTGATCTGCCTCAACAACTATCAAAATTGCCAAACAATCACTTTTTATCTTTTAATATTTCCTTATTACTGGCTTTTAGCCTTCTCTTTCTCTAATTATGAACTTAAGTTAGTAGTGGAACAACAGCATAAGAAAAATTCATAACTCATGTTTATCCCTACCCACCTCTCCCACTCTTTTCATTATTCATCCTTATCATAACTCTCTCTCTTTGTGGTAACTTCATGCCATTTAACATTTCCTATCCTAAAACTATCAATCCCAGCATCAGCACTGATTGACACCTAAAAGAGCTCCTTTCACCCAGTTAACTCATATCC
Organism: Macrobrachium rosenbergii; assembly: GCF_040412425.1. NCBI lineage: Eukaryota > Metazoa > Arthropoda > Malacostraca > Decapoda > Palaemonidae > Macrobrachium > Macrobrachium rosenbergii. Next base: position 24,971,896 of record NC_089783.1, on the reverse strand, counting down.
TGTGCAGAAGGATGAATGAAATGAATTTTTATAACTATCATTATTCAAAATAGGCAAGGATTTCTATGGAGAAAGCCTCAATGTCCATTACCTTGCAAAGCAAGCTTCCCCTAATAAAACAAACCTCATGTATGTAAATGGAAAAAAAAGAAGGAAGGAAATAACCTGAGACAGATATTAAAATATCTGCATACAAAAACAGCAATGTAAAAACTTTGGTAATGGTGCATGGAACTTTAAAATAGTATTCCTACAGCTTCTCTTGAGCTGAGCAGTGACATCAATAAAACTGCTACGTAGGCCATTCCATAGTTTTACAGAAAAGAAACAAAACACTTTCTACACTAGCTGCTATGATCAGACAGTCTTTTTCTATCCACATCTTTCTAACCATCAGGCCTTGTTTATATATCATCATGATCAATTAGCTTTAAAAATAAAGAGGACTTACATTGTAGCATCTTTGCATAAAATCTGACAAAAATGATTATAGTAAATAAGCAAGTAAGCTACTGCAATATGAGTTTATAAATTACAGGAGACTGACAGCAATATCATGGTATAATAAGATAAAAGTGCTGAAGGTCATTAAAAAAAGTATGGGTACAGAAAGAACATTGACAGATAGGCTTTGAGCATCCTCATCTTAATTGACAACATCTGATTGAATTACAGTAAACAAAAATAATGCTTCAGGGGTATTAAGAGGGAAAAAGGAGAATTATACAGCACAGTGAGGAAACATGATCATCACATAACAGTCACTGAGGTTCTCAGAAAAAATACATATATTAAGTTTTCTGGACATGTGAAAATGTTTGTTAATGAAAAGGTTAAAAGGCATCTAGTATGGATGAACTATGAATCATTCATAAAAATCTCACATGTAGATGATTCTATGAATCATCCATAAACTCTCACAAAGCATTACACATCTCCTTGCAAAAAAACTTTACTTCAACACAAAATTAGTTAGTCATTACACAAACACAGACAAACCCTATTAATTATACAGTACTTAGTTGAAGAAGTTGACACATACACATAAGCGCACTTGGGTTTAAATGGGTATATTCTATCACTGTATTACATTTTCCTCAGCAAATCTAACCTTTATACGAAAAAGGGATATATGCCCTTCCAATAAGCAGGCAATATATGGAGTATATGTAAATCCACTCCTAACTACATTGTTGAATGTGTTGAGGAGTGAGTAAGCCTGAAAAGAAGGATTAAATAATGCATTCATACCAAATATGTATCAACTTATACAGTGACACAAATGTTTTGAACTGTTATTGTCATAAGCATAAAAACTACTTTGTATGTCTGCATGGTTTTTATTGCACGTATCTCTGCATGGTTTTTATTGTGTATGCAAATTTCAAAAGAAATATCTCATAAATATGGGATACTCAGAGAGAGAGAGAGAGAGAGAGAGAGAGAGAGAGAGAGAGAGAGAGAGAGAGAGAGAGAGAGAGAGAGAGAGAGAGAGAGAGAGAGAGAGAGAGAGAGAGAGAATTAATTTTATGATGCCAAAAACCTTGATGCAAAATATGTATACCTACCTATAAATAAATGGACATGTTCACTGGTTTGGGGACTGCTGTCAACACTGCTATGGCAAATATGTTATAAACCTGCAAAATGCTTTGTAGCATACAAACTACTGCTTTAGTAGTGTCTCTAAATTGCAAAGGATTTAAACTAGATAAATAAGAACAACAGCCAGAAGCAAGGAAAATACTCTCTATGAGTTTCAATAATATAAAGAGGAACCTCTGTTGTCAGCTACGTTAAATCTTTATGAGAGTCATAAAGATGAGTCAACAACAATTTTAAAAATCTGTACTATTATTTAACATTAACTGCTGCCAATATAGCTTACAGATTTCACAAACATTGGCTCCCATTCACAATAAAACATTCCACCTTTGGATCCTGTAGATCTCCTGTTTCTCCCATATTTTAACAAACTCTACGAACAAAGCAGAATAATTTAATTAGGCTTTGGGGATAAAACAGTCTATGGTATATATTCCTCTTCTAGGTACCTGTCATCATGAGTAACTCGTAAGTAACTTTGCTTTTAGTTCAAGGGAATTCAAAAAGGTTTTATATAACCTAAACAGTTAAGCATGGGAAAGATCCTAACTGCTATTTCTCATTTCTTCTGAAACGGATGGCTAATGATTATTTCTTCCAGCCTCAATACACTTCATTATTTTCATTTTTAAATTGTATTTCTCTAATCTATAATGTTGTAAAAAGTTGATATTTAAGTCCTTACACAGGCACACTGAATCTAGAGACTCATTTCTTGACAACAAATAAGCAAACAGGAAAAAAAAGGTAGTGAATATTCAACCTTGCCAGTCACACCCTACAGAACCTTGATATGTACGAATCTATACTTAGTCATATCAGTGACAGACTTCTCAGTTATTATTAATGGCATTTTATTAAATCTGAACTTAAGTATGTTTCACAGTGCAGTGGTCTAGGACTTTGAGTATTGTTAGCTTTTACTAGACATGACAAGACAGCACAGCATGCATATGAGTCTTGTTGCCATCATTCAATCTTCAAAAACTTTTCTAGAACATTACGTGAGGGTTACAGTCAGTGGGGTCTGAGGTTGGACTTTACCAAAAGAACACTGAGATGATGACTTTTGACCTGCAAAGTGAATCCATTATAATCTATGTAAGTATTTTTTTTTTAGCTCTCAAGTTGAACTCAGATGCTATTTAAAACCATTACTGATGTTAATAAAACTTTTAACAAGTTAATTTGATTTTCCCTTAATGGTTCTTTTTTAAAAACCATACATAAAAAAAATCTAACTTCATTTCCAAGACAAAATATTGTTCCATTTAGTATATCTAAAGGTTTTCTTCATTTGCTGCACATAAAGAATCTAACAGCTTTTAATGCAGAAAAGTTTAAGCTTGTCTCCTGAGGCCACTGGCTAACTACATAACAGAACTTTGTAATAATTGACTTAAGAACATAAATTTTATTAATGCAGTATAAAACCACATAATCAGAAAACATGAGCCCGTAACTGGAGGAGGCACTGCCTCAATCATTCTATTAATAGCAACAGCAAAAAATGACAAGTTTTTAAAGTAATTTGTATTTTTTTCTAACATACAAACCTGAGGTCTTTACATATGGGATTAACTTTCAGCAAGCTGGAAATCCACCCGTTAAACTTTTGCAAGGTGGTTATGGTAACAGTTACCGATGGTAGGGCCATAAGCACCACCAACTAAGTCAGTGCACATTCAATTCTATGCAGTTTACCTTTTGGCCCAGGTAAGAGAATGAGGGGTGGTAAGAGGTGGACCCTTATGTAAAGACCTCAGGTTTGTATGTTAGGAAAAATAAAAATTACTTTAATAATTTGTCATTTGTTCCTACACGAATACAAACCCTTGGTCTTTACATATGGGAGACTTACCTCTGGAGGGAGGATTCTGAGTAAATCTCTGAACTGACAGATAGTTTGGCTCACCTGGGTACTCTCTTCCCGGTAATGGAAGAGCAAAGGAGGAAAACCATACCTTTGATCTATTGAACAAGAGAGATGTTCAATCATCAGACTTCCAGGCATTTTGAATTGAATGCATGTAATATACTTGAATCGAAAAGGTTTGGATGAACTCACAGTGTCAGAGACTATAAAGCTAAGAATAACCAACTGGTTTGCTCATAGTCAGCCCCCCTCTCCCCTTGCTACAGAGAGGGAAGAGTTTGCATCTACTAATCCAAATAGAGCTACATTATAGAATACTCAGTCATCTAGACCACCTGCATGCACGCCAGTCCAGCATGTGACGGCTCGTTCACTGTTCCTCTACCCACTGGAAGAGGAAGGAAGACAGGAGAAAGGGAGGGGGCCAGTCCCACACACACACCTTCTCCTTGCAGCCATACACCTTAGGCGAGATGCAACCTGTCCCTCAAAAGCCGGGTGAACTACATGACTTGTTGAGCATCCACCATGGGGTCCAAGGATCTATGGACCAAGGCAAAAGGAGATGAATGTGATCTGCATGATTACATTCCATCCTAGTGCTCGACCGACAAGTTCTTCCTGAATGCAATGGACAGACCAATGTCTCTGGTCTCCAAAGATCCAGTCCAAAATGTACTGATGTCCACCAAGAAGTTGCAGGTACACTCATTTGATCAACTCACTAGTCATAGAAACGACAATTTCGATCGGACAACTCAAAGCTAATGAAATGTCATTGGCACTGGACTGAAAGTCTAGTCTTGCGAAGTCAATATAGATGTCATACTGTCATTGGCACCACAGGACCATACAGGCGGAATGATCACTCTCACTGATCACTTTCGAAACGTGTAGAACGAAAAAAGGCATAAGCTTCCAGATGCAAATGGGTACCAAAGATGTCTTACTTTATTCAAAGATGCGAGAAGACACAACAGAACAGCGCCAACTTCAGTAAGTTGAGAAAGGATTATGATCAAGCTTCTTCAGAGGTTGAATGAATTTCCGGAAGTCAAGGTGACACAATCAACTGTCTTTATCTCCTGACTTCAGCGAATAATTGTTGTAATTACATCCAACTTGCTTGGGAAGTCTGGTTGACAACTGTACTGAATGTTCTTCTGTCTGATCGTGTACCTGCACTACAATAGAGCAGATGAAAGGACACTAGGACCTTCTGTTGACCACAGCACTACCGTGGTGGTGTTGTTATCGTGCTGAGGAATGTCTATCTTGGATCTTGAGACTCTTGAAAGTCTAAAAAGAACTTTTTAAGATCCACATAATATTCTCTCCTCGGGTTGTGGATCAACTGGAGATTACAGCGACAGCAGCTACTGCTTACATCTCCTACTACTCACAGGGAAGTGAGACTACATCAAGTCAAAAGAAATGGAGCTCCTAGACACTACTTCTTGACTGAGTAGGTACCAAAAACAAGTTGAAACTTAGTTAGGAAGTACTGTTTTAGTTAGGAGGTACTGCTGATCTCCCGATGATTCAGGCAAAACGACGGGAAGTTGTAAGCCCAAGACTTGAATCATGGATGTGAAAGATGTCTCCTAGGTGCCAACAACATCTGAAGTTTCTAGGTCACTTATTTAGTACAGGAGCACTATGCCCTAAGGCCCACGAACATAGAAAAAATGCAGAGAGCTGAATTTTCTACTGAAGTCACCTTAAACCATACTTAGTTCATTGGAGTAAAGTTTATTTGAGTTAACAGTGAGCTCGCTGGGTAATCCAAGGTGGAGGCAAGATGGCCGCCTTCAATAAAAAAAACCACTTTCTGAACTAATGAATATAAACAGATGTGTTATATTCTTTTTTATATGACTTTAACCTGAGACAGATCGATTCTCATTGTATTTCTAATATGTGTAAAAGATTCGGCCATATTTAGCATTTTAAATAAAAATTAGTAACTTTCTCAAATTGAGCATTGTGTGCTTTTACATTTTTATGCAGTTCAAATAACTCTATTTTTCGTACTGTACTTGTTTGTCCAACAGCTTATGACTTTTATATTTTGAATTATCATTAATCAGAAACTTTTTTCTTTTTGACAAGATCTGACTACAGGAAGACAAGATGCTTGAGAAGTGTGTTTTCCACAACCAGCCAATTGACTCTGATCGTGGTAGGAGGGGTCAAAAGGGATTGGATAAGGTCGTGTCAATCAGCAGTGAAATGAAAGATGGATTGGACCAGCTGCTAGCAAACAGAGCACTTCCACTTCCTATACACAAGAGATGCAGGCAGAATTATCGCTTGCCTAATAATATTAAGCAAAGGAAATGAGCAGGTCTCAGACAGTCGAATCTGACATAAAGAAAGACTGTTGATTATGCTATGACAATAAAACAACCTCTAGAGAAGTGTGAGAAAATACATGAATCACCAACTAAGGACTTTATCCACTCCATACAAAAGAAATGCATAGAATGTTCTGATACATGAGGCAACGATGTACATGTGCGTATTCAAAACATTAGGGATACTGTGGATGCCGAGGTGAAATACCATCATGCATGACAGATTAGCTTTCCTTAGGGCTGGAAGTCTATGCAAAATCCCAGGAAAAGGCCTAATGGTCATCCTAAAGGGTCGGTCGATCAGGTGAAGAATTTAGGTTTTCTTCAGCTTTGTGAGGTCTTAGATGAAAATGTCCATGTGGTGTTACATGGAAGCTGGCCAGCCAGATATTGTCTAAGGCTTTAGCCAACCTCAAGAAAGGATGGTTGGTACTGAAATGTTCCTGTGGACTGATTAGCACATTTCTCAGACCTGGTACCTGTGGTTTTCTGTACTTTTAAGGGCAACTGTGCAAATCTACCAGTAGTAGCAGCAGACTGAACTATTGTCGTACGGGGCAGGTTTTCTTCCACATTCTCTCTAGCTGGCATTACCCCTGCAATGCCACCTAGATTATGCCATGTTCCAAATCCAGTCAATGAGTGTGTGTAAATATCAGCACTGTAAAATACAAAATTCACAAATGTGTCAACCCCTTCATACACCTCTCCAGTAGGCAGTATTGCATCATAGAGACGTAGTACTTCTCGGTAGTCATCTGCAAATGCTAGACTGCTGAGTAAATCTACTAATTCAAGTGACTCTAGTTTAGCATTACAGTACACTGATATTTCTAAAAGAATTGGGGAGATGAATGACCTGAGGTAAGCAGCTGATGTCACACTGTGTGATATGGCAATCTTGTGGCATCTGTTCTTGATAATTTGACTAGGCAGCCTCTATAACAGTCTAGAAACTGTTTCTTCCATCTTGTCTTAATTGGTCACCTCCAAAACTTTAGGATAATGGGATCTATCATTTATGACAGTTTTTATTTCATCCTCCATAAAAACCCCTGCCATGTCAATAATTTCTTTAGGTGTTAGTCCTGTAACTTTATGATGTTCTCTCAGTATGCTATTGCCCTCATTTCAGAATGCATAAACTGTATCTTTACCATGATGACACGTGATGATCATGTGCTCATTGTACCTTTCTTGCAGTTTTGACTTCAGCTGTTTTGCTGTGTACACTTCACCGTCTCCAGATAAGTCTTTCAGCAGGGAAAACCACGGCCATGGTCAGGTGAAGACGGAGAAGAAGAGAAGGAAGACTGCAACACTTCTTCACAACACGGGAGAACTTCTCTCGAAAAACAATGTCGACTCTGTCAACCGATGCTTTCATGAGACCATCAAAAGACAGATCCTAACCCTTAAACACCAAGCCTCTATTTACAAAAACGTCTCCCGTATGCCGGCGGCGTTCGGGAGTTAGCGCCGAAGCGGAAAAAAATTTTTTTAAAAAAATCACAGCACGCTTAGTTTTTAAGATTAAGAGTTCATTTTTGGCTCCTTTTTTTTTTGTCATTGCCTGAAGTTTAGTACGCAACCATCAGAAATGAAAAAAATATCATTATCATATATAAATATTGACATATATGACAGCGCAAAAAAAAAATTATATAATTTTATACAAATCTCGCTGTGAGCAAAACGGTTAAAGCTAATGGGTTATTTTTTTTCTTTGTATTGTACACTAAATTGCGATGATTTTGGTATATAACAAATTGTAAAACGATCAAAGCAACACAGAGAAAATATTATCACAAAATTATGCATGAATTCGTAACGCACGGATGTAAAAAAATGTTTTTTTCAAAAATTCACCATATATTGAAATATTGTGCTAGAGACTTCCCGTTTGTTGAAAAATGAAGCTAATTGATTGAATATTATTAGACTGTAAGTGTTTTAGCTTACAATTGCGTTTTTCAACCATTTCGGTCGAGTTAAAGTTGACCTAAAGTAGGATTTTTCTATTTATCGTGATTTATATGAAAATATTTCAAAACTGATAAAAGCTACAACCATGAGCTAATTTCTGTTGTATTCTACATGAAATTGCACACATTTTCATATAAAAAAGTTTATGTAACGACTAATGTAAACGATGCAAACATTACGACAACGTGATTTGAAAGAATTTCTGAGATGTTGGCCGAGTTACGCGTGCAGACGTAAGGGAAAAAGTTTTTTTTTTCAGAGATTCACCATAAATCGAAATATTGTGCTAGAGACTTCCAGTTTGTTGCAAAATGAAGGTACATGATTGAATACTACTAGAATGTAAGAGTTTTAGCTTATAATTGCATTTTTTTACCATTTCGGTCGAGTTAAAGTTGACCAAAGGTTGAAATTTTGGCACTTATCGTGATTTATATGAAAATATTTCAAAATGATAAAAGCTACAACCATGAGTTATTTTCTGTTGTATTCTAAATGAAATTGCGCACATTTCCATATATAAAACTTTATGTAACGACTAATATAAAATGGTGCAAACATTACGACAACGTGACGAAAGAATTCTGGCGCGGATGTAGGGAAAAAGTTTTATTAAAAAATTTACCATAAATCGAAATATTGTGCTAGAGACTTCCAATTTGTTGCAAAATGAAGGTAAATTATTGAATATTACTAGAATGTAAGAGTTTTAGCTTACAATTGCGTTTTTTGACCATTTCGGTCAAGTCAAAGTTGACCAAAGGTTGAAATTTTGGCAGTTATCGTTGTTTATATGAAAATATTTCCAAACTGATAAAAGCTACAACCATGGGTTGTATGTTGCTGTATTTTACATGAAATTGCGCACATTTTCATATATAAAAATTTATGTAACGGCTAATATAAAACAGTGCAAAACTTACGACAAAATGACGAAAGAATTTCTGAAATTTTCGCAGAGTTACTTGACGGCGTAAGAAAAAAGTTTTTTCAAAATTCACCATAAATCGAAATATTGTGCTAGAGACTTCCAATTTGTTGCAAAATGAACGTAAATGATTGAACATTACTAAATTGTAAGAGTTTTAGCTTACAATTGCGTTTTCCGACCATTTTGGTCGCGTCAAAGTTGACCAGAGGTTGAAATTTTTTGTAGTCGTTGTACGGTACGTCCACTCGGCACCCAACAGACAATTTTAGTCGACGTATGATACGTCCAGTCGGCGTTTAAGGGCTAAGTAAAAGTCACCACTGAGGTAGGGGGTACAAAGCTCTGCAAGGAATACACTGCCGACTGAGCGGAAGAAGAGGCCACCACCACAAAAGGGGTTCTAAAGCTCTGAGTGATACACTGCCAACAGATCCAGATTCCGGAACTGTAGGTCTACGAAGAGGTGAACAGGTTAGCTGCTGCAGCCACCGACTCAAAACACTGGTTAGGGTACACCAAAGACTGATGTGGCATCACTGGTACAATCAAAGGGAGAGCATTAAGGTTAGCAACTTTCCAGGCAGACAACACGGGAAAGCAAGAGGACAGGAAATGAGACAATAGGCCACTGTAGGCTGGTACTACTGGAAGGCCTAGAGAAGCCTAGATGCAAGCCAACTTCTGAGCCTCCGAACCTGAGATAGAACAAGATGGCATTGCTTCCTCCCTCACATGGGGAAACCCCACCCCCAAACGCCCCGAGAGCTGGGGCAGCCAGAGAGAATATCTCCTGACACCTCAACTGAAACTTCCAAAGACAAAGATATGGAAGAATGGGAAGGGGTAAAATCTTCCAAGGAAGAATAAACTGGCGGAAGATTGGGAAAAGAAGGAACCATAAGGAGGCTGAGAAGCAGCCATCAAAAGAGGAGAAAACCCCTTCCAAGATGGCGCCTTCTTCCTCCTCTGACGCTTCCTCTTTGGAAAAATCCTCCACTGCTCAGGAGGCCAAGAACAACATTCAGAGGGGAAGGGAGCGAGCATTTTTAACTCAACCCCAAAAAAAAAAAAAAAAACAAAGACAGGGCAAGAAACAAGACAGGAACCATTGACACGAACTCCCACTGGTCGAGGACAAGTCGGGACCAAACGCACTGTCAAAGATCTTGCGACATCTGAAAGACTAATACATTACTGCGTAGTCAAAAAGAAAAAAACACTGTTTGTTCATGAAAAGGCATTTCAGAACAAGGAGGAAAAGAATGTCGAAGGGGGAAGTTCTTAAAACGAGGTTGAGAGATGTCTAAAAAAAGAACAGATGGGATCAAAAATTGGAAACTATCCTTCCAAATCACCACAGACACATGAATAAAGAAAACAGAATACATGAAACAAACACCAAGGAGATAGGTGTTGGGAGATGAAGGTAAAATGATATATAAGGAGAAAAGCTCCAAAACTTATACAGGCTAAAAACGAGTCAATATGATTAAGCAAGAATAGTAAAATGATATATTAGTGAGACAAAAACGTTGAAATGTTCCAAAATATCAATATATGCTTATACAGGCTAAAACGAGCTTTTCAATTATGAAATTACATAGCAAGAATACGCCGATCCGACGGAAGAAATATGCCCCAAAATGGCAGAATAATCATAATTTAGGTTTTTTTGATGACATAAAAAAACGTTTTCAATGCACCCAGAGCATTAAAATGTTTCATGATTTTTGACGATTTTCGACGATGTTCTCAATATATGCTAAGCTAGCAAGAACGGAATCGTAAACCGGGACCGCCTGTATAAAAAAATATATAAAAGCAAATATATTCAAACACAGAAGAGGTAGTCAAATGGCAGGACAGAGGAATATGTGCATCTATACTAAACTGCAACCAAAAAAACTGAGTAAAATTGAATGCAACCCATACCATCAGTAACTGTTACCATAACCACCTTGCAAAAGTTTAATGGCTGGATTTCCAGCTCACTTAAAGTTAATCTCATGTGTAAGGACTGAGGGTTTGTATTCATGTAGGAACAAAGATAGACTATGAAGAAGTCACGTTCTTTAGAGATGAGGATGAATAAGGCCCTTTTCTTGAGTGTAAAGCTTAATGTACTGCTAACAGTAATCCCTCAATTATCCAGATTAATAGAGCCAAGGGCATGTTGGATAATGTCGAAATCCGTATAATGACGAATAAAAAACCTAGGAGTGTGCAAGGGCAACTCCCTACCCTTCCTCATCTAACATTGTCAATACAACACAGTGGTGAACACTTAAAAAAATACTCTTATGAATAACCACCATTACACTTTAAACAGAAAAATTTGTGTAAAAAGTAATTATCTACCTTATTTTCCCATATCTGAAAAAAAATTCCACAAATACACTTAAAAACAAAAACGAGCAACCCCCTTCATTTTCTCTCACATGCAACAAGTTCGGTAGGCCACATTTTTCATTTGCAGCTGTAAACTTTAACGAACAACCACCATCACACTAAACTGACAACTTTATGCAAAAAACAATTATCTACCTCATTTTCTCATGTTTGTAACAAAATAAACTCCATGAATTGCACTTACAAACAAAAAAGCAACCTCCCTTCTTTTTTTTTTTTATATGTGATATTCATTTCGGTACGCTAAACGTTTTTCATTTACAAGCAGTCCCCGCTTATTGGCAGCATCAGTTAACGGTGTTTCGATTTTATGACGCTTGGCTAACAACATTGTTGACCAGATTTTCCAGCACCAGTAAGTGATTTTTGGCGCAGGTAAGTGGTTTATGGGCATTGGTGGGTGGTTTATCAGCGTTAATAAGCAATTTTCAGCACCAATAAGTGGTTTATCGGTGTCGGTAAGCGGTATCGATGCAGATTGCCGCTCACAGCGTCATAAACGACATTTATTACCATAATTATTGTGATGTTCTCATTGTTGATGATTTTTGGTTATCGGCGCTCGGTCGGAAACGGAACCCACACCATTAACTGGGACTGCCTGTACTATAAAATACAATGCACTGTTCACAGACAAAGTAAACCTCTTTTTTCTCTCGTATGCAACACAATATGATATTTTACACAATTTTATCAAAATAACTCTAATAATACTATAAAAATACTTTTTACTCTCACTTACCTGTTCTTGCTGCCTATCTTGCTTAAGATGGCCAGGTATTTTAAAAACTTCTAAGGAGGTTTACTAGTTCTCATCTACTTCCTCCTCCTCCTCCACTATCTCAACTGTGAAGTAAAAACCAGCATCTCCTCCTCCCTGTGCCTCCTGTGACCCCTGGAGGACATAAGTGGTAAAGTGGTTGGAAGAGGTGAAGAGATGCCTAAAAGGTCAGGGTCATTGAAGTGGGGTAGCGACACATCAGATTCTTGGCTGAAGGAGCCCAGCATATCGACAAAGGCAGAAGATGCACTTGGCCGCAGTTCCAAGCTGAAGGACAACTGAGTTACCAAAATGGATGGTGATGTGCTTGGGTACACGAGGGTTTGGGATCTAAAGTTTTGAGAGCAATTTTCAGCACCATAAGTGGTTTATCAGTGTCGGTAAGCGGTATCGGTGCAGATCGCTGCTCACAGCATCATAAACGACATTTATTACCATAATTATTGTGATGGTCTGGTTATCGATGAGTTTTGGTTATCGGCGCTTGGCCAGACACGGAACCCACATCATTAACTAGGACTGCCTGTACTATAAAATACAATGCATTGTTCACATACAACCCCTTTTTTCTCTCGTATGCAACACAATATGATATTTTACACAATTTTATCAAAATAATATCTAATAATGCTATAAAAATACTTTTTACTCTCACTTACCTGTGCTTGCTGCCTATCTTGCTTAAGATGGCCAGGCATTTTAAAAATCTCTAAGGAGGTTTACTAGTCCTTCTCTACTTCCTCCTCCTCACTCCTCCACTATCTCAACTGTGTAGTAAAAACCAGCATCTCCTCCTCCCTGTGCCTCCTGTGACATCTGGAGGACATAAGTGGTAAAGTGGTTGGAAGATGCGAAGAGATGCCTAAAAGGTCAGGGTCATCGAAGTGGGGTAACAACACATCAGATTCTTGGCTGAAGGAGCCCAGCATATTGACGAAGGCAGATGTACTTGGCCGCAGTTCCAAGCTGAAGGACAACTGAGTTACTAAAATGGATGGTGATGTGCTTGGGTGCATGGGGGTTTGGGATCTAAAGTTGTTGAGAGTACTTTGATGATATGAACGATAATTCTGCCTGGCAATGACATGCCTTCTTAACTAAAATTTGTGCAGCTGAATTCAAGGCCCCAGGGAATTCCATGGGGGTCAAAGTTGGGGTGCTTCGTTATCTCTATAACTGCATCAAAGGTCATTCCTATTTGCTTGTATGGGGGGAGTTGCTGTGAAACAATGTCACTGTTGTCATCAGCAGCTGCTTCTTCACCAGCAACTGCAGCAGCATCTCGCTGTCGGAGAGAAGTTGGTAGTCAGGGTTCCTATCGTCGTCATTCAACCGCTCCAATATGTCATCCTCTGGAACTTCCTCACTTCCAGTTGTGAGTGTGGCATGGAAGTTGTTGACCTCGAACCCTTGGAAGTCCATCATGGCCTCTTCTCCATTCAGAATACGGTTCCAGGCATGGTTAAAGGTCTCTACAGTATGTCCTTCCAAGCACCGGCAAAGTTGTAGATAGCAGACTTCAACAAATACTTTTGAAGATTCTCCAGGGTCCTTTCCCTGTGTATCCAAGCCTTGCTTTTCTCCTTCTCGTCTTCCAATACAACCATCACCTCCCCCAGGAACATCCTCTGGTAGTGCCATTTTGTTTAAATAATAACACCTTGGTCCATTGGCTGAAGAGTGCGTTGTATTAGGAGGCAAATATATGACCCTAATATGACCTTCATCACCAACCAATTGAGCAAGATGTCTAGCGATGTCAAGGTCCTGTGTCTGATGACGAATAACCTCCTTACAAAAATGATTATGGAACCAATCAGAAATTACCTTGGAGGTGAACCAAGCCTTCGCCGAATAATACTAAATCACTGGGAACCTATACATCAACCCTTGCAGGACACGTGGTTGCTTTGCATGTCCAACTACCACTGGTTTGCAATGATGCCCACCTATAACAAGCAAAAATACGTTACTTGGAAACCTTTCAACCACAAAAATTCTTTTCCTTTTCATCAGCCAAGGTATTTGTAGGTAAGAAACAACAGAACAGACTTTCAAATTAGCATCAGGATTATTCTCACCAACAGCCGTTGTTACTGAAACCACATTAAGGTAGACTGATCAATGTCATCATGAGGGCCTTTTACCATGACCATGCGGGCTTGACTCTTGGCCTTCTTTTCACCGAATTCCATTGCATACCTTTCCAGCTTGCCCTAGGAAATCTTAATATCATGCAGGGTTGACTGGGCAATGCTGTACTCCTCCATTATATGTGACCAGGTCCTACAATGCACCATCTTCTCAACAATTTCTAATTTCTGTTTAAGGGTCAACACCTTCCTAACCCTCTAAGGACAGGGTGGGGCCATACACACAATCAACAGCATTACACACAACACAATCATGACCTATAATGCTGGACGCACTGCTAAGAATGCCACATGATCCACATGTAAGTACTGTACAGTTAACACCCTACTTACAAACATTCATGTTACAAAAATTCAGATACAAACAGACAGTGTCACAGTTAAAATTTTCTTTTGGAGCACTCCCCTTTGTCATTCTGAGATACGAATAAACAGGGTGACAAGTTAAAACTGTATTTGGAGTGCTCCCCTTTGCCACCCATTAGTTTAAATTTTGCTCTGCACATCTATTCTGCTAGTAAGAATTTTTGCAAAGAACAGAACACATGGAAGAAGAAGAACCTCTTCCTTTAACCCCTTCCCTGATTATCCTGAGTACTCTCATGATCAATTACCATGTATTCTTCTTACAATCACGTAAATATACTCGTCCATGCTCGTATAATATTCCTACTAACAGGCAGTTCCCGGTTAATGGCGGGGATTCCATTTCTGGCTGAGCGCCACTCACCGAAAATTGCCAATAACTGAAAATTGCCAATAATTATAGTAATAAATGGGTTTACAATGTCGTAAGTGCCAATAAACCTCTTATCAGCACTGTTAACTGCTTATCGGCGCCAATAAACCACTTATCAGCACCAATAAACCACTCACCGATGCCAATAAAACCACTTAATGACAATAACCCACTTACTGACACCGAAAATTGCTTAATGTCCCCAAAAATCTGGTTAACGGTGTCGTCAGCCAAGCACCGTAAAACTGTTAACCGACACAGCAGATAAGCAAGGACTGCATGTATTTCTATCTTCCCAATTTCACTCTTTAATTGATGAATTCCCATTTTCTACATTTCTTCTCCCCATGAGAAACGTTCAGTACAGCAAGCATTTTTGTCAATAGATGGTTGTGTGCACTGTTTATTTTGTGAACTTCCACTGTCAGGTGCTGCTCCTCCAAAATTCTCTCCAAGTTCATAACTTTCAAAGCATGGAAAAAATACTAAATTTTGAATGTTGCATGAATCAAAAATTTTTTTTTCTTTTTACCTTTCTAACATATAAAGTAATTCTTTATAATATTGTGCTGCATGATTTAAAAATACAGTGAAAATAGTATAGTCTATACATAAAAAAACTATGCACTACTGTACATATTAAAAATCAGCTTAAGAAAAATTCAACATACAAACGGCCGGCCAGGAAAAATAACTTGTCTGTAAGTCGGGTAGTGATTATACTGTACTGTAGGTATGAATGTAGTCCACTTGAGAACAGTTCAAACAAGCGACTGATCAAAAACAAAGAGAGAAAACAGTCTTTGATTCCAAGTGCACTGACTCTTTCCGGATGTAGCCAATCAACTTAGGTTTATGACTCTATCAGCCATTTAAACTAAAAAAAAAAAAAAAAAAAAAAAAACAATGACATAGTGTTTCTGCCAAGAGTGAGAAACATGAGAAGGTGCATGGTTGGACATGAGTACTTATCTAACCACGCACCTACGATTTGCTCCTAAACAATGACATATCCATGTCAGCCAATAACAAGTGATAAACAACAACATTACACGACGTATTGAGTGACGTCAAGCTTTTGAACCAATAACAATTACGAAAGCTAACTCTTTCCCTCTGTATGTTCATGAGTTTGTTTCTTAGTGCGTTACTGTATCATTAGTTTACATTTTTTTTTTTTTGGTTTGCTTAATTTGCTGTATCATATTTCATTACAAGTTTAGTTGACTCCAAGTATGGTTTATCACACATATCAAAACAGCAAAAAGAATACTTTATCACTGTTGATATTTCATCTCTAATCACCGTAAAAATATTCAAAATGTGAATTTCATATGTAGACAACACAATACCAAGCAGGCTGTAGCAAGTTCACTGATGCCATCAAATGAGTGCATGCATATCTGCATATGTTTCCATTCTTTATGCTTTGCTTGATTTACTGTACTGTATTTCATTACAAGTTTGGTTGACTCTAAGTATGACTATCACACATATCACAACAGTGCCCAAGAGAATATTTTATCACTGTTGATATTTCATCTCTAATCACCATAAAAATACTCAAAATAAGAATTTCAAACAGAGACAAGACAAAACCAAACAAGTTGCAGCAAGTTCACCACAGTCATCGAATGAGTATGTAGATATGTATTACATTTATCTTTTGGTTTGAAAAAATTAAAAAATTAGAAAATACAATAAAAATATAATCGAGAACACTGTAGCATAAAATATAAATAAAAAAGGAGTGTGTGTTTTACTGTACTTAGGCTTTAATGTTAATGTACCTCAGTTATTGTTCTCTCTCCCTCTCTGCAAACTGCCCATCCTCTCCCATGGCACAAGTCATCCAACTGCAACCCCCACCCTGGAAACTTCTTGAGGCTTCCCCCAACCCTAAAAGCCCTTTCTCAGTCTGAGTGTATGCAGTGTTACCATCATTTTTGTAAGGCCATGCAGCATTGCCAACCAACAGATGGTGGATTTTTAAAATTTTTAAAAATTTATATACATCTTTGGGGCCTTCATTTGGGTGTGTCAGAAAATGTTGAGTGTCAGCTAATGTCAAGTGTTGGATAATGACGATCCGCATAATTGAAGAATTACTTTACACTGAAATCCTTAAGCTTTATGAGAACTACTGTCCTCATTGTCAGCCTGAATGCAACTGAATATAAATTTCTGCTTGGACAGAAAATTCATATCAGGTTCCTACTCGACTTTCTGACAACTACAACAGTCCGGTTTGTTGCAGTTATGCTGCTGCTCTGCTACTCTATTGGAGGGGTTAATCCTGGTTGTGAATCAAAATGTTGAAATATCTGACTTTCCCTCAGTCCATTATTATCTTCCCTGAAGATTCTGGAGAGCTATGTTTCTCTAAGGATAAGGCTGGAATTTACCTTTTATCTGCTACTGTATCAAAAATTGTTTTTTTCCAGCCACTATTGGTACTGAATCAATTAAGACCCCGTCCACAACCCTGTAGTACCTTACATTATTCTCTCTTTCTCTTAGTTGCTTTCCTTTATTGCTATCCAACTGGTAAATATACCTTGCTTTTTTAAGAGCATTGTCAATGAACTAAGTGGGACATGCACAATCAAGGAAACATTTTTTTGTGACTTATCTCTTTGTCTAAATAAGTCAGGTCACAGAGTCTATGGGCCCTTAGAAAAAGAGCTTTGGCTACTCCTTTTTTTTTTTTTTTTTTTAAATTATGATAGGAAAAGTCATTAAAGTACAAATTTGTCTGTGTGTATGTGTGTGTGGCTTTATAATACACTTTTGTTTTGAAACCCGTCTTGCTTTTTTCTATTCATACATCTAAAAAGGGAAGGATATTGTCTTGGCTTTTTTTCAATGTGAATTTCCATAAAATTCACACTGGAAAAGAGCCAAAACAACATCCTACCCCTTTTAGATGTATCAGCAGAAAAAGCTAGGCAGGCTTCAATATTCAAGTGCGCCACAATGCTCTTGAAAAAGCAAGGCATATTTACTATTTAGAAAGTGGAAAAGTAGTTGACACAGAGGAAATAATAAAAACACCCTATCACAGTAAACTAAATGAAGTCACCAAAAAATTTTGAGGATAAACGACACATTTATCGTTCTGCCAATGCTCTCCATAAACCCCTTAATAAGAAGAAACTGAGAAAATGAATAAAAAAGATGAAACCTGGGTGTACATTACATGTAACAAGTGAAATTTGCAAGGTATATGACAAGTGAAATTTGCAAGATATCTCAAAACATGCATTGGGTGTATGTTATCAGTTGTATCCCACATACTGTTGAGAGTTTGACCACATAATGAATTTTAAGGATAGCAAACTTTTACACAAAAGCAATAATGTAAAGTGTGATAGGGTTGTGGAGGGGGTCTTAAATAATTCAATAACAACAGTGGCTTGAAACAAAAAATCTTTAACAGTTTGGATAAGACAAATGCCAGTCATGTCCTCAAGGAAACTAAGCTCTCCTGATTCTTCAGGGAAGCTAAAATCCAGAGTTATTCCTTGGACTGAGGGGAAAGCCAAATACTTGACGATCTTGAGACACACCCAAGATTAACCCTCCCTCAATGAGCAGCAGATAGGCAGCCTAACCACAACAGACCAGATTGGTCAAGTTTTCAGAAGATTAAGAAAGAACCCAATATAAATATTCTGTCCACACAAATTTTTTTTCAGTTATATTCCCTCTGATGATGAGGATAGTAGTCCTCATAAAGCTTATGGATTTTCAGGATATCTTTAGTTATACATCAAAATTTACACTCTAGAAAAGGGTCGTAATTTATTCTCACTATAGGTGTTATGCAAGAACCTTTTCTGGCAACCTTTAGCATCTTGCATATGCTTGCTGTAGTGATGAAGTACAGGCAATAACTTTGATAACTTTACTTCTGCCATTAATTTAAGTTAATTTATGACAGTAGTTCATGAGAAAAAATAAAGCTCATTTAGATCAAAGTTTGGTGGTACTATGATGGTTGAGACATTGCCTTACTTATGATGCTGTTGAACTTTTGTTTCTCCAAGAAACTACAAGTCTTGTTAGGTTCCCTTTTGTTTAAGGTCTAGAATCCTCTGCAAATTTACTTATTTTATCAGTAAGGTAGTTTCACTGGCCTTAGTATGAAAGTTAAGAGATCTGCTATTATTTCTACACTGACACCCTGATCATGCTTTTATGAGTCTGCATTTCCTTCCCTCCACTTTGAATATTCTAAAGGAGTTTTTAGACTGGACTCTATAAAAACTATTGTGACTGAACATGAAGATCACCTGAAATTCAACTACTGTGTATATTTACCATATATGCTAGCACACAAGTTGACATCTTAATTCTGAGGTGTAATTCACATTTTGAGTTTATTTGCCAAATAAGTTGACCTCCAAATTACATGGGCTACACAAACAAAAATTTGGAATGTAACCTACAAAATTATATAACTACAGAATGGCAAAGGGGCTGCACTGTGATAAATATGTCATATAGGAATATGATTACCTGAGCACATTCTGAAAACATCAGAATAGGTGCTAAAGAAAAGGATGAGAAAATCATCAAAATCAACATTTCAAGCCAGGGGTCAGCAACAGAAGCTGTTTTCACAATGAAGCAACTATGTGAAAAGTACCATGCAAAGAGAGATGTTACCCAACATATTTATGGATGTCGAAAAGGTAACCGACATAATAATGAGACAATCAGATGGCCAATTCAAAGGCCCATATACTGAAAAGACTCAATAATAATAATGATAATATAATAATGAGACATTTAGATGGCCAATTCAAAAGCACAGATACTGGAAGGACTAAGTAACCTAGTAATGTTACTATACCATAGCAAAATGACAGCTGTATACAGTACATATTTGAAATTATTGGTTTGCCCATCAAGGATCAGCCCTGAACCATCAGGCGCTTATTATAGTAATGGTGAATTCTGTAAAGGAAAGCAGACAACCTAATACTACGAGGAAAACCTGAGGGAGTGGTTGTGGAAATGTCTACAAGTTCAAAGGACTGGATGAAGATGTGATGACTGAAAATCAGTGTAAGCAAAACAGGATTATGCTGACTGGAAAAGAAGCAAAGGAAAAAGTATACTGCAATCAGAAGAGCAGCCATGTGGCTGCTTTGGGAAAGATGTATAGATAAACTCAAAAATGTGTACCAATTGTAACTTATGGTGTCACAAGAGTTGCTCTGGATTGCAGAATATGTAGAACTAATGAGAGATTTATGAGGCCTGAAATGTATTAGAACAAATCTGGAAAAGGCAGAATAACCAGGCTGTTGTAAGTAGGCAGATCTTAGAAAAGGAAGAACATTTCCTTTATCCTGAGAACTGTAAAAAAAAAGGTAGTTACAGCTTGGATGAAGTGAAAAGTGGTAAACAAACTAGTGGTACATAAAAATATCCCATTAGTAGAAAGAGAGCAGACATGATGTCTACATAGGGCATGTACTACTCTATGTAACAGAAGCATGGCCATAAACAAAAAAATGGAAGTTAAAAAGGTGTACCTATAGAATGTTAAGAATCATGGCCACAGTGCAATGGGAAGATTACGTTGCAAATGAGAAAGTGGTAGAGAAGTGATGTCTAGCATCAGGTACACAAACTCTAATATTAAATATTGAGATGGTTTGGATATGCATGAGGATGGGGTGAAGAACAGTCTGAAAAGCAGTAGATATTGAAATAGAATGACAAAAACCTGTAGGAAAGCCCAGGAAATCATGAAGGACATGCATGAACAAAGATCTAGACTTGATGCAAGGGCAGAAGAAAGTGTAAATGACATAGAAGAGTGGTGAGACCTCAGTGCATGTCTAACACCAAAAGGGAAAAGCTAATGTAAGAAATTTTGTGATGATGATAAATGTAACTTAACGCGATCCTAGCTTCCTATTTACTGTTACTCATAGCTAGATTATCGTAGAGCAATAAAAACTTATAGTACATACCACAATGACTGAGAGAGTGTACTGATGGAAATGAAGATGAAGAAGTTTCATGAAAATGAAGAGTTTACAGTTGGAAACCTCTTCCACATCAAGGACCATACCTGTTGTTACCACAGGACCCAATTAGTACTCCTGTGTACTGCATCCACATGATAAACATTCAGAAATTCTGCATGGCACCTCCACATGCATGCCAAGACAAACATCATAACTTGTGAAGCTTTACCATCAGTTATTTCATATAGGCCCTTAAAATAAGTTTCTGAGCCACAGCAGGATAGTACCTCTCATTACACTATATTTGCTTCTTGATGTCCCTCAGGCGAGAAACGTAAGGAAGTACCTACTACGAACACCATAAAAAAGTTAAGTATACCTTAGTTTAACCAGACCACTGAGCTGATTAACAGCTCTCCTAGGGCTGGCCTGAAGGATTAGATTTATTTTGCGTGGCTAAGAACCAACTGGTTACCTAGCAACGGGACCTACAGCTTATTGTGGAATCCGAACACCATTATAGCGAGAAATGAATTTCTACCACCAGAAATAAATTCCTCTAATTCTTCATTGGCCGGTCAGAGAATCAAACGCGGGACCAGCAGAGTGCTAGCTGAGAACGGTACCCATCCGTCCAATGAGGAACTATGAACACGAGTCTCCATATATACAGATGAACTACTCTTACATCAAAACAAAGAAGGAAGTTTAGATACTAGCATGGTACAAGGGTGACATTAAGACAATCAGCACACTGCCTTTAGCAGGGCCACTCAACATTTCTTTGAAAAAAGATTGACTACAAGATCAAGCCTATTTACTTTCAATTCTGGTAGGCATTATCCTACTCAAGAGTGTGCTCTTCACTGACTTAATTCAATTATTATATTATTATTCAGATGAACCCTACTCATAAGGAACAAGCCCACGGGGGCCACTGACTTGAAATTCAAGCTTCCAAAGAATATAGTGTTCATTAGGAAGATATAAGAGGTAGTACAGTGGACCCACACATATTCGCGGTTCTGGATTCGCTGCCTCACCTATTCGCAGATTTCTCTGTGGAACACATATACATGTTATTCGTGGAAAATTCGCCTACTCGCGGTATTTTTCATAGGGAAATATTCACAAATTACTGTATTTTAATATAATTTTTGTGATTAAATACAGGCAGTCCCCAGTTAACAGCGGGCTCGGTTAACAGCGATCCGGCTTTACAGGGCTTGTCTAGTGACAAAAATCGGCACCGAAAATCGCCAATTTCCACTTATTGGAACCGATAACTGGGTACTGGCGCCAATACATACCTAACAGAGGCGCTGATAACCTAAAATCGGTGCTTTTTGACGCCAATAAGACTAAAAAATCACCAATTTCCGGTTAGCAGCGATTTTCGGTTATCATCACACACTCAGAACGGAATCCCCGCCAATAACCAGGGACTGCCTGTACACTTTTTGTGATAAAACTATTAACATATTCAGGTATATTTAAGGTTTTTTTTTTTTTCGAACTATCCAAATACGCAGTTATAAGTGCTTTTAAAGGGGTTTTAAGTATTCACAGATTTTAGCTATTTGTGGAGGGTAGTGGTATGCATCCCCCATGAATACTGGGGGTCGACTGTAAAAGTAAATTTAGAAAGAAGAGATTTCACTCATTAAAAAGAAAAATAAATTAATAAATTATTTAATGCATAAAAATGTATTAAAACACAAGGAGAATAGTATTAAGGTGGTAATGCATTGCATCTTCGCTTGAACTTTTGAAGTTCCAATTGCACAACATCTTAGGGGGCACTGTTCCATAGTCCAACAGTGTGAGGAATAAAGGACCTCTGGAATTGAGTTCTACAGCGAGGCACATTTACTACATACTGGTGCTGCTGTTCAGCAAATCTGGTTGCTCTCAGTAGGAGCAGGGGATCAGGGATCAATTGAGAATGTGAAAAATCTCATTAAAAAACAAGGTTTGACGTAGGAAAAACCTATTTTTGGTACTCGCTGTTGAGTCCTCAAGGAGTTACCTTCCATGGTCTACCAGAGCTCCATGGTGACCAAACTAAAGTCAAAGAATTCTCTTTTAGTTGGTCTTTTTGGCCAGGTATTGTGTCGTAATGATTAATATTATAACACGTGATGAGTGCTGTATATAATGGACTCAAAGATAAGAGGGCACTTTCCCTTATCTTCAGCGAAGATGAACCCGGTGTTTATAACGTCAAAAACCTGCAAGAAAGAGATGTGACTATTGCTCATGCGTGTCTGCCCTCTTGTTTACAACCAGGCCGTTAAAGACCAAGGAGCCATTGCTCTCTGTTGGTCAATGCAGGATGATCCCTCGCCCAAATCCCATGCCTTTTCATCAGGGAAGTGGGAGGGTTTTGAGGATTTGACAGCGACTACCAAAAATAGGCTTTCCTACAAGAAAACCTGTTTTTTTATAGCATAGTCACCTGTTTCGTCCTCAAGGAACTTTACAAAAAACTTGACAGGTGACAAAAAAGGCTTAAATTCTCAATTTTTAATCCCAACACCCCAAATGAAAAAAAACTTCTGGTTTAAGGTCAAACCACTAATTTCAAGTCCCATTCTTTATTCCAAATACTCTTCAGGTTTTGGTACCAAGGAACAAGAAACTATACAAGAACTTACATTTTAGGATGTACTGTAGTTCTACGGTCTTACCTAAGCACGCTGGGTTTGGTTGCAGTACTGTTGTCCTTCTCCCAGTGATAGTTAGCATACTCATCAATAAGACCCCTGGTTTTCTGCTGTAGCACCCAGGGGTTAGGACTAACCATGACACCTACTGATACAGTGTAGTCGAATTTGTTCGAGCCCACGGCGATAATTTAACTGATGACCACACTGTACATTCGAAGACTTCTTCGAAAGAGACATTTCTGAAGAAGGCCACCGACGTACTTACTTTCCTAATATCGTGACCTAGGTGTGTGGATTTACCTTTTTAATGAGACACTACAATCATTCTCAGCCCTTGTAGGGACCACAGCGTGGATCCTATGATTTTTTAATAATTGTAGGAGAGTTCAATCAGTATGAGGAGGCATGGTGAACTGACCTTGGAAGAACTCCAAGAGGCAAAGAATAAGACCACTGTCATCATACAAAGGGAATATTTCCAAGAGGAATACGAGAGCTTGATGTAGGGGGTAAGGAAACCAAAACTAGCTTTCATACACCAGTTGAATCTTTACCTGGACAACGGGGTAATAAGGTGTAAGGGTAGACTAGAACACGCACAGTTCCCCAAATCTGTTAAGTTTCCCATAATTTTGCCGAAGAGTGTTATGTTACTCGGGTAGTTATTAAAGATCATGATGATGCTAATGCTCATATGGGTGTAAATGCCACTTTGGCGAGTGTCAGACAGGAGTTCTGGATCCCACAGATAAGGCAACTGACTAAGAGCATAATACACCATTGTGGTATTCGTACGAGAAAGCGGGGAAGGCCGTACAGGCCCAATATCCTCCATCACCTGAGTTCAGGGTGCAATGTAAGCAACCTTTTAATACCACAGGCGTGGACTATACAGGTGCATTATGGGTTGCGGGAAAAGGACAAAGCCCTGAGAAGGCTTATAACATCTTATTTACGTGGCCGATAACCAGAGGCATACATGTGGAGCTAGTTGATAAGCAGTCCTGTGACTTGTTCCTCATGAGTTTTAGAAAATTCTGTAGCAGAAGAGGTTTCCCAACACTCATGTTGAGTGACAAAGCCACTATGTTTGTAGCGACATCAGAATACCTTAAGACCATGTTGGAGAATCCCAGAGTAAAAGAACATCTGCTAGATATAAAGTGTAACTGGAAGTTCATTCCAGTGAGAGCACCATGGTTTGGTGATATATGGGAAAGGCTGATAGGACTTCTAAAGTCATGCCTAAAAAAGATCGTAGGCCAAGCCTTGCTCAGTTTTGAGGAACTGACCTGTCTGCTGGTGGAGCTGGAAGGAATTATCAATGACAGACCATTAAGTTACATGCCCAAGGATTTGAATCAGCTGGAAATTTTAACCCCTAACCATTTGATCCTTGGATGAAAGCTTAAGTCCTTCCCAAGAGAAGTAGTAAATTGGGAAGAGATCTATGGTGACCCTACCTATGGATGGAGAGTTCACCGAGAAAAGATTCCTCTAAGTATCCAAGTTGTGTGACGACTTGTGGAAGAGATGGGAGAGGGAGTATTTAACAACGTTAAGAGAGACCCATCGAGTAAGAATAGTGCATGGCTCTTGGCCCAGGATAGGGGAAGTTGTCCTCATTCATCACGAGGGGCCGAGGAGCAAGCGGAAGTTGGGCCAAGTGATCGAGTTACACATGGGGAGAAACAAGGTCCAAAGAGTGGCTTCTCTAAGAATGGCACATAGCCAGCTTATGAGGCCTGCAATTAAGTTACACCCCTTAGAGCTGTGGCAGGAGATGAGGGAAACCAATCCTGCGACAGGTGACATTCAGTCAAGCACCCACCCGAGCAGGAGGACTGCTCAAATAGCTACAGAAGCCAGAAAGGCATTGATAAGAACAGGACTATTGTAAATAATGTAGGCATAAGTTTTCTTGTGGGGAGTATGTCAAAACTTCGACAAGAGAGACTACTTTTCCACAAGTTGTAGCATAGTTTTATATATTCTCTTTAAATTTACATAAAGTGGAAATGCGTATTATGTAGAAGAAGGATATTATGTTTTGTTGTGTTTGTATTTAGTAATGAAGGGCGTTGTTTTAACTGTTTCGTGTGTAATATTGCTCAACCACCCGTATTGGTTGTTTTGTCCAGTAGTTAGTTAAAGGTTTGGTGTCGGTCAAAGGCAGCCGTGAAGTTAGTCTCTTCATAACCTTGAAACAGAGTGGTTCGAGCTAATGGGGACTCCATAATTGTTGGGGCCTACAAATCCACTTAAGTATTCCTATTCATCTTAAACTACATTTAGGGAAACTTCCTTTAGGAGATGCATATCTAGATGTAAGAATAATTTCTTGCGGTGTGCTTTGGATGAGGGTTGTGAAATAGAGATTGTGCTCATGCCAATCTAACCACTGTATTTCAAGCCAGGAACACTGAATGTGTCAATGGTAAGCTCATATTGTTATTTTAGTTAATATACACAATGCAATGTATTGATATAATTATAATTTGAATAAGCATAAGAACAAAGTAACTTGGGTGTCGTGCCAAAAGACTCAGGCTACAATTTGGGTCAGTACATTTCAGATCGTTTAGGCTGTACGATAACAATGACGATTTGAAATGCTATACTTATTCTGAATGAGTCGGAATACAACTACAACTTTTATTTCTAACTCTTCATTTTCAAAAGATGATGCTGATGTAAGTAACTAAGCAATCTTTTTTAATTCAAAATTACAATAAATTTTCAGCCAATTATTTACAATAATGGAGTTCATCATTCTGTTATAATTGTTTACTAAACACATTATACATGCTGCATACCCTATCCACTTCCCCAAGAGACTTACTAAATCTTCCAAACTTTATGAAAGCCAATTATCTCTCTTACATATCCCAACTACATCAAGAATTGTCTCTTTAATCCTCCACTCTTAGCATTTCAAATCTGGAATGTGGCTAAATATCTGCTCTTTATACATAGCCTAACAATACAATATTTTGGCCTACAAAAACAGTGAATCTTAAATATTCAAGGGGAGAAGAGGGGACTGCAAGAATTTGAAAAATGGTTTTATGAAAAATGATTTGAAGTGCTGCCTCCGTGCCATGAACTTTTAGAGTAAGCAAAAAATTTCAGTGTTGTAACAGTTTAGGTACCTGGTTATAAAGAGGTGGAAAGAATGTATTGTAGAGTAAGGAAGATAATTGCAATGGTCAACACTTATGGAGAAGGAAGTCTACAACAGCTTTCATGATAAGATATGATTAAAGTTTCATGAAGGCAACAATAACTTACATGTTACTGTACACTGTTAACCAAGAATGTCAAAACCACTAGAATATCAACTTGAACATAATCAACCATCATCTAATTTGTGGTGTTATGGCATTTTTTGTTTGATACAATACTGTATATGCCAACAACACTTTCCATTTGAATTTCAGTTTTGTGGCTGAATAAAGGGGGATCCCTATTGATTATGTGACCAATGTTTTATTGGTCACATAATCAATAGGGATCCCCTTTATTCAGCCACAAAACTGAAAAAGAAATGTTCAAATATTTAAGAAAAAGAATGTTCAAATATTTAAGAAAGAAAAATAAAATACCCAAAAAATGTTCAATTCTCATAATCCATTAATACCAGCACACCTGCCTACTGAAACTACAAGCATATACCCTAATTTTCCAAGTTCCAAGTTTGTAATCATCATGCCACCTACTATAATAAAAAACTTTTCAACAAGAAAACACACACTTCATGCAATTTCCAGATAATCTCAGGCAATACATATCTAGCTTTCAATATATACCATCATTCTCTTGACACAAACTTCGCCCTCTCGTAGATACATAACACAGTAGTGCATGATAGTCATTCCAAAATGCAAACAAGATGTCAGAGCAATCACAGACCATGCCTAACAAGTAATGACAGAAAAAAGAACGCTAAAGTTTAAAATACAAAAATTTTTCTAGTCAAAATTCATCACAATTATAATACTGGACTAATGGTAAGAATAATAAGCATTTAAATTAAAGTTTCATAGGATTTTGGTCCAAAGGTATGAGTAATAGGTACTCTAGTGAAATTTTCCAGGGGTGCTATATGAAACCATTTATGTAATTATCAGATCTTTAGAAAAGATATTTTTTCATACTAACCCAGCACTTATAAGTACACAATTTCAAGACCATAAAATTGTTTCAGATGCTTTGGTACCTCAAAGGTGGGCAAAACACAAGGCCTCAGGCAGCCACAGGAGTCAGTCTTCATACTTTCTGTTCCATGAGCTGCAGAAAATGGTGGGGCTGGGAGGTGGAGGCTTGCCTTGTAATTAATGGATTTGTTGAAATTTAAAATTCATAGTTGTGCCTTGTATGGTATACTGTATTTTACTTCTAAATATACAACAGTTTCCATCTACTTAATCGGTGTACCTCTTCATCTGATACATATGAAGATGTACACTGATTAGGTAGATGGAAGCTGTTGTATATTTAAAAGTAAAATACAGTATACCATATAAGGCACAAATATGAATTTTAACTATGAATTTTGACAATGCTTTTTGTGCTGATACAGTAGCACCTGAACTTTGCATACTCCTGCACTTATCAGCTGCAATGATATGTTTATGCTTTGCAATGCTACCATAGTAGATGCTGCATACTTTAAAATAAACCTCTTTAACCGAATTTTAAGTGAAGCATACAGGTTTGTTTAGGTTTGGAACTTTGTGGAATTGCTCTTATCTATAAGATACTGGGAAAATACTGAAGTGCAGGCTTTAATATAGGGTCAAACATTATACATGAATACTATCCCGGAAAAAAATATGAAGTAACCAAACAAGCAAACATAATATTCTTTGAAAATAAACATGTATTTTCTTTTAAATACAAACTCTTGTGGTCAGTAGCTCCTTCTAAACACATTCCACAACTCCACAAGAAAAAGAATATCACCTGGCAGGCAAGTACCCATAACAATCAGCACCTCTGGTGGTAGTCTGCCATTCTTCATTCTATTTAGACTTATTAAAAGAACTGAAAGATTTGGAGGAGAGAACTCTGTGTCAATGATGGGTTTGAATTAAAAAAATAAATTTAGGACAACCATATCAATTTACATAAGTATGAGTAGCTATTTTGGTACGAAGGCTTCTTGTTGTACGCCACTTTGCTGAGGTATACAACCTTCTGAGAGTAGGCAACTAAGAAAAATGAGATTTTTATAATAAAAAGGGATTTTGACAGAGGAAAAATCTATTTCTGAGAAGGTCCCGTGTCACCCGGTGAAATTCCATTACAGCACGAATTTCTAGGTATAACCTTGCTAGATATACCAGAGAAAAAGAGCTTTCAGGAAAGCTGGGGTTACTACCCCAGTCGAGCGTCTTCTTGGAAGGCGTCGGTATAAGAAGGGGTGAGTGAATTACCACTACCACGGAAACCTACTCGAAAGACCGCTCCTTATCAAAATCCCGGAACAGAGCGGTGAGCCGTTACAGCCCCCACACCAAACACCCGCCAGGACGGCGACACCAGCGCCACCTACCTCATTCCATGCTAGCACTAACCCCAGACTTGGCATGTGCAAGAGGGAGGGGAGAGTACTAGGTGATACAGGGAGGGTCACGGGTGACCGGGACCTTCCTCAGAAATAGATTTTCCTCTGTCAAAATCCCTTTTCTGAGTCCAGTCCGTGTCAGCCGGTGAAATCGTGATAGAGAATCATGCCAAGGCTGCAACAACCAGGAAAAAGAAATAAAGGGTAATCTGAAGAAAAGGCAAAAGTTTTACCAAAATAATTTTAATTAAGCAATCTCTTTCGTGTAGCAAGAACTCTAAAACTAAGTTATATTAAATCTAAGGCACATTGAAAAACTTAATACTATGAAACAAGGGCGATTCCCGGCACGACGGAGAAAAAAAGCCCCAAAAAAACCTTAAAATTACTTAAAGCAAGGTGAAACATGAAATGTGTACAAAATAACTCTAAATATAACCTTAATACTATACACGTAAACTTAGGCTAAACACGTAAGAGACAAAATCAATTAACATTAATATATACATCCATCTGGGGTACATGGAGCCAAATAAAAACTGTCCAGTACCCCACAAAAAAGCAATAATGGCATATCAGATTACGCTTTTTCCATTAACAGGTACAAGAAACAACTATATGAGGAGCCAGGCAGTGAGGTATAATCAACCAGGAGAATAAGCAGAAAAGTAAATGAGGCAGGCGGGCGGGGGGAAAGGAAAGGACAAGGATATGATTAATTAAGGTGGGGAGATGACACTTCCCACAGCTATTGTAGAAAATTTCAGGGCTTGAGCGTTTTTTTAAATAGTGGCGTTTAAACACTAGAGGTGATTTCCAACCCGTAAATTTAGATAACTCTGAAAAGTCCATATTATGAAAGTAATTAATGGAAGTAGCAACTGCTCGAATATCATGAACCTTAGGGACTGAATCTGGGTTGGCCTGTTTAATAAAATATAAAATTTGTTGTCTTATAGCATTTAGTGAAAGAGTACCACCTTTCTCCCTGATAAAAAGAGGACCCGACTTACTCTGTGGAGTTCTTGAAAGGTAAGATTTAAGTGTATAAACTGGACATAAAGACTGGTCTTGAGGAAGGGGCACCACCTTCCAAGGGGAC
Source organism: Macrobrachium rosenbergii (assembly GCF_040412425.1). Taxonomy (NCBI): domain Eukaryota; kingdom Metazoa; phylum Arthropoda; class Malacostraca; order Decapoda; family Palaemonidae; genus Macrobrachium; species Macrobrachium rosenbergii. The sequence goes on along the minus strand of NC_089783.1, from coordinate 24,941,732 downwards.
CACCTGTCCTGTGGGTCTTCGTTCTTAGCTAAAAATCTCGGATCAGGGAAAGGAGGACCTCTCCAGACGGGAGGAAGTTCACATAATTATCACCTCTAGTGAGAGCCGACAGCTCTGAGATTCTAGCACCTGAAGCCAAGCTAATCAAAAATAAGGTCTTCCTTAACAGATCCTGATAAGAGCAATGAAAGTTATCCAGCTCTGATGCTAACTTAAGGACGTCATTGAGAAACCACGTAACCGACTGTGGGCGTGATACTGGTCTCAGACGAGCGCATGCTCTGGGGATAGATGAAAAGTAGGAATCTGTAAGGTCGATTTTAAAGCCGTAAAGAAATACTTTCTTTAATGCTGACTTGATTGTGGTAATAGTGGCCGGAGCAAGGCCTTTCTCAAACAATGATCTAAAGAAGGAAACTCCTAAATTAGCTGTCATGATTTTGGCTTCAGATGCTTTTAGAAAGGAGGCTAATTTTTTTGACTGCTGAGTCATACTGTCTAATAGTAGAATCTCTTTTATCTGATTCTAAAAACAGAGTGTTGACAGGGTCAATGTTCGCTCCTTTTGAGCTGCGAACTTTACAAAGTCCATAAAACTAGGGCATTCTGAATTCTTGAGGAAGCTGACACAGTCTTGGTTTGTACTGTCTGAGTCAGAATGGGCTTGGGATCCGAAGACTCCGTAGTCCCAGTTCCTGAAGAAGAGGGAACCAATTGCTCTTCGGCCAATAGGGAGCTACTAGGGCTAATTGACCTTTGAATGTCCTGAGTTTGTGTAAAACTTTCAGCAGTAAGTTTATTGGGGGGAAAAGATAAATCTTCTCCCAACTGTTCCAATCTACTGTCATTGCGTCTATGGCGAACGCCTGAGGGTCCAGGTTGGGGGCCACATAACAGGGGAGCTTGAAGTTGCTCTCCGTTGCGAACAGATCCACTTGGAGGCCCGGAACCCGGCGGCAAATCCACTTGAAAGATTCCATGTCCAGAGACCACTCCGTCTCCAACGGAGCATTCCTGGACAGGGAATCCGCCACCACGTTCCGTACCCCCGCTAGGTGGGTGGCTGACAGGTGCCAGCCGTGCTTGTTCGCTAGGGAGAAGATAGCAACCATTACTTGGTTTACTCGGCCTGATTTGGAGCCGCCCCTGTTGATGCAATGAACTACCACTGCGCTGTCCAATACCAACCTGATATGAATCCGGTTGGGGCGGATTTTCTTCAGAGTTAGAAATACCGCCATAGCTTCCAGGGTGTTTATATGGAACTGCTGAAACATAGTGGACCACGTTCCTTGTACTTTTGTTTTGGAGAATATCCCCCAGCCGCTTAGGGAAGCGTCTGTGTGAACTACTAGTGCCGGAGGGGGAAATTGAAGCGGAACTGTATTGGACAAGCCTTTGACCGAGGCCCAAGGCGCAATCTTGTCTTTAAGATTTGAGGGATAGAGGAGACCTTGTCTCTGAGCTTGACATTGGCTCGACTCCGCCACACTCTGTTTATGTCTTTTAATTTCGCTTTTAACAGCAGGTTTGTCACTGAGGCAAACTGAAGAGACCCAAGGACCCTTTCTTGGGACCGGCGGGATGCTGATGGATTTTTGAGAAATCTCCTGGTGAGAGATGCTATCTCTTTCCTCTTGGGAGGCGGAAGGGACAGCGTGTGAGATGACAGATCCCAGTTGAGACCCAACCACTGAAACCGGGAGTCCGGAGTCAGGCGGGACTTTCTCTGTTCAGTTGGAAACCTAGCGACTCCAGGAAACTGATGACTATGGACGTGGCTTTTGACACTCCGGAACTGTTGGTGCCCAAATAATCCAGTCGTCCAAATATGCTGCTAGGGATATCCTTGAGACCGGAGTTGCTGTACTACCGTGTCCGCCAGCTTTGTGAATATCCTGGGCGCGATGTTCAGACCGAAGGGCATGACCCTGAAGGAGTAGGCCTGATTCCCGAGTCTGAAACCGAGGAACTGAGAGAAGTTCCGCGCAACCGGGACGTGATAGTAAGCGTCTGAAAGATCGATAGAGGTGGTGACGGCTCCACGCGGAAGTAGAGTCCGTACCTGAGCTACCGTAAGCATCGCGAAATTTGTCGCATTTTATGTAGCGATTTAGACGCGACAGATCCAGGATCACTCTTTGTTGATCGGAGTCTTTTTGGGAACAGTGAATAACCTGCCTTGAAACTTTAGGTGCCTTACTTTCTTTATTGCTCGTTTGTTGAGCAATTCTGTCACATAATCCTTTAGGACTGCTGTGGGTGGCTGGTAAAACCTGGTTAGAGGAGGAGGGTTTTGATCCAGCTCCATCCTAGGCCTTTGGACACAATGCTGTGTGCCCAAGGGCTGAAGGTCCATTGGTCCCTGAACCAAAACAGGCGACCGCCTACCTGTGTTCTCTCAGTGGGAGGGGCGGGTTTATTCCCCTACCACGTCCAGGTCTTCCTCTTGGGGTGGTATTGGGCTTTCCTCTATGGGGGTTTACCTCTTCCTCCCCTTGCAACCCTATTAAGGCCGTGAAAATAACCACGGCCTTCATATGTGGGGTTATATGCCGGTGAGGCCACATATGAGGTGCAGCTGGTTGGACCAGCACGTACTGTTGTGGGTGGGCCTTAGAAGTGGAAGGCTGTGCCACTGCCGAGACCGGGACGGCTTGGACTACCGCCTGGTGGTGGGCCTCTTATGCCTCCTGAAAGCCTTTTACCTCCTCTCGATTGGGGCCGGCCGATTCTGGGGTCTTACGTTTGTAGGCTGAAATACCCCAGCGAGCGAAGACTTTGGTTGGCCCGTGTAGCCTCAGCCATAACACTTGTGACCTCCTCTTCAGGGAAGAGGTTAGGTCCCCAGATCGAGCTTTTCACGAGCTTGTTAGGCTCGTGACGGATAGTTGCATCGGCGAAGATGAACTTCCTGCATTCCAGTCTGGCCAAAATAAACTCAGATAAGTCAGACTGGAAGCCTGCCAGCAAGGACTTAGCCAAGACCTGAAAGAAGGGCTCGTCCGAGCAGGAGACGGCCGTGGCTTCAGTGAGGCATACGGAGTTCAACGACCGGGCTAACTTAACCCGAGCATCAAACTCCGCTTTCAAAGAGTTTCCGGCAGCTTGGGGAGCTGCTCGCTAAAGTGCGTGGAGGCGCAGAAAGGGTCCAGCTTCCCGACCGTGAAAGTGGACGGGCGTCTGTCCAGAACTCATTACTTCCTGGGAATACCAGGGAAGTAGGGTCTGTCTCCTCAGCTGAGGTACGGAATACCCTCAAAGCACGCTCGGGCCGTAGCCAGAGCGACTTTTGTCAAGCAAGGGGTGGGAAGGTTGTCTCCCAGGGCGAACATGGTGAAGTTCCCCTTGAAAGGAGTCAACCGTGTTATCTGCCTGCCACTCCGTCCAGAGTGCGCAGGAGAGCCGACTGAGCTTGGTCCCTAGGGACGATGACAGTCTCCCTAGGAACCTTGTCCGACCGAATCCAGGCTTCCTCCGTGAGCCTCACGAAGCCTGGATAAGGGGGCAGAGATCGGGGAAGAACTCCAGTTCCTCCAACCGTCTCGTGCCAAGACCATCAAGAGTTAGCTTGCCATCATGTTGGATGGCCCGGAGAGCGAACCGCCAAGGGTTACCGACATCAAACGGCGGGAGGTCCGCAGTGTCGGGATAACATACTGTGGTTCGGCTGGGGGTGGATGAGCCATTCCGCCAGTATATTATCATGACTGGCAAGCTTCTCTGAGATTTTGCTAAATCTCGAGTCCAGGTCCTCCGTAAACTTTTTTATACAGTTGGTTAGCAAAGGCCTCTGCATCAAAGCAGGTTGGCGAGGAGGGCTAGGTTTTGCAGCCCTCTTACTCGCGCTTGCTGGAGGAACCAGACTTGCTCCCGGAGGCTACAGGTCCTGAGACCTTAGCCTTCGACGGGGAAGGGCAGTGCCTTCTTGGAAGACGAGGACTTGAAGCCCTTCGCCTTCCATGAAGTCTTCAACTTCAACTTGGGGATAGCAGATGGAGCTCTATCACCCAAGGAGGAAGACTTCACAAAACCTGAAAATGAAGAAACAGATGAAGCAGGGAGTCAAATAATGGGGGCCGCCCCAACAACCTCACCTACCTCACCACTTACCACCTGGTCCTGCTCTACATTCATCGGTTCCAGGTTGAGATTAATAGCGGCTACATCCTCCGAAACCTCCGCGTAGAGTACATCCGCTTGGGGTGGCTGGGTCTCATCCCGGATCTGCTGGATGATGGGGGTGGCCAGATCTTCAGGCACTGCGGCCGCCACCCGTGCGCCGGGGTAGAGTAAGTCCCTCAACCTAGCGGCCGAGGGCGTGGGGCTTCCCGACGGAACGTTTCTTCCAAACCCAGCCACCCAGGCCCGGAGGGATTCCAAGGCAGACTTCTTGGAATTTTCGTCCGCCTGTAAAAAACCAACAATTAGCTAAGGACGAAAACCATTCCGGGGGCCTCATAGCAATGTATAATATACAATATGAGAATGATGTAGAGACTGTCACTTACCAACTCGTCCTGGACAGTTGTGCAGAGAGCAAAGCAAACCTCACAACCATCAGGGTGCCAAACGATCAGGTCATCAAGGCGGACCGCACAACCAGCGTGGGTCCGACAAACTACGTGACCGTAGGGTTGTTGGAGAGAGGCGGTGCACCCCGGCTCCTCACAGCGAACAGTCTGTAAGAAGAAAAGTACATGAACCTCCCACCCTAAGCAAAATAAAGCTGGCAAGGCCGGGAAATTCAACTGCAACCGGAATACTCCGGCGGAGAAGAACTCCCTAACATAAACTGTGCCAATAAGCTCTAAATCACTCAGAGAGGAAGGTAGGATTTCAGACCCGGAGTACTCCGGGAATGAATGGGAGAGAGACCAGGAACTAACCATAAGGGTTGCCAGTAAAATAACGGCGGAGACCCTGGTATAGGCCGGACTCACTATTATATATATATAATGAATAAAGGAGAGTACTCCTGTAGATAACTGACTTATCTAAAAATTATAAATAAAAACAGTAATAAGTGATGGTAAGAACACCAGAGGGACGGAGGGATCCGTTCCCTATAATGAAAAAAACCTTCCACCCTTACTTCCCGCCGGAGAAACGAGATGGGTAACTGCTCATATGTTCATAACATAGGGTAAAGCAATTAATATATACCGTATCAACGTAAACCGACGGAGAGTGAACAGTGACTCGAAACGCATTGAGTAAACAAACCACCAACTCCAATACAGCGATGCTAGGGACAATATGGGAGGGAGCGAATCCCTCAACCAACAAAAGAAGTCCTGAACTCTGGAGAAAACGCCATCTAGCGTCACCCGCACGAGCAAAGCAAGGCTGGAAAGGAGGAGTGGGGAGGGGAGGGAGGAGTAGGCCACCAGAAGGGAACAGGAGACGGGAGAAGCTCACCCGCTCAACTGCATCATACCTCCCAGACCATGAATCTTAGAGGGTAGAAATGACTGGAAGCAACCAACCCGAAGCCCGACTCCTAGTTAGGCGAAGCCTAATATGGACCTAACCTAAGTATAGGCTAGGACGAGAAGAGTAAAAGGGAGGGAGGAAGAAACTGGGAGAGAAATTTTGAGCCGAGAACCAGCCGGGATCGAAAATGGCAGGCAAGGGGGCGACTAGCCTAGAGGAAACACATCCAAGGAGCTCGATTCCCCCAATTGGAGGAAGAGAACCAAGGGGCTCACTCTGCCCACCAAAAACGATCCCGGAGGAAAACAGCAACAAAACTCCCTCAACCTGAACTCCTCACCCAGGGCCAAGGGGAAGGAAGCTAACAAGCCTACTCCAAAACATAACCAACACTCATAAAAACTAAAATGTGCTCAACAGAGAGCGTAGCCTACCACGGGAAGCGGTTAGATCTGAGGCTGCCGCCAACACCGAGGTAAACCACTGAACAAAACTAAAAATAAAAATAAAAATAAAACTAAAAGAGAGCACCATCTTCAATAAAATTAATTAGCCTAGTAAGACCAAAACAAAAGGAACCCAGCCTGGGGTGGGGTACCTAGGACGGGCATCACTCCCACCAAGGCCAGTAGGCCAATGATCGTAATTCAACAAAAGGGGGGGAGCCACCGCAAGGAACCACCAGGAAGGGAACCAAAGGGGAAATAATCTATAACGACGAGGAGACGACTCCAACTGAAAATAACAGAAGGAGACGCCTCGCGGTCGACATGGCTGGCTGGGGACGCCGTGGCGACATAATAAGATCTCGATATTTATGAAAATACGAGACTATAACAGCCAAAAAATAGAACAAAACCCCACAAGAAGATGGTACTTAACTTGAAATAGTAAAGCTGCTCGATGCCATCGTTGAAGCAAGAAAATCCAAATAATGGAGAGCACACAAAAAACAATCCGAAGATTCACGTGCTAGAAAATGGAATGAGGTAGGTGGCGCTGGTGTCGCCGTCCTGGCGGGTGTTTGGTGTGGGGGCTGTAACGGCTCACCGCTCTGTTCCGGGGGATTTTGATAAGGAGCGGTCTTTCAGTAGGTTTCCGTGGTAGTGGTAATTCACTCACCCCTTCTTATACCGACGCCTTCCAAGAAGACGCTCGACTGGGGTAGTAACCCCAGCTTTCCTGAAAGCTCTTTTTCTCTGGTATATCTAGCAAGGTTATACCTAGAAATTCGTGCTGTAATGGAATTTCACCGGCTGACACGGGACTGGACTCAGAAATAAAGTTTTACATATACTCACCAAGTAGTTATATAGCTATAGATTCCACTTTAATGGCAGCTTAGATTCAAAACTTCGCAAGTAGCGATTCAGTATAGTTTGTATAGGTGATCAGCTCGTCCCATTAACGGAATATTGGAACGACCTAGCGAACAATTCTCATTTGTTTTATGCCTTATGTCCATCAGAGGGGAGGAGGGTGGGCTCCCATTCTGTAATTACTTGCTAAGTATATATAAACTTTATTTTAATATAAAAAGGTCATTTTTATATAAGTAACTTACCAAGCAATTACACAACTGAATCCCACATTGACAGGTGGGGGGATACACCGACATAGTATTCTACTCCAAAAACATTAAGTCATGTAATGAATTTGAAATAGAAAAGTTGCTAGCACTGAATACAATGTTTGTCGTTCCTTATTAGTTAAGAGAGCCTGCAGTATAAAACTGCAACTGGTTGTCACTCAACTTAACCTGTAGTGGCGTGGCGGTAGAGCCAAGGGTTGCCTCTACTTAAGTGGGAGCTTTGTAGCGAAGGAGTACTCTGAAGGCTACCAGAGCATCAGTGGACATTATGCAGCTAAGGAATTATCCAATAGCTAGCAAAACTTGAATAGGTGCCCTTGCCCTGGGCGCTGTACCAACGTAAAAACAACCACATACACTATCACCTACACCGAAATAACACCACAACCCATCCACTGAGAGTGGTGGGTGTTCCAGGTGCTTTGTACCTCCTGGCTCCTAAAAAACTCTATACCTCACCTGAAGGTGAAGAGACAGTAGGAGAAAATCTTATGCTTCCTCCTGCCATACCATGCCAGTCACTATCCTGTGGTACTTCAGAATTTACATGCTACTTAGCTAGCGCCAGTCTGGAGTTGGCGCCAAGCAAGCTGTGGAAGCTCGCGTATTGGTATAAATATCACTAGTGCCAGACTGTAGCTGGCGCCAAGCAAGCTGGGCACCAACCAAACTGCTGGGAGATCACGAAAGCCTTAAGGTCTAAAGTTGGCGCCAGACTGTAGCTGGTGCCAGGCAAGCTGAGCACCAGGGGAACCAGCAGCTCTGGGCGCTGGGGGTTCTATAGCTGGGGCCAGACTTGTAGCTGGAGCCAGGTGAGCTGGCTGCCAGGCAAGCTAGCAGCTCGAGGCTCTGGAAGCTCTAAAGCTGGCGACAGACTGTAGCTGGCGCCCGAAGAGCTGGGTGCCAGCAGAGCTAGAAGTTCAGGTTTCACTTCTTAAGATAGTGAGATGTGAAGGACAAATACACCTCCAGTAGGATGATGCAGAATGGAAGTAATGGCCATGTGTACCTGTGAGATGTGAAGGACGATATACTTCCAGTAGGCTGATGCCAAATGGAAGTAAGGGACATATGTGCCTGAAAGCTAAACGCTAAAGAAGCAGAGGCTGCTCAGATAACCTTAGCTTTTACTAAAAGAAGGCAAAGTTGTTCTTCTGAATCTGAGTGTTTCACAAATTCTCATAAGGATGAAGGACAATGTAGTCTTAATCCAAGGGAGAGGGGTTCTTGACCACACATCAAAGGACAAAAAAACCCTCTAGATTATCAAGTCCTGTTCAGGTAAATACAAAAAAAAAAAAAAAAAAAAAAAAAAAAAAAAAAAAAACTCCAATTGGACAGAGCGTTCATTCTTTTCCCTCAGAGTTGGTGAGTGCTCCTGGGTACTTGGAGCATGTGCTGGCGACAGGTTGTAGCTGGTGTCAGGCAAGCTGGAAACCAGGCGAGTTAGGAATTCCGGAGCTGGCCGGAGCTCCTGGAAGCCAAGGATGTCTGTTAAGCTCTGAATGGATCCAGGTCTCGGTTGGATCCTCTTTCTTGGCTAAAATCAAAGGGAAAAATGAGGATAACACATCTATTGCTTCCTAGCTGGGTATGAAAAAGGCTTGCAAGGTCTTTGAGAAGATGAAAGAGCCAGGTCTCTGTGCTTAACCAGAGATAAGCATAGATCGGTACCTCTTCAAGGGAAGCGAGAGAACCTAGATCTTCTCAGAAACAAAAGAGGTAATCTGCAACAGGGCCACAGGTGTCTAAAAAGAAGAGACGAAGAGTCTGCGACACCAGCTTTGGAAGACGACCACTAAGTCTAGGAGACGGAGGAAGAGGGGTGACTTCTGAATCTTGTAATAGTCTCTCCAACAAGTCTTGAAGACTCTTTGAAAGACAATCCTATGGACAGTCCGGCGCATGTCTGGGCAAGAGCAGACCCCCATGGTATTATCTATGGAGCTAGGTTGTCTGAGAAGACACAGTTTTGGGGAAAGATCTTGAAGAGTCCACCAGTAACCGGAAAATGAGCCTGAGACTGTTCAGCGCTTCCTCCACCATGTAGAAGGCTCCTTGAAGAGGCAAATAGGTCCAAGGTTGGTTCGCTTCATACAATAAAGAGATTCTGACAACTCAGGGGATCGAAAGGCGATGATGGGAAGGACAAGCTTCAGACAGCCCAGTACGTCCTTCAACGCTTAGTCCCTGAATAAATCAAATGACTAGAAGACTTGATTGATCTGTCAACAGAGGAAGAACTCTGCTGACTGGTTGAGAGGAAATGCTGGATCCAGCTTCCCTGCTTAAGTAGATGTGTTAGGGCTGAGATCTAATCCAACCATACTACCACAGAGCTAGGGTCGAGCAGTACTAGGGCCATAAGAGAAACACTTTAGCTCTCCAAAGTATAAGTGAGGTTCCATTCTTCTTGGGGAATATTTCCTGGACATGTTCCTAGTTCTTCAAATAAGCTCCTTTGACCTAGATCTGAGGTGCTGAGAAGAAGACTAGAACTAAGCTCAGCAGAAGAAGCAATTCCCTTGCACAAGTCATGTTCAGACAGCCACCACTGGAAATCCGACTAAAGAAACCTGGGCTAAGAAACAACACAGTGTCTGACTGTTTCCCTGTCCTGGTGAAGGTTACTGTCAAGAGCCTCCGAGCCCCTCTTCTTTGAAGATAATGAAGTCAGTCGACATGTAAAGACTGAAGTAATGCCCAGACAAAAGGGGAAGTCAAATGCAGGAAGAGCTAGTAATCAGGAGGTCGAAGCAAAGACTCCCGATTGGGAAGCCCTGTCCTGAAGGGCAGAACTAAAAAACTCTCTGGGGTTCGGATGGGGATCTGGAAGAGTGCTCCCTGCATATCCAAGCTCCTATACAATCGGCCCAGAGAATGGGTGAAAGAACTATCTGGATTGTCTCCCTCTTGACCTTCATCTACTGTCTAAGAGAGAGAAATGAAGACCTGTGATCATGCAGCCCATCGTCAGGAACAGAGTTCAAGAAAAAATGTTGAGCGCTCTGAAACTAGTGTTAGAATGGCGTCATTTGGGAGCGATAACCTGTTGCAACTGTGTGAATCTCACAGTAGAAAAGAGCACCAGAGATCTTCTAGAGAATACAAAATGAGCAGAAAAAACTCTTCCAAGTCCAAACATGACAGGGCATGGAAACAATCTAAGGCGCTGAGCCTCTGGTGCTGGGTGCTCTGACACTGGACATTCGGACACTAGACTTTTGGTGGACAGTGTAACAGGCCCAACAAATTACTAAGTTGACGCTGAATGGTCTCCAATGAAGCCAAGGAGTGGACAAAACCAACATAGAAAAGTGAAGAGGTAGCGTCCGTAGTCCCGAATGTGGTGTCAGATAACTGAAAGCTGGCTCAAAACGGACAGGAGGACGAGTGGACATAAGACACAGGTGGACTCGCAAATGTGAGCTCGGACACTGGGCACTCAGACACATATGGATGCTTGGAACTGGGCTCTTGGAAGTTGGAAACTTGGAACTCGGATGCTCGGAACCTGGGAGCTCGGAAGTTGGGAGCCCGGAAGTTGGGAGCCCGGAAGTTGGGAGCCCAGAACTTGGGAGCTCGGAACTCAGAACTTGGGCGCTTGGAACTCGGGAGCTCGGAACTTGGGAGCCCAGAACTCAGAACTCGGAACCTGGGAGCTCAAAACTTGGGAACTAGGAATTTGGGTGCTCAGAAGCTGGGAGCTCGGAATTTGGGCGCTCAGAAGTTGGGAGCTTGGAATTTGAAAGCTCAGAAGTTGGGATCTCAGAATTTGGGTGCTTGGAAGTTAGACACAGTCAAAGAGAGCCCAAATTCCGAGCTTTTAAGTTCTGAGCGCCCAAGTTCCAAGTACCTAGTGCTCGGAACTTGGACTCTTTCTGACCGCCCAGATTAGGAGAGCAATGACAACAACCACTGACGCACCAAAACTGGGAAATATATCTTCACAATGGCTGAGATAAATCAGAAAAAATGCCACTGGCATCACTAGTCTACACTTTGATCCACACCGGAATCTTAATCTTGTTCACACTGGGATCCGTAAACCAAAAAAAATCGTCGATGCCACTACGGCCAAGGTAAGCACATCTTCATGGACGCCTTTTCAATGTCTGTCCTTCGAGACCTGCAGACAACAGGGTGTGATGATAACTGAAAATCGCTGCTAACCGAAAATAGGTGATTTTCGGGGGTTATCGGCGCCTCTGTTAAGTATGTATCAGCGCCAATACCCAATTATCGGTGCCGATAAGCGGAAATCGGCGATTTCAGTGCCGAAAATTGCCGATTTTCGTCGCAAGACAAGCCCCATAAAACCGGAACACTGTTAACCGAGCCCGCTGTTAACTGGGGACTGCCTGTAATTATATATATATATATATATATATATATATATATATATATATAATATATATATATATATATATATACAGGTGGTCCCAGGTTTACGGACGAGGGTTCCGTTCTCATATATGTCGTAACCCGAAAAATCGTCGTAAGCGGAAAATCGTCGAAAATCGTCAAAAATCATAAGAAAACCTTACTTTTAATGCTCTGGGTGCATTGAAAACGATGTAAACTGCATTATTATTGAGTTTTACATCAAAAAAACCTTCAAATTATGATTATTCTGCCGTTTTGGGGCCATATTTCTTCCATCGGATCGGCGTACGATGCGTCGTAACCCGGAACATGCGTCGTTTGGGAAATAATTTCTGATGAATATATTTGAAAAGCGCCGTAACCTCGGAACGTAAATAAGCGGAACCGTCGTAAACAGGGGACTGCCTGTATATATATATATATATATATATATATATATATATATATATATATATATATATATATATATATATATATATATGTATATATATATATATATATATATATATATATATATATATATATATATATATATATATATATATATATATATATATATATATATATATATATATATATATATATATATATATATATATATATATATATATATATATATATATATATATATATATATGCACACACAGGCAGTCCCACTTACCAGCAGCATTAGTTACGCCAATCTGGTTTTACTGCACTTGTCTAGAGACACTGTTAATCAGATTTTCGACGCCAATCTCTGGCTAGTGAAGCTGATCTCTGGTTAACAGCGCCAATCTCCACTTAATGGAGTTGATTTCCCCTTAGCAGCAGCGCCGATCTCCAGTTATTGGTGCCGTTAAGCGAGTGATTAGTGCTATTATCATCGATTTTTGGTTAGTGGCACTTGGCCAGGAACAGAACCCTGCCATTATCCAGGGAGATAGATAGCTAGATATATGTATGTACATACATAATCAGTCGTCCCCAAGTACTCACAGGGGATGTGTACCACAACCCCCCACGCAAACAGTTAAAATCCGCAAATACGTTACACTCCTCTAAAAATGCTTATAAATATATATTTTGATAGTTCAAACACCAAAATAAAACCCTCTAAAACCCCTTATACCCAAGTATTTTAATAGTTTTATCACAAAAAATGCATTTAGAGTAGTCACAAAAATTATATGAAAACACAGTAACTACTGTAGTGATTATTTCTCTATGAAAAATACCATGAATAGGCGAATTTTCCACGAATAATGTGCATATAACTTCCATAGAAAAATCCGTGAATCGGTGAGTCAGCGATTCTGGAACTCCCTGAATCAAAGCGGGGGTTGACTGTGTTTGTGTGTTATATATATATATGTGTGTGTGTGTGTGTATATATATATATATATATATATATATATATATATATATATATATATATATATATATATATATATACATATATACATATATATACATACACATATACATACATATATAATAATCTTGATTTTGGCTCAGGGCCATATTCATGGAATATACAAATGCAATACACACAATCTAGATACATAAGGTAACATGTTAAAAATAATTATGGGCGTCCACACAGTTGCTGAAGAAGTAGAAAAAATAGGTTTCATAATAATGGTAATGACAGTAATTACATGGAGAATAGCAAAAAAAAATATTAAAATGATAATAAAAAATCGAGATTGCAGATGATTAATTTCCAGCTGGGAACCTTAGGTGGTTACAGAAGTCAGGTCCAGAAGGCTAAATACAAATATTGAAAATTTCAAACTCTACAATGATATTAATCACATTAATAATAAAAAAGTAAAAATACAATAATAACAAAAAATGTAGAAATATAATAATAATAATAATAATAATAATAATAATAATAATAACAATGGCAGATTCTGGAGATGACACTTCATAATTGCAAAGTTAGAAGATAAGTCATTTAAGGAACAGATGCCTCATTATCCCATCTTTCCCACAATTTAGATCTTGCCTCACTGCTTAGGATGCTCTGTTTGAGTGAATTGCTGCTGTTTCTCAGTCGGGTTATCAGACTGGACATTGTTCGCCTCACAATGATTTTCAAATTATCCAAGAGGTTTCCTATGAACATCTGCGTGGCGAAGTGATAGTGAGGAGTGTTTGTGAGGCGTCTCAGGATGTCACTGTGAACAACAGTGATACGTCTCATGGTCTCTTAGGTGTAGTTCGTCCAAAGGGAACACCAATATATACTGCAGCAGTATGAGCGGAAGAGCAGCAGTTTCGTTTCTTGGTGACAGAGGGCAAACCTCCTTGCAATCATGTTGCCAGTTGCACATAGTTTACAACGCCTCTGTTCTATGTCTGCCGTATCTTTTAGCTCGTGGTGATAATGTCGCCCAAATACAGAAATTCATGCATGAATTCCAGACAATGATTTCTGAGGAAAATTAGTGGTTCTGCAGTATGCTTAACCAATCTTGGAAGCAGCAACATACACTGGGTCTTGGTTTCATGGTATAGGATATCAAATTCCTCTGCATATTGGCGGCAGGTGTCAGTAAGTTGCTGGAGACCTTGCACTGATGAGGAAATCAGAACCATATCGTTGGTGTAACAGAGGTTGTTTATTGTTGTTTCACTGATAGTGCAACTGATTGGGAGTGAGTTCAGTTTGACATTCAGGACATCTGTGTACGTGTTAAACAGGTATGGAGAGAGAATGCCCCCATGCCAGAGCCCATTTAGGGAGTCGAAGGGGTATGACAATACGTTACCCCTTTTGACACAGAATTGCTGTGTGGAGAACCAACAACATAAAATGCCAATTAGATAGAGGTGTGACCAGTTTGTGCAGCTTCAGGAAGAACTTTAGGTAGTTTACTCTGTCAAATGCTTTTCTCACATCTACTGTACAGAACAGGAAAACAGGAGAGGCTGATGATAGGTAATAGTTCAGCAATTCTTTCGGGCTGTAGATGCAGGTGTCGGCTGAGAGGTTTGCTTTAAAGCTGAACTGGTTGTCAGTAGTGTGCAGAAAGGGGAGAAGTCTCACTAGAAGAACAGACTCAAGTATCTTCAATGCAATTGTAGTAATTGCAATCAGGTGATAATTGCCAGGGTCAGCTGCATCCTTTAGCTTGTTTTTTATTAATGGTATTAAGTCAACTAAGAGTAGGGAGCCTGGGAGAAACTAGTGAATTATGCATGCATTGAACTGAGCAGCTAGCAAAATGTAAATTATCAAATGGCAGAATTTGAAAGCTTCAGCAGGCAGACCATCGCAAGGCGATTTATGATTAGGTAGGTTGCTTATGGCATCATTAATGTTACCTGGCATAATACGATCGGCAAAATGAAACTGAATATTATCAGTAAGGAGGTAATTTACATCCCTTCGGGAGTCTTGATTGTTTATGCAATTCAGGATAGTGCTGAAGTGATCGCCCCACATTCTTGCGATAGCCTCGTCACTGATGGGTTCTCCTACTCTCTGTAATAGCTTTTTAGTTTTGGGATTTAGGGATTGAATGTCCTCCAAAGACGGGGGTAATCGCCAGATTCTAATTTTCTAGACACTGCATCAGCTCTTAGTTGCTTTTCATTCAGTCTGCAATGCTTAAAAGCAAGTTTGAACTGCCCTCTCGCCTGCCTCATTAACAGTGCAAAGCGTCCTTCCCTCAGGCTACCATTTTGCCTCCACAGTAGAAACATTTCTTTTGAATGTGTATATAGATCTTTAACCAAGTCATTCCATCCAGGTATATTACGAGAGTTGCCCTGGTAAGATCTAAAGTTATCCCTGCCAGAGGCAAGCATAGCAGAAAATTATATTCGAATAGAATTCTTTCAGAACTCTCCTGTGATGGTCGTTTCTACATTTTGGGTTAGTGCACAGTAAGGCGTCTGTCGGTTGAACTACTGACCACAGCCTGGTTTCCGTGGTTTCCCTAAAGGATCTGGTTTTCTGTTGGTTTTTAAAATCCCAGTTAACAGCAGGTGGGTGATCAGTTAGGGGGTTCATGGTAGGGAGGGATGGGGTACTGAATGACACCTGTAAGGGGATGTGATCATAGCACATTGCAAGATCGTAGCAAATGTTGCAGGTCACAATAGAATCATGAAGTTGAGGGAACATGATGCAGCAGTCCAGCCAGAAGGCTGTAATTCTGTTCACTTTATTCTGTACATAGGTACAGGAGGAGAGAGGGAGGAGCATTACATCGCTAATTTGGAAAGCGTGATTTTGACAGAAGCAAGTAAGTTCGTTATAAAATTGTTTTGTGGGGTGAGAATGAAGGTCCCCAATTATACAAATATGATCAGCAGTAGAATCGTGAATAATGCTGTGTAACTCACCTAGGATCATGCAGTATTGATCAAAATTATTGTTCATTTCCCAGGGCACATAAACATTAATTATTAGGATTTTAGTCCCTTACTGTCACTTGAAACCCCAGCAATCTATCACTCCTATAGGTCAACATATTCACCACATTGTCTAGCGATTTGTGCCACAGGAAAGAAAGGCTCCCTTTCGGGCGACCGGACATGATGTGATCTGTAACTTGCATCGATGAGGTCGAGAAAGCTCTGAAGTCTTCATGCACTGAATCACAGATGGCAAGGTCATGAGGCCAGAGGAGCTTCTCTTGTAATGCAATTATGCCTTTGAAGTTTTTGCAGAACATGTTTAGGAGAGGAATGTTCTGCTTGAGGCCAAAAATATTCCATGAGATTATATTTAGTGTATCCATGGCAACTCATGAGCATGGGAAATGAATGAGTTGATCATCTGGATGGATGGGGGGTTGGCCAGCAGGGGTGGGTATTCACTCAGCTTGGGAAGATGGCTGGCAATTGTGGTAGAAGGCGAGTCTGCGCCTGAACCCCTACTTGGGGTGTCAGTAAGTTCCCCTGGGGGGTGGAGTTGGTCCTGGATTAGGTTGCATCTTGAGACTTTTATATTAGGACCGAAATTCTTGCCTTTAAGAACATTGAGGTGTTGAAATAGGCAGGTAATCCTGTAGGCCACTTTATGTTTAATTTTGCATAAGAGTTCATGGGAGATAAGAGGGTTGGAGCCCATGAGAACCCTGACTCTCTGTACTATGGCGTCTAGCTTCACCGATGAGCGTAAATTGTGAATCACAACGTGACATCTCTTCTCAGGTTTCGGGCGAGGTGATTCACGAATGCTGGGCTTCAGTTCAGCAGACAATCGAGATGTTCTTTTATTTTTTCTACTTGTTTGTGTCTGCCAGCCCCTAATCCCCTCATGATCAATCACATCTTCATCCACAACCGGGGGTTGGGGGGTAGAGATAAGGTTGGAAGACTCACGAGGGCTGGTGATCGTCACTGAAGGTCATCTTCCACAAGGGGCAGTGGGGAGGGAGAGGAGGCTGGGGGTTCATCGGTCCTCTCCGATAGGTCTATAGGTGATGCGAGTGCTTCATCCGAGGGAGAGAGAGAGCAGTTCCCTCATGGGAGGGTAATGGCCATCTCGACTTTGCGTCGCACCCTCAC
Source organism: Macrobrachium rosenbergii (assembly GCF_040412425.1). Classification (NCBI taxonomy): domain Eukaryota; kingdom Metazoa; phylum Arthropoda; class Malacostraca; order Decapoda; family Palaemonidae; genus Macrobrachium; species Macrobrachium rosenbergii. The sequence continues at coordinate 24,924,808 of NC_089783.1, read as the reverse complement.
TTCTCTCGTGTTGTTGGGCGGCTAGGAAATAATAGATGCCCCATTCAAAGGAGTCTGGTGGCTTGCTGTGTGACTGTCTGATTCCTGCACTCCTCTGATCGCATCCCAGACCTGTGAAAGGTTGTTATTTGTTTCCACAGTTTTAAGACTGTCGAACGATTCCTGTAATCCTTTGATCACGTCCCAGATTTGTGAAAATTTGTCTTGTGCTTCCTCAATTTTTTCTGAGGATCTGTCAGTTTTTTCTGAGAGGGTTTTTACTTTTAGAAAGGCATTTTCTGCCGTATGGTACACCACAGGTAGGCTTAGATCAGCAGGCCCCTTTGGAGGCAGATTGTAAGGGTCATCGGTGTAGATTTCAACTGAGCAGGTCCAGAGCCACTCAGTGATTATTATATTTTCTTAAGAGGATAAGCTTTTCATCGGTCGCTCCTGGAGAATCGTTTCTGGTATGAGGTCTTTGCATTTTGTATATGCAGCATTAATTTCCTCATCAGAGAAGGCTGCACTGACAGATTGTACAGTAGCTTTTGTACGGGTAGGTTGTGTCTGTGAAGTGCTCTGTGAAAAGTGCCTGACTTGCGCGATGTTCAAAGTGAATACGAAGAAGTGGAAGGAAAAAGAGAAAATAAATACTGTAGAAATTAAATCAAGTAAAGGGAAGATCAAACTATCATACGAACATTATCTCATAATTATCTAATCAGCACGTACAGATGGAACACTAAATAAACTACTGGAGAAGGATGACTCAACCCAAATCGAGAGAGTCAGCAACCTGCGGACATTGCTCTGGGGAAGTTGATGATGAAGGAACTTACTGTGAAATGTGTGACGTATGGTTCCATTATGAATGTTCTGGTATCGAGGTCAGACACACACCCAAACTTCGTAGTGATAACATATTGTACATCAGTAATAACTGCAAGAGGCCTGAACAAAGAACACACAAAAAACTCATTGAAGATGAACTTGAAGAAATAAAAGAAAACACAGAGATATTAACAAAGTTGATTAAGGATTCGGCTCAGAAAACTAGTGATGCAGTGATCAACAAAGATGAAATCCAAAACAAAATTGACAATGTTGATAAAGATGTAAAGACCATGACAAACTTGGATTAAACTTATGCTGAATCACTAAAGACAAAAAAAAGTGCTTCTGATCAAGTCTACAAATGAAGAGAACACAGCAGCAAATGAAAAGAGACAAATTATGAGTAAAATAATGGCGCCAGTTGAACAGGTTAAAACAACAAGAGATGGACACTTATTTGTAAGATTTCCAGTCAGGAAAAACTTAGAAAAGTACAAAAACAGAGATTCAGAAAATCAGCAATATATCAGTAAATGAGAAGGGTAACCTTAAACCAAAAATAAAAGTAGTCTATGTCCCAAAGGGTGAAGATGACATTGTCGGTTACACTGTAAAGAAAAATCCATGGATAGGTAGCCTCATTTTTGAAAATGACAACCTGAAAATTGTAAAGGAAATGATAGCCAAAAATGACAAATATAAACACTATGTCATCAAACGCACACCACAAATACGAAAGGCTATCTATGACAGAGGTGACAAATTGTGTACACTGTATAGCTGTTGCAAAGTATGCGACTGTTACATGCCCTATCAATGCTATAAAAGTCAGGAATTTGGTCACAGCACAACAAATTGTAGAAATGACCAAGCTTGCCCAAGATGTGGTGAAAATCACCAATCAAATGAATGTTATAGCAACATCTTCAAATGTAAAAATTGTGTAAAGAAAGACCTTAGTGATACTAAACACAAAACATATGATGGCAATAAGTGCACAGTATACTGTACAGTATAAAGAATATGTGTCAAAGGTGAAAAATAATACGGATCATGGCTTTGACTAATAATCTTCTATGCAATTTACTACAAGAAGAAAGCATATTTAAAAAAGAACTTAAGACTCTCCTATTCTGCTGGAGCTACGATACTGATGAGAAAACACTGAAAGACAATTATAAAATATAAGAAGCCCTTATTTTGAAAATGTACAAGGGCCTGCCAGAGAGGAAGTTATCCCTGTGGATGGCTGTACATAAAACCAAACAAAGTGAAACAAAGTGAAAGTGAAGACTCGACATTGGAACGGTTTGACTGGTATTGTATAAAGACAATTGTTCGCGAGTAGGGAACTTGTGTGTTGGGCACAGGTATCGTTAGGTGCCAGGGTCACTGGCACGACAGATATCGGATAAGACGGACACTGAAGGAGGTCAGCAGACTTAAAATACGTAATGTTCATCCACGATTTAAGAGTGTTACCGAAGCAAAAAAAAAAATATTTTGTTGCTGAAGAATCTCTGAACCAACAATTCTGCACCCAAAGTAATGAGAAAGAATTCGTTCTATTCTTTATGTACAGTAATCAGTAAAATACATACACTATTAAAAACTACGTACTGTATTTAAAACACATGCACTTATGTCATCGTTACATCATCGTCAGCTTCAAGTGATTAAAACGTTTTTTCTCAGAATACAGCTAAAACCTGACTGGCTGCCATGGTGATCTGTTAGTCATTGACAGCCTCTACTTCTGTTCTATTTACAGACATATTTCAATCACAAATTGTGTGTGCAGCACAAGGTCTGAACGTTACCATGATTGTGATTATTTGACTGCCGGTGGCAAAAATTATTCAATAATTTGCTTTATATAATTATTTCTTCATGAAAACAAGAATTTAATAATTTTAACTTTAATATAGTGGTATGAAAAATCTCACACAGTGTATCGTAATGAGAGTCATCACTTGCAAATCCTGTTCCTGGACCGTACTATTATGTACGACTGCAAACTGATGATGACTTTAATAACAATAAACAACAACCCTCTACAAGACAGACATGATGAAATGTATTTTATGGTGTAACTTGCATTTAAAATTCACAAGTCAAATTACAATCATTTGATCACGTATATTTTTGTGTTTTACAGAATGTTTTTGTTGAAAAGAAAATGTGTTAGTGAACATATGGTCTTAATTGTCCTACTATTTTATTATTGATGATCTAATTATCTCACACTCATTTAACTGATATTTATATAAAATAATAAACTATAATGAATAAATAACTTGAATGAAAAAATATAGAAAAAAAAGTTTTTGCTGCAATAGTGATGTTTGATTATGCTCCTGACCCCACAGTTCCGACAGAGGTCTGGTTAAACAAATCATTTATAACTAACTAACCCACAGTTCCGAAATCTGAAATATTCCAAAACTGAAACACATCTGGCCCTGAGGATTCTAGAAAAAGGATGTGTACCTGTAATCTAAATTTCATTATCTTACTTTTCATTGTAGACTCAACTTCTTTTTACTTAACAATTATGCCTTCATGTCTCGGCCTAAGCATCTACACATGCGGCTGAATTCTATTGTTTTTATCATGTTTTATTCTTCATTTTTCATCTTTTACTATGAGGTTTAATTCAAACGTTTCTACATTGGTTTATTATTCATATTCTTTGTAAAAATAATGACAGTATATTTATAGGTATATATATAGGTATCACTGGTTAAACTGACTATTGGCTTAGACGGACACCCTGAACCCGCCCCCCCCTCATTGTAGTCCATCTTAGCAAGGTTGACTGTGTGTGTGTATATATATACACATATATATATATATATATATATATATATATATATATATATATATATATATATATATATATATATATATATATATATATATATATATATATATATATATAGGTAGTGTGGTGGTTGTGGATAACACTGAGTTGTGTATATGTGGATATTCAAGGGTTACTGCAATTGTAAATTTTGAAGACTACATGCAGGGAGCAGACTCTGGAAAAACATAAAATAGGGGGAGTACCACATATTGTAGATATTTTATCTGCTCATATTCTGACCCTGTGATGCATAACATCTAACCCTCAGAATAGCAAAATAAAGAAAAATATTGTTCATACATGAAAACATCTCACCCACAGAAGAGCAAAATTAAGAAAAACATTGTCTATATATGAAGAATTGCAAATAAGTGAATGAGCCTCCAATTCCCATATATTAGTACATTTTAAATGAAGGCCTTCAAGATCACAAATTTCTGCTTTTACATCCCTTACTCACACCATAAAGTCTGGCTAGTCAACACAGAAGTACAGCGGTACTACCACTGTGCAGTCTAGTAGTCTTCCTTATCATTTTTTTACTGTTTACCTAAAACCATACTTATTTATTTTCTCAACACATTTTTGTGCTTACAGCTTGTTTATAACATCACCCTAGAAATTGGACTACAAAAGTAATACCAAAGAACTTTGAAGCTGTGCTGAATCCAATTTATGTTCCATTATTACAGTAATTTCACAAGAAAAGAAGTTATGGAAAACTGTTACATTACAAAGTTTACAAAACTTGTGAATATAAATGCCTAAGACTGTACTATGTAAAAAAAATTTCCTTACATTATTTATTACTTACCTCAAAGCTCACATCCATTTGTTAAATCTATACTGTACGGAAAAATATTCATCATACGGAAACACTTGAAGGGGGCTTAAATAAATATAATAGCTAATAGCTAAGAGAGAGAGAGAGAGAGAGAGAGAGAGAGAGAGAGAGAGAGAGAGTTATGTCTGATTATAAAAACACTCCTAAAAATTAATAACAAAGTTTTACACCATTTGTTCACAATCAAAATCTATTTTTATTGTAAAAGCATATAGTACAAGAGTTTACATTAAGAAAATAATAACCTGGAGCACTACAATCGTGTTTAAACCAATAAAGAATAAACCTGTAACTCTTTCTTGTCATCCTGAGTATCAAGAAAGTATTAGGTTACACATTATAAAACATTACTAAACTGGCCATCATATCAAAGAAATAAATTACTGACTTCTAACAAACTTATCAGGTCATATATTAAGCTCTGGAAATGCACAAAAGAGAAAAGCAAGAGGTTTCAAAGACGACTCTCATGATTTATGAGAAATTTTGGGATCCCTGAAATAACAAGGTTACCTCAAACTATAGTTTCTTACCTGAGCTGCTGTCAAGTTATAGCCTGCCCCAATATGAGCTAAAAAGGTAATAATGGCAGCAAGAACAGGAACAGTAGGTGCCATGGCTAAGCTAATGCTCTGAACATAAGCTGACTTTTCCAACAACCTTCTCTCTCGAGATCTTATTTCTGGAAAAAAATCAATAGTGATAATATTAGGTACCATAAACAAAACCATGATTTCTGTCCTTACTCTCATAACATAAATACATTTTTGTTGATAATTCTGACAAGTCCTATGATAATTATGCACTTTTACTAAATGGTATGATTAATCTAAAGCGTCTCTTCATAATATTGCTCACACCACAGAGGATGCAATACTGTTATGTAAATATGAAATACCTTCAATCAGAGAATAGTGAAATACAACCAAAATAACACTTCTGCATAGGAAGTTCATTATACAAATACCTGTACATCAACGCTCCTTTATCATTCTTTTCACACTGTTCATGTCTGTCAACTCTAAGGCTAGGCTAGTAATTTATTTCATTTAAGAGTTTGCTTCTGAATTTTTTCTTCTTCTGATCTGAGTACCTTATTTGGTCATTTTTTTCTATAGAAGCTGTTTTGATGTATAAAAGCGATCTACAAGTGACTTGGGTTTGCCCATTCTTAAGCAACTGTACTAACCCTATAGGGATTCAGCTTACTACAAGCTGGATCTGTCCCAGAACACACATCTCTCAAGGTACCAACACACAAGCGATATGATATCAGAGTTTGGTGTCATTTTAAACTTGAAGAGCTGTATTATATCATATGTTAAAAACAGAAACACAAAAGCAAAATATCAATATTGTGGGTAAGAATTCAGTGTAAATAAAAATTTTATGTTACTTTTATTAAAAAGTCACTAAAAATAAAAACAGAGATATCTTAATCATTTTTGTACCATACTGGACACAAGGGCTTGCAACACAAGTGAGATGCACACAAATCACAGCACAGACAAAGGAGGTAGGCAGGTAGCCTATCTGTGTTTCGCACAGCCTACCATGGTTTTGAGACCATTAATGTATTTTTATACAGCATTTTTCTTATCAGTTGTTACCATATTTTATTACCATACACGAGATACAAACTGTGCATGTTAACTATTGACCTAGGCTAGGTTTTACACTCACAGAATCCATTTGCTTAAGTCAAATAGGCTATTACAGTTGTATTTGAGATAAAGATAATGGTAATGAATTGATATGTTACTTAATGATTCCATTTATACTGTATTCATTATCATGTTATTCATCATTGTAACATGTCAAAAAAAAAAAAAAAAAAAAAAAAATCGTCAGTCCGCCATTTTTAATGACTAATGTTTACATTCTCAGAATCAGCTGATGGCGCTAGGTCAATTCGTCCCCGGCCAATTCGTCGCCAGTCAATTCATCCCCGCCAACTCGTCGCCAATTCAATTCGTCGTAGAACAATTTGTCCCCAAGTTAACTCGTCGTTGGGCATTTTCTCTCCAATGAAGACACTAGGTTGTTTGTTTTTTTCTTATTATTTTCCTGTTTTGGACAGTTGAAAACAAAAGGTTTTTACTTAGATCAAGTTATTTCTAAAGAATACACCCATCCAACAACATGGCTACCTGCAAGATTTTAACGTCTGAGAAAGGAAAAAACAAAGTGGTGAATCAAGAGAATTATATATATACTAAGAATAAGGAAAGCGCTGATAGACTGAAGATCTACTGGAGGTGTGAAAATCATGCATGCAAGGCGAGACTTCATACAGATGAAAACTATTCAGAGATTAAGAAGGTTGGTATCCACAATCATGCTTCAACTGCCGCAGAGGTAAATGTGAGGACTGCGGTCTCAAATATTAAAGAAAAATCAATTTCATCTCGTGGCGCACCTCGCTCAATAATTGCTGGTGAAGTTGAAAAAGTTAAACAAATGTGCTTTATCACAAATTCCTCGGTTGGAACAACTCGGTAAGTATATCAGGCGTTGGAGGCAAGCAGATGTTAATTATCCCATAACCCCACAAACAAATGTTGGGTTCTCCATTCCAAGTGAATATTCTTGCTTAGACACTAATGAAATTTTTTTACAGTATGATAGTGGAATCGAAGATTCAAGCAGAATTCTGATATTTGCAAGTGATGAAGCGCTGAGACATTTAAAAGTGTACAAGAATTGGGCGGCAGACGGAACATTTAAATGCTGTTCTAGTATATTTTTTCAACTATATATAGTGCACGTACAGATTGATACTTTAAGTGTACCACGATTGTTCGCAGTGCTATCAAACAAAAGCCAAAACACATATAATAGACTTTTTGCCAAAATAAGTGAATTGCTGCAGGGACGAAGTCCCAGATTGCATGACTATGGATTTTGAAAAAGCAGCCCATAATGGATTTCTTGAATCGTTTCCTGCGTCAAATTTATCATGCTGCTTGTTTCATTTAGGGCAAAATGTGTACAAGCATATCGTTCAGAAGGAATGAAAAGCAGATATCACCAAGATGACAGTTTTAGTCTTAAAATGCGCTGTTTTGTTGCCCTTGCCTTCTTGCCGGTAGATGGTGTTGTCGATGGCTACGAGGAACTTGTAGATGATGATGATATTCCACAATCGGTAGTTTCCTATTTTGAGAATAATTACATAGGACCCCTTAGAGGAAGAGGAGAAAGGAGGCGACGTCTTGAACCACCATATCCATGAACTATTTGGAATGTTTGGGATGGATGCATGTCGGGGATTGCTAGAACTACAAATAGTTTAGAAGCTTACCACAGTGCACTAAAAGACAGTGAATATGAGTCATCCAAATATTTAGAAGCTCAAAGATGTTTTGAAAAGTGAGGAAAGGTTTGCTAGTGCCAAACTGCAGAAATTTATTCAAGGAGATGATCCAAGGCAAAAGAAAAAATACAGAGACATGAACTTTCGTATAAAAAATGTCATGGAGAAATATGATCCCAACCAAAAAATTACCTTTTTGAAAGCAATCGCACATAATCTTAAATTTTAGAAATTAAATGCTTAACCAATTTTTTTTTAGAATTTTATTGTAACTACAGTACTTTTTTCATTTTATAGTATCTTGTACGTTGACTATAAATTTAACTGAAAATAAACATTATTTCCACATTTTTTATTGTATTTATATTGTAACTACCTCCCTTTCCTAAAAAAAGATGCAATATTCGAAGCAAAGTTTCTAAAAATTAGTTTTGAACCAAAATTGTCATTAGACAATTTTAGTAGCTAATGAAGGTCAGAATGAGAATGCGAAAATAAATCATTGAACTTGACTGTTTGGCCAACAACGCATTGACTTGGGGACTAATTGGTCAGCAGCGAATTGAATTGGCTGGCAGATTTAATTGTGGCGTCGACGAATTGACCAACGACGAATTGCCATCGATGAACTGACCAGATGCCCAGCTGATTAACCTTACTAGTGACAAAATTAGGAGAATGATTGTTTAGTTGCTAAAAGAAACAAATGTATTACTGGAATTATTATTTTTGTTTTTGTATAAATGTAAACTGGGTATACAAAGGTAAACTAACATACTTTAGGTTAAAGTAAAATCCTTCAAAATCGCAAAACAGCTGTTTCCCGATTCATGTGTGTAGTTATACACGGTGTTATTTATGTCAGTTCTTTGGTAAGTGGTTGTTAATTATAAGAGATCATTATGAATTATTACATAGCCATAAGTTTGGTAATCTTGTTTGAAAGCCTAGCCTACTACAATCTACCTGAAAATAAAATTTGTTCAATTTGTAATTCACAGTGTTTGTGCATTACATTATAACACAATGTGTTTATATCTGTAGTACATCTGGCATTTCTCGATAATGAACATTCAATGCAAATTCATTTTAAGAACACTACTTAAAAGTTATCGGAATTAATAAGGGCATGTGTACATAGGTACCCTATGCACACAATTGTATTTATCTTTTGGTTCATAAAAATAAAAAAATAGAAAATACAGTAAATAGATAAATGAAAATACTGTAGTATAAAATATAAATAAATTAGCAAAGGAGTGTGTGTGTTACTGTATTAGGCTTTGATGAAAACACCTCAGCTGTTGTTATCTGTCTCTCTCTCTCTCTTTCTCTTTATAGAGGGATGAATGAAATTTTACTTAGCATTTCCCAACGTTCTGTGAGAGAGAGAGAGAGAGAGAGAGAGAGAGAGAGAGAGAGAGAGAGAGAGAGAGAGAGAGAGAGAGAGAGAGAGAGTTTTAGTTTGCCGTTTGAGATGGTTTTGTAAAGTAACGTAAGTTTTGAGAGAGAGAGAGAGAGAGAGAGAGAGAGAGAGAGAGAGAGAGAGAGAGAGAGAGAGAGAGAGAGAGAGAGTGTGTGTGTAATTGTCGTTAGTGAGTGTTTCAGTTGTTGGAAGAGGGATAAGGGTCGTTAGTTGGAGTTTGTTAACGGCGCTGTCTGTCTGTGAAAATGTGAAGGAGATTTCGGTTTTGGGGGAGTCTTTAGTCAGAGCTAGTGCCGGTCAGTGGTTTCGTGTTGGACAGTTTTTTGTATGTTTTTCCGAGAGTTGTTAGTTTTTCTTGTTGGTGTGCTATTTTATTGTGTGTATATGGTTCTATTTCCTTTTTTTTATTTATATTTCCTTGTTGTGTAGAGTCTGTTTTCAGTTTTGTTTGTGTGGTTTTGTGTGCTGGTTGGCGACCGTGGACACCTTAATCCATCTCCCAGCAGCCGAGGATCAGGGTGAGTGTTGTGTGTGGTTATATGTTCTATGTATCTGTGTTGTGTGTTGTTTTTGTGTTTTTGAATTCTGCCACATCTTTCTATAATGTACCTCAGTACTGTACATAAAAACAGGAAACTAAACAGACTCCAGGAAGTTCACCAAAGCCACTGAATGAGTATTTGTATATGTAGATACACTGTCCCATTTTTTTCACTTTGCTTGATTTACTGTTCCATATTCATTACAGGTTATGAGACACAAATTGATTATGTTTTGGTTAGGAAGGAAGACAAGAAAATCATTACGAATTGCAAGGTTATTCCAAATCAATCTGTTGTAGCACAGCATAAACCAGTAGTGGCAATAAGGAAAAGAAAAGCCCAAGCCAGGAATAGCAAGATTAAAACTTGGAAGCTGAAGGGGGAGAAGACAAGAGAGTTCAGAAGTAAAGTGGAAAGAGCCAGAGAAGAGAGACGTGTGAGTGGAACGTCAGAATCGCCTGAGGAGATATGGGATGATATGAAAGAGACTGTGGTGCCAGCAGCAGCAGAGGTGTGTGGGAGGACAAGTGGTAAACAGCAACAGGAAAAAGAAACATGATGGTGGAATCAAGAGGTTCAAACAGCTGTGAAGGAAAAGAGTATAGCCAGAAGAGGGGGGGGGAAAGAAGATAACTACCAAACAAGAGAGGAGTATAGATGGATAAAGAAGGAAACAAAGAAAGTGGTAGTGATTGCAAAGGGAGCAGCCAGGAGAGAATGGTATGAGAAGATGGAAACACCTGAGGGAGAAAAGATAATCTGCTGAATTTCAGAAGCGAGAAGAAAAGACAGGCAGGATGTAGGAGAGGTAGAAATTATTAAAGATGAAAATGGAAATATCTTAATTGAGGAAGAGAAGGTCAGGAGAAGATGGAAAGACTATTTTTCACAACTATTAAACAATGAGAATGAGTGTGAAGAACTGGAAAATGTTCCTCCAGTAGAAGGACCAATAGCAAACATCAGAGTGAAGTCGAGAATGCTATAAAGAAAGGAAAAGTAAATAAAGCTGCAGGAAAGTCAGAGGTAGCAATAGAAATGATTAAAGCATTGGGAAATCTAGGCAAAGAGTGGGTGCACACACTACTGGAAAAGATCTGGGATGTAGAGGAAATGCCAAGGGACTGGAGCAATAGTTGGATGATTAAAATGTATAAACAAAAAGGAGACATGTTAAACTGTGGGAACTACAGAGGAATAAAGCTTTTGGAGCATGTATTCAAGATACTAAAAAGAACAGTAGTGTAATGATATATGAATAACGTAAATATAACAGAGAGAAAAAGAACTGAGAAGAGAACCAGTGATTATATATATATATATATATATATATATATATATATATATATATATATATATATATATATATATATATATATATATATATATATATATATATATATATATATATATATAGAGAGAGAGAGAGAGAGAGAGAGAGAGAGAGAGAGAGAGAGAGAGAGATTGGAAGCAAATGAACAGAGAGAGAGAGGGAATAGCAAAACAGGAAGTGTTATGACTGTGTCGTGTATTCCAATCTCTCTCTCTCTCTATGTCTCGTTTCATTATTATTCCATTTTCTCTCTCTCTCTATATATAACTGGTTCTCTTCTCAGTTCTTTTTCTCTCTTTTATATTTATGTTATCATATATCATTACAGTAGAAGGAAGGTTGAGAGAGCTGATAGATATACATGGGCAGCAGTTTGGGTCTGTGAAAGGAAAGTGCACAATGGATGCTGTGTTTATAGTAAGACAAGTCCAAGAGGAGTATCTAGAAGGAAATAGGAAAGTTTACTTGTGTTTTGTGGATCTTGAAAAGGTGTATGACAGGGTACCCAGAAGAGTAGTCTATTGGTGTTTGAGAAAGAGAGAAGTACCAGAGAAGTTGGTAAGGTTAGTGAAGATGATGTATGAGGGTGCAAGAACTACTGTACAAACAAAATATGGGGAGAACGAGACATTCCCTGTGGAGGTGGGTCTCCATCAGGGATCAGCTCTGAGTCCATTCTCGTTCCTCTTTGTTATAGACACTGACATCAGAATTAAGGAACGACGATGAACAGTGGGATCTGTTGTGTGCTGACGATTTAGTCATTATAGCAGACACAGAAGAAGAACTGCAAGAAAGGTTTTTAGCACGGAAAGGAGCCCTAGAAACGAAAGGATTTAACGTGAACATTGGAAAGACAGAGCTGATGACTAATACTAGAGGAGGACATGAAGTAGTAAGCATTCAAGTGGAAGATGGTACAGTGCTAAAGCAGAACAATGAGTTTAACTATTTGGGATCAATAATAACAGGAGAGGGAGGTACTGAGAAAGCAGTGAGACAGAGAGTGAAAGAAGCATGGCAAAATGGAGAGAAGTAACTGGAGTTGTTTTAGACAAGGAAATGTCATTAAAGCTCAAAATGAAGATTTATATCAGGCTCGTACTATTATATGGGGCAGAAACCTGGGCATTTAAGAGGAAAGAGGAGGGACTGTGGGAAAGAACCGAGATGAGGATGGTGAGATGGACTGCTGGAATATCACTACTGGAAGGGAGGGAGAGTCAAGATATAAGAAGAATGTCTGGTATATGTAATGTAAAGGAGAAGGCTAGGGAAGCTCGTTTGAGATACTATGGCCATGTAATAAGAAGAGAGGAGGTTAAGTTAAGTATACCTTAGTTTAACCAGACCACTGAGCTGATTAACAGCTCTCCTAGGGCTGGCCTGAAGGATCAGATATATTTTACTTGGCTAAGAACCAATTGGGTTATCTAGCAATGGGACCTACAGCTTATTGTGGAATCCGAACCACATTATAGCGAGAAATTAATTTCTATCACCAGAAATAAATTCCTCTAATTCTTCATTGGTCGGTTGGAGAATCGAACGCGGGGCCAGCAGAGTGCTAGCTGAGAACGGTACCCACCTGTCCAATGAGGACTAGTTCTTTTTCATGTACGGTGTCATATGAGCAATATCACTGTAATGGAGTGGTGAGATGGCAGTTTTGTGTAAGACTTGTGTAAGACTTTGATTCATCTTCAGGTAAGGTGAATTTTACATTTTCACTCAAATTAGTGAAGTGGAGTTACTTTTAATCAAGAGAGAGGTGTTTTGTAGTGTTCAGTATTGATTTAATGGTGGATGCCATAAGTTTTCTGCAAGAGTTTTCTTAGTTTGGTTCAGTGTTATTTAAAGTGAGGAACAGGTGTGTGTTCAGGCAGGAATGAATAACAACCCTGTTTTCTCATAATACCTGTTTATCATGTTTTATGTAGGATGTTAATATTCCGGGTTTGTCTGAAGGTGGACACACCTAGTATGATTTCCTTAATTGTTATAATTTCACAGTACTTTTATACTGTAGTATAAAAATTATGAATGACAGGTGATAATCTTAGTACCCAGGCTACTCATAGTTAATCATAAGTCTAGTTTTGATGAAATTGCTTGTGATTAAGCTGAATGTTTTTGTGTAGCGATAATTTCTGATATTCTCCTGGCTTGAGAACAAGTAAAACCTTATTTTTTGGCGTGATATAAATTACTGTCATTAGCTATGGATATGTCTGTGTTATTGGATAAGACTATTCAGCCAGGTTTAACAGCTGAAGAGGCTCAGGTATTTGTTAAGGAACAGCTGAAAATTATGCACGACAGGGAAGATAGGTTATCTGAGAGAGAAGACAAGAGAAGGAAAGAGGAGATAACCAAGAAGGAAAGGGCTGAGAAGGAGAAGGATAGGGCTGAGAAAGAGAAGGACAAGAAGTTCAAGCTAGAAATTGCTTGGAGGGAGATAAAAGAGAGAGCAAAAGAGATGGAGGAGAGAGAGGAAGAAAGAAAACATTGAACTCACAAGTTGGTCGGTGGAGGGCTGCATTGGTAGTTAACAAAGGGAGTTACATTTTCAATCATTGCCTACAAAACAAGAGGAAATGAAACTCCCTAAGGATATTAAAGCGACTAAGCTACTGGTGCTCCATCTATTGCTAAGTTTGTTTATTAATGGGAAACTACTGACAATATCCCCTTACCAAGAATAAACATACTTCACATCAGTCACTTAAAGACACTGGCTTAACATATTAGCTCCGATATTATCTGACCCTTTAAAATTGCAAGAAATGGCAAAGGTTACTGTATCAAATGCAGAGGTAAGTTCTATTAAGTAAGAGGAGTACTTTAATAGCAAGGCTAAACCCAGGAAGTTGAATAAGGGAGGGGAAGTTCTTGTTATGCTTCCTACCAATTCTAATAAGTTTTTAATGCAATGGAAAGGTCCATATGTTATCAATGGCTGCCACAATAATGTAACAGATTATTTTGTGAAAGTAGGAAAACATAGCAATTCATACCATGCTAACATGATTAAACATTAATGTTCTTCAGGACGCCATCAAAATTAAATCCTTGGATGTCTTGTTTTCAAGTGAGTTAATTAATGCAAGTGTAACACATTAACATGGTTCTGACAGTGGGGATATAGAATTTTGGGATACTTAACCTAGTCCCATTCACATAAACCGCAATATTGCAGAATTGCAGAAATCTGAATTACAGGGTTTATTAGACACATTCAAAGATGTAATTTGTGATGAACCAGGTGTTACTAGACACCTAGAACATCATATGTACTTGACTTCAGATATTCCATTTCAGTGTAAGAACTATCCAATACCTATTAACTTGGTAGAAACATTCAACAAAGAAGTTGATAAAATTAAGGCTTTGTATACAACTGAACATTCAAACTCTCCTTATTGCTCACCTGTGGTGCTTCATGGAGTTTGTACATTGATTTGAGAGAGCTAAACTCAAGTCCCATATTTGATGCTGAACCAATGCCAAGTATAAGAGTCCCTCCATGAATTTTCTAGTAAGTACTTTTTTTACTGAACTTGATTTATGTAAAGGCTACTGGCAAGTTCCAAAGGATTTAGATTCAAAGAAATATAAGCTGCTTTTCCTACAAAATATTGTTTAATGCAGTTTAAGATAATGCCTTTTGGGTTAAAACTTCTTGTGCAACTTTTGTCAAATTAATGTGCAAAGTACTTGCAGGTCTTTCTAATAATAGTTGTTACTTTGATAACAGTTATATATTCTAGTAATTTAAAACACATTCAGATTGTTTTAGACAGGTTAAGGGAACATGGATTAACTGTTGGTCAAAGTAAATGCTTTTTTGCATTTGAAAATTTGAAGTACTTAAGATTTTCAATGGGCAATAATGTATTGTGTACTTTGGATGACAGGGTTAAAGATATGATCAATATGCCCTCACCTACTACCAAAAAGCAGTTAAGGTCATTTATGGGAACTGTAGGATTCTATAATAGGTTTATCCCAAATTTTTCAAGTGTGTCTGCTCCTTTGACTGATTTTCTTAAGCAAGGAAGCAGGAATATTTTGCAATGGTCAAATGACCAGGGTAAAAGTTTTCAGGAACTTAAGAAATGTCTTTCTGATCACCCCATTTTAATCTTGCTTGATAATAATAAGATTTTCTTCTTAAGAACTGATGCTTCATATGACAGAATGAGTGCTGTGCTGTTACAAGAGACTGAGGGTATCTGGAAACCTGTTTGTTATGCCAGTAAGAAATTCTCTCAAACTGAGAACATTACTCTTCCATAGAAAAGGAGTGTTGTGCCATGGTATGGGGAATCCAAAGATTTAAGGAATATCTTTATGGGATAGAATCTGTTCTTCAAACAGACCGTTTACCAATTACCTATTTGAAGAACCTAAAGAATACGAATGACAGGTTACTGAGATGGGCATGAAGTCTGCAACCTTCTTCCTTTCATGTGCAATATATTAAAGGGCAATAATATTGGAGCTGATATGTTAAGCTGTCTTTAAATGACTGATATGAAGTTTGTTTTTTCTTGGTATGGGGATATTGTCAGTAGTTTCCTATTAGTAATAAACAAACTTAGCAATAGATGGAGCATCTGTAGCTCAGTTGCTTTAATATCCTTGGGGAGTTTCATTTCCTCGTTTCATAGGCAATGAGTAAAATGTAAAACAACCATTGTTAACCACCAATGCAGTCTTCCACCGACCAACCTGTGAGTTGGATGTTTTCTTTAATTATTATTTACTTTAATGTTATGTACATATGCTGTTCTGTATTTTGTATGTATACTGTTTAGTATTTTGTATTATTCGCTCACTACAGTATTCTGGAAGTACAATTAGTGATTTTTCGTGGATTCTAAGCAAGTGTTAATATATATATTTGCAGCATCCCTCCCTCTTCGATACACCACATTTCACCTCACAACCACTCTGCTATATGTGACAAGTGCTGATAGTTTCCTGCATGTTGGTGCCCATTTTGGTACTATCCCTGCTGTGGATTCCTAGGTAACTCGTCATTTTGCCGACTGAACTATGTGAAAGTGCAGATATTACCTATAGCTGATTTTGTCTGATAACTTTGCTTTATGTTGGCTCCAAGCGACTTGTCTTCTTGAATTTTTCTGGCTACATGTATTGCTCTGCCCAATTATAATCAATAGCTTATTATTCTTATTGTGTGTGATTACTGTATATTTGTATGTGGACATGATATATATTTGCATAAATATATGTCTATCTTTGTATTTTAATTTTCTAATCTAACTGACATACAGTTTTTTGAACCGCAGTCAATGGCTCATCAAGAACCGAGGGAAAACCTCTAACTCATCGCCCAAAATCTTGACATCAGAATAGCTGAGTTTCCTATTATTTATTTTAATAAATGTACTCTTTATATTCAACAGCAATTAAAAGTAATTAACCCTTAAACGCCGAGCCTCTATTTACAAAAACGTCTCCCGTATGCCGGCGGCGTTCGGGAGTTAGTGCCGAAGCGGAAAAAAGTTTTTTCAAAAATCACAGCACGCTTAGTTTTTAAGATTAAGAGTTCATTTTGGCTCCTTTTTGTCATTGCCTGAAGTTTAGTATGCAACCATCAGAAATAAAAAAATATCATTATCATATATAAATATTGAAATATATGACAGCACAAAAAAAATTTTTCATATATAATTTTATGCAAATCGCGCAGTGAGCAAAACGGTTAAAGCTAACGGGTTAATTTTTTTTCTTTGTATTGTACACTAAATTGCAATGAATTTGGTATATAACAAATTGTAAAAAGATCAAAGCAACGCAGAGAAAATATTATCACAAAATGATGCATGAATTCATAACGTGCGGACGTAAAAAAAAGTTTTTTTCAAAAATTCACCATAAATCGAAATATTGTGCTAGAGACTTCCCGTTTGTTGAAAAATGAAGCTAATTGATTGAATATTACTAGACTGTAAGTGTTTTAGCTTACAATTGCAGTTTTCGACCATTTCGGTCGAGTTAAAGTTGACCGAAAGTCGAATTTTTTCTATTTATTGTGATTTATATGAAAATATTTCAAAACTGATAAAAGCTACAACCATGAGTTTTTTCTGTTGTATTGTACATGAAATTGCGCACATTTTCATATATAAAAGTTTATGTAAAGACTAATCTAAAACGGTGCAAACATTACGGCAACGTGACGAAAGAATTTCTGAGATGTTCAGCCGAGTTACCAGCTGGACATAAGGAAAATGTTTTTTCAAAAATTCACCATAAATCGAAATACTGTGCTAGAGACTTCCAATTTATTGCAAAAAGAAGGTAAATGATTGAATATTACTAGAATGTAAGAGTTTTAGCTTACAATTGCGTTTTTCGACCATTTCGGTCGAGTTAAAGTTGACCGAAGGTTGAAATTTTGGCAGTTATCGTGATTTATGTGAAAATATTTCAAAACTGATAAAAGCTACAACCATGAGCTATTTTCCGTTGTATTCTACATGAAATTGCGCACATTTTCATATATAAAAGTTTATGTAACGACTAATGTAAAACGATGCAAACATTACAACAACGTGACGAAAGAATTTCTGAGATGTTCGGCCCGAGTTACCGTAGCATGAAGCGTAAGGAAAAGTTTTTTTCAGAAATTCACCATAAATCGAAATATTGTGCTAGAGACTTCCAGTTTGTTGCAAAATGAAGATACATGATTGAATATTACTAGAATGTAAGAGTTTTAGCTTATAATTGCGTTTTTACTATTTCTGTCGAGTTAAAGTTGACCGAAGGTTGAAATTTTGGCAGTTATCGTGATTTATATGAAATTATTTCAAAATTGATAAAGCTACAACCATGAGTTATTTTCTGTTGTATTCTACATGAAATTGCGCACATTTCCATATATAAAACTTTATGTAACGACTAATATAAAACGGTGCAAACATTACGACAACGTGTGAAAGAATTTCTGCGCGGACGTAAGAAAAAAGGTTTTTTAAAAAATTCACCATAAATAAAAATATTGTGCTAGAGACTTCCAATTTGTTGCAAAATGAAGGTAAATGATTGAATATTACTAGAATGTAAAATTTTAGCTTACAATTGGGTTTTTGACCATTTCGGTCGAGTCAAAGTTGACCGAAGGTTGAAATTTTGGCAGTTATCGTGGTTTACATGAAAATATTTCCAAACTGATAAAGCTACAACCATGGGTTGTATTTTGCTGTATTTTACATGAAATTGCGCACATTTTCATATATAAAACTTTATGTAACGGCTAATATAAAACAGTGCAAAAATTACGACAAAATGACGAAAGAATTTCTGAAATTCCGTAAGGAAAAAGTTTTTTTTAAAAATTCACCATAAATCGAAATATTGTGCTAGAGACTTCCAATTTGTTGCAAAATGAAGGTACATGATTGAATATTACTAGAATGTAAGAGTTTTAGCTTACAATTGCGTTTTCCGACCATTTCGGTCGAGTCAAAGTTGACCGAAGGTTGAAATTTTTTGTAGTCGACGTACGGTACGTCCACTTGGCACCCAACAAACAATTTTAGTCGACGTATGATATGTCCAGTAGGCGTTTAAGGGTTAATGGTATATGTGAAATTTGATTAAAAAATATTTACTAAAATATATTAAAAATAAGGTTTAATAATGGTTTTTATAATGTACTGCTCTCAAGAGCTCTCTTTTTTCTTTCAGTGGACCACAATATTTTTCAAACGTCCATTCAACTCATTGTACGTACTTCCTTTTAACCGGTATTTCGTGACCTTCAAACCGAACTTTTTTTAGTTGGGCAAGGCGCTCTTCTTTTCTCAAGCTTGAAATAAGCTCCCACATATTGGGATGAACACCAAAAACAGAACTTTGAAGCAAATTATGGTGCCCCTCTAATTTTCATTGGCATGAGGATAATCTTGCAGAATTCTCTCACGTACATTCCAAATGTAAATAGGGGATAGGTGTGCTATTTACTGTCGGCAATTACCTCTGCCTCTTTTGCAACCAATACAACATGTTTGTACACAAGAAACCAATTCTTGAGGGAGGTCCTTGTCTGCAAGTTTGTTGAAACAACCCACCACATCATCTATCGAAGTAATGCAAAGGCAGGGATACATCTAACATTCACACCACATTCAGTGTCTCCATGATATCTTTCTGTAAAACCACATTCAACAGCCTTTCGGTATATGCTTTGAGATAAGTGAAAAAGGCATGCTGAAAGAGATACATTTGGAAAATGATTACATATGCAGTTCATATGAGCTTTTCAAAATCTATCATGTAACATTTGTTTTGTCTTTCATAAAAGTAACTTAAGTCATCTACAAGTTTCTTTCCTCCAAAGATGCTCTGAATGGTATGAAAAATTGTTATAAAAAAAGTTATTTACGCTGCCAGAAGCTCAGATGCAACTGCCAAATGTTACTGATATATTTGAATTAAAAAAAAATATGTAAACTAAGCCTTCAACTTACTAAACAATCAAATTATGTAATTTCCATTTCCTAAATAAGGTAACTGTCCAATGCTTTTTCAAAAAAATATACTTCCTAAATAAGTTGTGTTTATTTTGGGTGTCAAATTACCTGGTGTTAAAAAACCAGAACTCAAATTACTGGGAGTCAAAATACCAAGAGTGAAATTACCAGAATAAAAAAAACCAGGAGTCTACACACCAGCCACCTTGGTTTACATCTACATGTGGCATTTCATCAATGTTGATGTCACCATTTTGCT
The DNA here is from genome assembly GCF_040412425.1 of Macrobrachium rosenbergii. Classification (NCBI taxonomy): domain Eukaryota; kingdom Metazoa; phylum Arthropoda; class Malacostraca; order Decapoda; family Palaemonidae; genus Macrobrachium; species Macrobrachium rosenbergii. Next base: position 24,904,896 of record NC_089783.1, on the reverse strand, counting down.
CTTTTTTTATTTTAAGTAACTCTAATGTCATCATGTATCATACAACACACTACACATGAGAATATTTATTACTGTTGATATTTCATCTCAAATATAATGTTCACATTAACAATAAAATATTAATTTAAAACATTTATAACGTTTTACTAAATAATGTACAGTAAACTTTTAAGGACCAACTTTACCTGCTATACTTGATGCAAAGCTTTTTTCCCAAGCATACATCTTGATTAGCTTCACACATGAAAGTAACTCATTCATTTTACAGACACGTTCATCCGTAACAGTAACAGTTCGACGTCGCAAGTAGCTTGTTAAACGTGATATTCCATACTGTAAACAATTGAAAAATGTAAAGTTGCACTAGTAATATTTACAAAACAAAATGAAATAAAGAACACACAAATATTATTCCATCCAAAACTGTTTGTTTCATACAAAGGACATTAAGTGGACTGACTGGCCCAAATCTGGGTTTAAAAAAATGATGAAAAATCCAATTATTATATTTCAGCCAAAGCTTTGCATAAAATACAGTTGATCCTTGTCTAGAAATGAATTATTATACTTTATTAGACATATAATTTATCACATGGTCTGCAGGGGTCATAACAACATGGCAGCTTTATCTTGCAAATTTCATGGACCATATTAAGATGGTAGCTTTATCAAGCAAACCCTATAAAGCTGGAATATAAACATTTTAATGTAAAAACTTTCTATGATAAAATTTTTCCTCATCACTTACCTTTACACTTTAACTTCAGAACTGTTGCAAAATAAACAACGGTGACCAGCCAATAATTCATTGGAAATATTAGAAAAGAAGTCATTCCATGCAGTTAAAAAAAAGCTTCCTAAAATCTATCAAATATGCATTTTTTCCTGAAAATCTATGAATCACAAAGAACACCACTCATAAACCAGTTCTTCAAAACAAATTATAAAAAATATGCTAACAAAAAGGTAAACATTCCGGAAGGATTAGAAATTTAGGCAAGTGTTTGAAGCAGCTTACACTAGTTTACAGCTTGAAAACCTGAGAGCAATTTCACATACTTTACTTACTTGAAATGGATAAAAAAGTAAAAAGGTGAGCATGCCAAACAGGGCCCATGGCCCTAATAACCACAGAATGTATACAACTCCACCAACTGCCACAAATGGGCCTCCAATGATTAGAGGACCAAGGACAACATAGTCATATATACGCTGGGCATCATTGGCAAAGAGGTTGATCACCTGGGTAATAAAAAAGAAAATAAATTAGTCTACAATAGCTCTCTTCCTCAGTATGTCGTAATCCTGCAGTTTCTTCCAAAACAGATCAATTAAGCAACAGTAAAAAATGTACCATTTATTCCATAGTTATCTGATCACCTCACAAAAACCAAAATAAATTTATATGATGACTGATTTAACTATGAAACATACAGTACTCTATAATTCATATAAATTAACCTGTGACTTCACAGAAAATATCAAACTGTAAAATGATCATCACCACATTCATTAAAAACTAAATAACTACTAGACCTTTCTTCTTTTCTGGTTCATTTCATTAAGGAAATGTTTACACTTGCTTCAGCATCTCAGCAATCTTTATACATCTGAAGACATCAAGCCATTTCTAGATCATTCTAGATGCCATTGTAATCCAAATATTTCTGGTTGCGGTTTGTTTTTAGGAACACAAACAACTGACAAAAATGCTATAGAGAGAGAGAGAGAGAGAGAGAGAAATATCAACAGTGATAAAATATACTCTTGTGTACTGTTATGATAGTTTTGATAATCGTACTTAATATCAACTAAACTTGTAATGAAATATGGTACATTAAATCAAGCAAAGCAAAAAGGGGGAAAAAACTGCACGTACACACTTATTTCTGGCATGGGTAAACTTGCTATAACCTGTTTGGTGTTCTTTAGCCTACATCAGAAATTTGCATTTTAAATATTTTTATGACAATTACAGATGAAACATCAACAGCGATAAAACATTCTCTTGTTATAATATGCGTGAAAATCATAGTCAACTAAAATTGTAATGAAACACGGTATAGTAAATCAGACAAAGCAAAAAATATGGCACCACATACCTACGTATGCACACGCTCATTCAATGGTGTTATGTACTTACAGGAGTTTTAGTTTTGTGTTTTTATGCTTATGGTACTGTGCAGTAACTGATATTTCATTAAAGGAGATGTACAGTACTGATATATGCTAGAAAGAAAGAGAGAGAGAGAGAGAGAGAGAGAGAGAGAGAGAGAGAGAGAGAGAGAGAGAGAGAGAGAGAGAGAGAGAGAGAGAGAGAGAACTGAGGTATGTTTACACTGAAGCCTAGTACAGTAACACACACACACTATTTTGTTTATATTTTACGCTACAGTATTCTCATCTATATTTTTACTGTCTTTTCTAATTTTTTAATTTTACAGACCAAAAAATAAACATAATCGTGTGAGCCTACGTATGTCTGCATACACTCACTCCATGCTGTCAGTGAATTTGCTACAGCTTATTTGGTTTACGTTACGAATGGCATTAAGTAGAATAGGACCAATATATTTTTACATTATACCCTTATTCGCTATGGATAAAAGATTATCAAGGAAATATACTCTGCTAAATTCAAGCTGGAAGTTGTGGCTGAAGCTGAGAAAACAATGTTCACGCTGCTAATGACTATAAATTATCATGCATTGGCAACATGGATGAAATTCCGTAAACTTTGATATGCTTGACTGTAAATAAAGTTGGAGAAAAGTATTTTAATGAAAACTACTGGGCATGAAAGAACACATTTTACTATTGTTTTCATGCCGATAAAAGATAAATACGTAAAGTTCATATTATGGTGAAATCAAGTGAAAATAGAGAATGGAATCTGCTGATTTTTTACATAAAAAAAAACGCCCCCAACGCTATCTATTAACAAAAAAATTACTAAATTTAGTTCACAACAAGACGTATTTAAGTCTTATTTTGAGTTCAAAACACTTTGTACAGTATTACAAAAAATAACCTTGTCCCATTTAATAGTACAGTATCTAGATATTCATTTACGTTAAGTAGAAGCAAGAAAATCGCTCTGAATTGAGTTAAATAAAGTGGCCCCCCTTTTTTACGCGTTTCACATTTCCTTGTTTCATTTTATTGTGGATTTGTGGAACAAATCATTCATTTGTCCGTGGGGGAAATTTCACTAATTTGCGGATTTTTCTTTAGGCTGTATCTCTAAAATTATCCCTAATTCACTTTTTTTTTGTAGAGCAACACTGTGTATTCACTAATTACTGTATTGTTTCATTAAAATACTGTATATGCATACTGAGAGAGAGAGAGAGAGAGAGAGAGAGAGAGAGAGAGAGAGAGAGAGAGAGAGAGAGAGAGAGAGAGAGAGAGAGAGAGAGAGAGAGAGAGAGAGCACAAGAATGAATACATTTATGAGAGATGGTGAGGACTAACCACGTTTGTATGATAAATAAATGATTTACCTAATAATAAACACTAACTTTCAAATAGTATTAAGATTAAATAATAATATTATTAATAATTAATAATATACTGTACTTAAAAAATTTATGCATTTCTATAGTAAATTATGTTTAATTTTAAACAAACAAATACATATTCCCAATCTTTTCCAAAGCTCTGACTTGAGGGGAGAGGTTGGACCTGTCATATATGTCAAATATCTGACTGCGGCCCTTGCATCAGATATTTGACATATATATGACAGGTCCAACCTCCCCACCTCACTTGAAAGCTTTGGAAAAGATTGGGAATATGTATTTGTTTCTTTCAAACAGAAATGCATAAATTTTTAAATTACAGAGTATTATTATTATTATGATTGTGCTGCCCCTTAGTGGTTAAATAAAACGGCTACAAATGATACTGAAAACTCTCTCTCTTTCTCGTACATACATATTTTTAAGGGTTCAATGTTTAAGATGACTTTGAAATGATATTAATAATATTTCAAAAATTAATAACAAATTAGTGTGGTAAATAATTTTTTATCATAAATATATTTGTACGTAGTCACAAAAATACTAACACGACGTAATTAACAAACCTAGCATTCTGTTTGGAGTTATGTACGTGTCCGGTCGACCTAAACTACCCATGTACCTGTACAGTACCTGTACAGTAAATATAATTTCAAAATCATCTTACAACACAGGAAAATATATGTAAAATATACACCCAGTGCATTACATACAATATGAGAATAAGGATGCGCAAATTTACGTAGGCCAAAGAAAACGTATGTCTGAATGATAGGGGATATGTAAGAGTAACTTAATTTTGCAACATGACTTTGAAATGATATTAGGGTGGTCTGGGATGATAGTCTGAGGTATACTTTTGTTTGAACTGTCAAGTTGGGCAATGAACTGTTAAAATAAGCAGTTATAAGCATATTTTGGGTGTATACAGGCAGTTTTTCGACGGTTCCGTGCTTTTCAAATATATTCATCAGAAATTATTTCCTGGCTTACGACGCATGTTTGTTAATCATACGATGAAGAAATTTGGCCCCAAAATGGCAGAATAATCATAATTTGAAGGTTTTTGATGTAAAACTCAATAATAATTTTACATCGTTTTCAATGCACCCAGAGCATTAAAAGTAAGGTTTTCTTATGATTTTTGGCGATTTTCGCGATGTTCCGGCTTCACGACGATTTGTTACGACGCGGCGCAAGAACGGAACCCCGTCGTAAACCTTCTGTATATTCATTTTGTAATGATGGTTTGGGGTGTATTTTTGTTTGAGATATTAAATTGTTGTACAGTGCTTCCCAACTTTTTCGTGGCGATAGGTTCCAGAACCCACAGCGCAAATGCAAAATCCATGGAAATACAAAATCCTCTCTGAAAATGTTAATAAGTGCTTATAACTGCCAAATACCCTGTATCCCTTAAACTAAAATGCTTATAACTGCCTATTTTAATAGTTCATTGCCAAATTTAATAGTTAAAACAAAAATATACCTTAAATTATCACACTAAAACAATTTAATATCATTTCAAACAAATATACACCCAACCCACCACCCCAAAACACCCAAAGTCATCTTAGATTACTCCCATACAACAATTATGCTTAAGTATATACACCCATAAAATGCATAATAATGATTTGCTAATTTTCAAAAATTAATATAAATGTAAATACAGCAAAATATCTACAAAATGTTTAATACACACTAAATCTTTAATACAAATTAAATAAGTCTGTCTTACAGAAAGTTTGACCACTAATCAAGATACCCTTGTATAAGTAAGCATAGCCACTTTCTCTCATGGTACTGAAGCCGTTTCATTTTACATTGGTAAAAACAATTACTGTTATTATTGTAATACATATTTTTAATATGCATATGCATTTTTGTTTCTGTCTCTCTTTCTCTCTCATTGAGATAGAGAGATTGATTTTTTATGCATGTATGTTTATTTGTTTTGTACAGTTTAGTATTTATACATAAACGTGATGTTACTTTGTCATTCGTTTTTTCATATTTTCCATGCTATAATTATACAACATTTTTGCATTTCAATAAAAGCAAACTGGAAAATAAAATGAAAATGATTAAATATTCATTGTAAAATTGTTAAACTCATTCCGGGGTGAGGAGCCCCAGAATGAGCTTAACAGGTTTACGTACGATGATTTGCTAATTGATTTTAATTTTATTTTCCTGTCTGCTTTTATTGAAATGCTAAAAATTGAATAATTATGGTACAGAATATATGAAAAAATGAATGACAAAGTAACACCACATTTATAAAACTATACTGTACAAAACAAATGCATAAATGCATAAAAAATCAATTTCTCTTACCTGAGAGAGAGAGAGAGAGAGAGAGAGAGAGAGAGAGATTAGTGGTCAAACGTTCCGCATGGCAGATTTATTTAATTTGTATTAAAGATTTATTTAATTTGTATTAAAAATTTTATGGATATTTTGCTGTTTACATTAATATTATCTGAAAATTAGTTGATAATTTTTGTAATAAAAAAGGGATTTTGACAACGAAAAAATCTATTTCTGGGCTCGACCTGTGTCACCCAGTGAAATGGTTCCAATAGCACACATTTCTAGGTATAAATATTGCTAAATATACCAGAGAAAAAAGCTATCCATAATGCCAGGGTTACTACCCCTGGATCGATCACCACAGTGGTGTCGGTATGCACTAAGGGGTGAGTGGTAGCCACTATCACAGATGCTTTGCCCAAAAGATCTCTCCATTCTCAAAGCCCCCAACATGGGAGAGCCGTTCTAACCACTACCTTCCATTTGCTGCCACCTACCACTCGCGCCCACCATCTTCATCCCAAAATTAGCACCCTCCAAGCTTGGTATGCTATCCAGGTGGGAAAGGAAGTATAGGGATGGGTCACTGGGTGACACAGGTCTTCCCCGAGAAATAGATTTTTCCATTGTCAAAATCCCTTTTCTGGGCTCGACCTGTGTCACCCGGTGAAATAGTAACAGAGAATCAGCCATACAATAGTTTGGTGGTACCATCTAAAAGATTAACCTTAATGAAGCTAAATAAAACTAAGAGAACAATACTGAGTTTTAATAACCCCAAATTATAAAGTTCAAAATATAATTAAAAAACTATACGGCACATAGGATATTAATGTTACAGGCAGGAGTCAGGCTGTGAAGCAGACCTGACCTAAAAGGCTAAAGAGCAGGGCAAGCAAGCGAGGCAGGTAGGCGAGAGAATATACCAATAGGTAATTTAATTAAGGATTACATTACAATAAGGACAAACAAGAGTTATATATACTAGTCTTGAGCTGGACCAGGAGGAACAATACTTCCTGCAGCTACAGTGGAATATTTAAGAGCCTCCAGGGACTTAAGATAGTGGCGTTTAAATACTGTTGGTGATTTCCAGCCCGTATACTTTTAAGGTCATCAAAGTTCATATTGTGAAAATAATTAGCTGAGGTGGCTGCCTTGAATATCATGTACCCAGGTACTGAATCCGGGTTAGCCTGTTTAATAAAATAAAGAATTTGTTGCCTGATGGCCTTTAAGGAAATGGTACCCTCATTTTCCCTAACAAAAAGAGGGCCTGAAGTTCTTTTAGAAGTTCTATTTAAATAAGCTTTTAAAGTGTGAACTGGACATAAAGATAGATCCTGTGGAAGGGGAATAATCTTCCAAGGAGACCATCTATTTTGTGGATCCTCATTCTTTGCTAGAAATCTGAGATCCGGAGACAACAGAACTTCTCCTGACGGGAGGAAATCAACATGATTCGTTTCTCTAGAAAGAGCAGACAGTTCAGAAATTCTAGCCCCTGAGGCTAGACTTACTAAGAATAACGTCTTCCTTAACAGACTTGTGTATGTACATAATTCGTTATCAGTGTCTGATGCCAATTTAAGTACGTCATTTAAGAACCAGGAAACCGTGTGTGGACGGATTGCTGGTCTAAGAAAGAGCACATGCTTTAGGAATTGACGAAAAATATGAGTCTGTAAGGTTAATATTAAAGCCATGTAAAAATATTTTTCTTAAAGCAGATTTTGTTGTAGTAATAGTACTAGTGGCCAGTCCTTTCTCAAATAATGATCTGAAGAAAGAGATTGCTAGATTCGTGGTCATTTTCTGAGCTTCAGATTCCCTTAGAAATAATACTAACTTTTTAACTGCTGAGTCATATTGCCTAAGTGTAGATTCCCTCTTATCTGATTCTATGAACAGTGTATTGAGAGGGTCAATGTTAGCGTCTTTCTGAGCTGCAAACTTCATGAAGTCCATAAAGCTAGGGCACTCAGAATTCTTGAGGAAGCTGACACAGTCCGAGTTTGCACTACTTGTGTCAATCTTGGGTTGGGGATCTGTTTGTGCCGGAGTTTCAACTCCAGTAGAAGAGGAACCCAATTGCTCTTTGGCCAATTGGGTGCCACAAGTGCTACTTGACCTTTGAATGATCTGAGTTTGTGTAAAACTTTCATCAATAGATTTATTGGTGGAAACAGATAGATCCTTTGCCATCTGTTCCCGCCGACTGACATCGCATCTGTGGAATGAGCTAGAGGGTCTAGATCGGGAGCAACGTAACACGGAAGCTTGTGGTTGCTCTCTGTGGCAAACAGGTCTATCTGGAGACCCGGTACCTGAAGACAAATCCATTCAAACGATGTCTTGTCCAAGGACCATTCCGACTCCAGCGGAGTTGTCCTGGACAGTGAATCTGCAATGACATTTCGAACACCTGCCAGGTGGGTAGCTAACAGGTGCCAAAGATGTTTCCTTGCCAGAGAGAAAATTGCAATCATTACATGATTGATATGGCTCGACTTGGAGCCCCCTCTGTTTAGGCAATGTACAACTACTGCACTGTCCAGCACCAGTCTGATGTGAATCTGTCTGGCTGGACGTAGTTTCTTTAATGTTAGAAATACTGCCATTGCCTCTAGAATGTTGATATGGAACTGGCGGAATACTGTCGACCATGTTCCTTGGATTTTCTTGTGTTGGGAGTATCCTCCCCGTCCGCTTAGGGAAGCATCCGTATGGATCACTAGCGATGGAGGGCGAAATTGAAGAGGCACTGACCTTGCCAAACTCTTGACTGTCGACCATGGTCGAAGCCTCTTTCTCAATATGGGCGGAATTAGAGACACCTTGTCTCTGTTTCTGCTGTTGGCTCATTTCTGCCATACCCTGTTTATATCCTTCAGCCTGGCTTTTAGTAACAAGTCTGTTACTGAAGCGAACTGAAGAGAGCCTAGAACTCTTCCTGGGTACGACGAGAGGCTCTTTTGTTTTTGAGGAACTGTCTGGTAGCTTTGGCTATTTCCCTCCTCTTGGCTGGCGGAATTGACAGTTTGTGTGTGTTTAGGTCCCACTGGCTTCCTAACCACTGAAACTGAGCAGCCGGAACTAGACAGGATTTCTTCCTGTTTATTTGGAATCCCAAGAATTCCAGGAAGTTGATTACTGTGAATGTTGCTTTTCGACATTCCTTGGCGTTGGATGCCCATATTATCCAACCGTCTAGGTATCACGGCCAGCATAATCCCTTGAGCCCGTAGTTCTGAACTACTGTCTCTGCCAGTTTGGTAAATATTCTGGGCGCTATGTTGAGCCCGAATGGCATGACTCTGAGCAGTATGCTTGTTTTCCTAGTCTGAACCCTAGGTAAGGAGAGAAATTTCTACTTAATCCGGACGTGATAATATGCGTCTGAAAGATCTATAGAGGTGGTACGGCCCCACGGGAAGTAGGGTCCGTACCTGCGAGATTGTAAGCATCACGAAACTTGTCGCATTGAATGTATAAGTTGAGACAGAGACAAGTCTAGAATTACTCTTTGCTTGTCTGAGTCTTTCTTTGGGACACTGAACAGGCGGCTTTGAAATTTCAAGTGTCTGACTTTCTTTATTGCCTTCTTTTGCAGAAGGTCTTTTGCAAAGTCCAGTAAGTCTTTGGATGGAGGTTGATGGAATCTGACTGGCGGAGAAGGCCCTCTGCTCCAGTTCCATCCCAGACCTTTTGAAATTATACTGTGGGCCCCTGGACGCTGCTCTACCTCTGTAGGCGGCTCTGGCTCTACTACCCCTCGCATGCCTATTGTATTCGCGAAACGCCCCCTGATTTTCAAACGAGGTGTTGAAAGCTGGGGACGTCATGAAGGCTGGCGGAGCCGAAGCTTGCTGAGCCGGCTGTACTAGAACATATTGCTGCTGAGGCAGTGCCTTGGATGTGGAAGGCTGTCCGATCAGCGAGACCGGTACCGCCTGAAGCACAGTCTGAGCCTGAGGTTTCTGATAGTCCTGGAATCTCCTGAACCTCTTCCTTCCTTCAGGTTGAGGTCCGGAGGTCTCAGAGGACTTCCTTTTGAAAGGAAGACCCCAGCGAGAGCGAAGGCTCTGGTTCGCTCTGGTTGCCTCTGCCAAGACGTTATTAACCTCATCCTCTGGGAAGAGGTTAGGTCCCCAGATAGAGTTCTTCATGAGTCTATTGGGCTCATGCCTGATGGTGGCGTCGGCGAAGATGTGCTTCCGGCAGTTCTGTCTCGCAACCACAAAGTCATAAAGATCCGATTGGAAGGATGCCAGTAATGACTTTGTGAGAACCTGAAACAGTGGTTCATCAAGAAAATGAAATGAAAATACAGTAAGTAGTGAATGCTGCTCTATGATAAAATTCGTAAAATTGGTGAAATTTCCCATGTAAAATTGAAAGACATGTTCCACAAAAATTTGCGACAAAGTGAAGCATGTAAAAGTGGGGTCCACTGTAGTATGATAATTTCAAGTATATTTCTGTTTGAACTATTAAAATTAGGCAGTGGACTGTTAAAATAGGAAGTTATAATCATTTTAGTTTAAGGGGTACAGGGTATTTGGCAGCTATAAGCATTTTTAGAGGGGATTTTGCATTTTCGCGGTGGGTTCTGGAACCTACCCATGTGAAAAAGTGGGGGTCTACTGTATTTGACTTTGGCAAATGGATATCTGTCGGTGTAACAACCTAACTGGGGCCCATAGCTTCTCTCTCTCTCTTTCTGTCCCACACACATGACATGTGCAGGTTTAAAGAAACAAAAGAAGCAGATTTTTGGGTTTTTGCTGAAAACCACAGCCAGAAAAGTTTGAAGTGCTGGAAAACATTAAAAGGGGCCAAGAGATCAGAATTCTATAGTGCACTTATAAAGTGGGTTAAGCTCCGACACAGTGAAGATGTAAGCATTTCCAGGGAGATGCTTATGGAGCAGGCCAGAATTTTCATAAGGAACTGAATCTAATGAATGACAGTGATTATTCATAAGCTTTGTTCTACTTTTGATAATGCAGCAATATATATGTGGAATGAGCTGGCAAGACTGTTTACAAAAAGGATTTTTTGGGGGTGATTTCTGCCATCTGGGATTTTCTCTGGTCTGGCAGTGGCCTGGTCCCACAGGTGCTGGTTTTAAGATGTCAGACTGTATAATAAAATTTTATTCAGTATTTCTAATATTCACATATATTACTTGTATGTCTGAAATTTAAAAAAACTGCTTAAGCTTACTTCCTATACTATCAAAACCTTATGATACTGCATCAGCTGTAGCCCCATCCATATGCATGCACTGAGATGCTGTTGGCCAAGGAAATTTCCAATAAACACAGCGGGGCAGTTTATACCATTTAAGTTACTTGGTGATCTGTTCTAGTTTTTCAGTTTGCTAGTATGTCAGCTTCAGAAAAGCTTAATATAAAAATCAACAAACTTAGTTCATTCCTCAAATTATTTTTCGTTCATTCCTCAAATTATTTTTTAAATTTTGTTTTTTTACCTACTTTTTTCTCTCTATGGGGTAAGAACCCATGCCAGAACATTTGACTTTTAGCTGAAGAATTAACACAAAATAAAAATGTTATTTCAACTAACTTCCTTGATAGGGTGAAGCTCCATTGTCTAGTGGAAAAATATTTAGAAAAATGCTAAGGAGCCTCCCACTGAAATAAAAGATGGGCAGAAGTAGTTTCCAAATCTGTCTGGCCAGAAGTTACAGAGACCCCACTCTTTTGCTGTCCTGGTTTTATCTTGCCCCTGAATCATTAGTATTAATTAGTAGAGAGGTAGTTCAACCTATAAGAAAGGCTAGAGCCCCCTTGCGAACTACTTGTCTCCACAGAACCTCAATGTCATGATCTTTGTTTTGGAAGCAGGTCAATAGTTACCATACAATTATACTGAGGCACCAAAGTGCATGCACATAAGAACAGTAATGCTTAATGGAGCAATCCATATAAACAAAAACATTCAAGCAATGACTTATTCAGTTTAGAAAATGATAAGATTATCGTAAGCATACACCAAAAACAAGAAAAAAAAATCTCCCTGATACAAGATTTTGATAAAATTTCAAGATATTAAAAAATTATACAGTACTTACTTCTCCAATGCTTTTACTGCCAAGAGTTGACATTTTCATGAGTTTCTTATACATCAAACCTAAGCAAGCTGCTCGTAGCCGAATGCCAGTTCTGCAAAAAAATTTCAAATGCTATTCAATTCCATTAAACTAAATTAAGAACACCTAAATATTTTTACAAAATAAATTCAATCTTTTAGAGCATTTGAAGTTACCATCCACAATATGGCTAATAGGATGGATCACAAAATTCCATGTGTTTTCTGAGAAGAGTAAAAATAACACTGACCCATAGAAACACTAAAAATTCTAGAAAATAATGTTGTATACATTATACCTGATTGGTTTAAAAGGTTCCAACATCACTAACTCATATTTCCTTAATGTATATTTTTATTCACTAATAAGGTGCTTCCCTAACAGGAAGTAACTACATAAAAAAGTGAACATGATAAAAGTATCTGCCATGTTCATCCTTTAGCTACCAAATATGGGATTAAACCATATAAAAAGCATCCACAATCTTGGTTTCACCAGATATCTAAACTGACAGCTCGACGACAATGCACTAACCAATACAAATTGTCTCTAACCTTTAGTTTCCAAGTACTCTTGCACTTCTTGGATATAAAGGCCTTCTGTTCCAAGACCTCTTCCACCCTATCTAGCGGGAAATTTCTGGTATGCCTTCCTTCTTTTCAAGACTATTTAATTATATGCCTTTTGTTTCATCACAACCAATCAACCATATACATACATGCCAGTTTTGGAGGTCTTCAACATCCCTATACTACAGTCATCTGTCTAATGGAGAACAAGAATGGTAGACTCATGGCACAAACACAAACTGTTGAGTTAGATTTCCATCAATCACCTGCCTCACTTTTCATAGGTGAGACACTGCACAGCTTGGATCAGCACTGTCTCATTGTTATCTATGCAAAATTATCAAGTTCATTTTCTAATACACACACTGCCCTACTTACAAACTATTTACATTCTGGATGGCTGTTTGTACGTTCAATTGTTTGTATGTTGTTACCGTACTCTTTATGCATATTTAAGTACAGTGTGATATAAAATCAATACAGTACAGTACTGTGCATTTTCTTATCCAAAAACATAATACACTGTACATATAGTACTGTATATACAGAGCAGACATGCAAAACAAAATCTGAACTTACGGATGGAAAGGGGAAGCACTCTGAACACAGTTTTAATTTGTGATCCCGTTTGTTTGTATCTCTGGATGTTTGTAAGCTGAATGTTCATAAGTAGGGTGGTGTCTGTATTAAAAAGGGTTATTTCTATGTTTTGCAAGTTCCTTAATTATCTGTCACCAGGAGAATTACATCTCTTGGCAGTCATTGGTAATATTCTGGTGCATTTTATATTTTCTTAATAACAATTTACTCTAGTACAGTTGTGGTATTTTTTCTTAGTTTAAGTGTTTACTGCTAACTTGAGTATTTACCTAGTTGGTGTTGAGGTAAACTAGCACTACTTTCTGATTTTTTATTTTTCTCGTGTTTGGTAAGCAAATAACTTGAACTGTCCATATCTTGCGTGGTAATTGTGTGCATTTATTATCTTTGTTTGTTGTGTTTGGTAACTGCTTTGTATTTGTTTTTAGAGCACACTATTATTTGTAAATTTAGTATATTTATTATTTTTGCATTTCATATCTTTTTATAACTTCTTACATTTTCTGCCTTTGTAAATATATCGGTCATGTCTGTTTGCTGACTGTAGTTTGACTACTTTTGTGGCTTTTGTGATGTGTACTAATTCTTTGTCTCATCGCTCACAACACATGTGGTTTATTCTAATGCTGCCTTTTGTACTGTGCATGGAGGCAATCTTTTTCCAATGCAGTGTATTTAGTGCTGTTTTTGTGCACAGTTCTGTGTACTGTATTTGCTATATTCTTTTTTTTTTGTTACTCTGTAATGAAAGCTTCAAGGTATTCTAGGTGAGGCCTGTCATGTTTTTATGTCAACATTATACTGACAGGGGCCTGTATCCAGTAAGTAATGGTTGCTCCAGTCCTCACATAGGAGACATGGTTACACAAAGCACAAGAAGAGGACACAATCTGAGACAACTTGAGATTGCTGCCAAAGACTTCTCTGCCTTATTTGTTCAAAATCTTCTGAGTTTAGATCAGCAATAGAATCTTCATGTATTTTGAAATAGTGAAGGTGAAGGAGAGAATGCCAAGTCTAGTTATCCAGCTCACACCCAGTCTGCTCTGCCTACTCCTGCAATGCCTGTGTCCCAGGCATTAATGGTGCTTTCCCTACACAACAGTGACCATACCACAGCCCAATGTTGAAGACATCCCACTCCATGGACCCAGATGTCACTGGTCACTGTCTCTTGATTTACAATACTGGTCATTATTCTGGCTATGACCTGTTATTTGCTTGAAGGAACAGTACAAGAATGGTGCACTTCTCTGGAGAGTTTGTTTTGTAGCACATAAAATATCAGCAGAGATGCCAGTAGTCAACAGGACCATGACCCTGGTGCATTGACACCCATATTGACAGCTAATCATCTTCCAGCTGTGACTTTAACAGTTTTCATGATAGTGACCTACACCAACAATGGCTGTAGTTCTTCATACTCCCATACCAAGATGATGAACAAAGACCATGACCCACAGTGTAGTGACCCAAACATTCACATCAAACCATCCTCTTCAGCTGTGACTGTAATTGCAGACATAATATTTCCATACAAAGATGATGAAAACAATGACTGGACTTAGCAACTGGGCCACTGACCACTCCAGTAAGGCAAACAACCACAAACACCTGATTAAGGATGACACCTGATTTGTGGCTCCAGAAATGAAGACCAATATTCTCTGACCAACCATGACAAACAGCCCTGTAAAAAAGTACTGTTGACAGCTCCAAGATGAGGTCTCATTCTTGGAAACCTTCAACTGGTGAGTTATATATTCCAGCTTTAGACAGGGCTCCTGCTCTGATGTCCTCATATAACTGAGTGGTACCGCTCAACTTTAGGAATAGCAAAAGCAGAAGACATGTCAACTGGAAAACTTTAATCTCCCTTGGGCAACAAGGGCCTCAGATTTTCAACCTGCTAAACCCATTTCTGTTTACAGGATGGTGATCATCAGCACAAGCAACATATCAATCCTGTCCAAGCAGCAGTCAACATTCAATGAAAGGAATCTACAGCCAAGTATATGTCTGTACCAAAAGAATAAACAGCAGAGGATGCAGTACACCATAGAGGTGGGATATTCATACCTTTCTGGCCCCCAATATGCCAATATGTGATTAATAGAAGCTATCAAAAGTTGGTTATTAGCTACTCTTTCTGGAGAGACCTCTGCTTTTATTGCAGCCTGAGGACTATGACTTCAAACAAAATGCCAAGAGTTCCAGGCATAGACATCAAGATGAAGTTGAAATTGTGGGTAATTTAACTGGTTTGGGATGGATTATTTGGGTTTTTTAGTTGCCTACCTATGGCACCAAATGCAATGGAAGAATACTGACCAGTGACTGATCTTAGCTCACTGAAGGAGTTTGTGCAATAAACCCTCTCAGGATGAAACTGGACAAGTCCCAGTTACAACTTCTGTTATAAAGTTTCAAATTCTTTAACTGGCAACTGCAGCTTTTTGTTGTTATCATCTGCAAACATCAGTTAATCCTCAACAAAGCTTCAGTTCACTATCATCTGCAAAAATCAGTACCTCCACATTTCAATCACGTCACCTTTCCTTACCTAACAATTAATCACACACATCTATCCTTTCCCAGACTTCTCTCATCAGTCCACCCACACAAATACAAGCCAGCTAGTGGTCTTATCATACAAATTTGAGATATTTTAATTAAGTCGCTCTTATGTGTAAGTACTCTAAAACAAGATACTTTTATGTAAGAAATGTCTAATTAGTCTCAATATATTACCCTTTATATCACAGATCCTCAAAACCCTAAACATAATATCTTTTTATTATTTCTGTCAGTTTTTTCTAAATTCTTATACACCACATAACAATTTTCCGTATGCTGTACTCTCAAACTTCTCACCCAGCTTTTGACAGTATCTCTTCCAAACAATCCCTCTTTCGTGTCTTCCTTTCTCAGTCAGAACAATGCCATCCACCTCCCAGGTATACTAAATGTAAGGGCCATATAACTACAATATTGCTTCACAAGCATTCCATGATTTACACTAGCTAATTCCATTCTTGCATCATTCAGATCTACTTCCCTTCTACCCTGTTCATCCAACAACTTTTCAAAATGCTGACTCCACCAAACAGAATTGCATTCTCTTCAGGAAGCAACTATTTGCCTTTTATTTTATTATCAATACGTTCACAAATCTTATTACCTGAATTTACCTCCATAAAGTATACATGCTTTTTAAAAAGGATGCTTTTTACAACTTCCAACAAATCTGTAGAATTATCTGAACTGAAGTCTTTACCTTTTCCTTATTATTTAACAAAATCAAGCAAATACCCAAAATCAAGTAATGTGGAGGTCAATTTTTCTCACTCAGCTAAACATAAATTTAACTGATCAAAGACCATGGCCCTCTTTGTTACTTGGAATAGTCTGATTTTTCTGTTTTTGTTTAACAACCTGCAATTTTATTTTTTCAGTATCTTCAGCATGGTTATCATTAGATTACTATACATCATGCAACTAAATCACGTCCTCCACATCATGTTCATCTACTGATATTTTTTGCAAGTTTTTTATTTTTGCTTAACTCTTTAAATGACTGATCTTTTTCAAAGGACTTATCTTTATCAAAAAATCTGTCTGCATCTAGTATTTTTTCTTGTAATGGAGCAGGTAATCCACATATACAATCAGTGGGGTATAGTTCAAGTTTGGAAGCATTCTCAGTTTTTCTGCTGGCTGTAAATAATCTAATTTAAGTTATTAATGTTTCTTTATCTATTGGTTTATTTGCATTACATTCTTTTACAAAACAATTATGGCAACCACATACATTATCTTGCACTTGTATGGTGTTTTGATTTGCTTCTTTCTTTGTGCATTTTTTGCATTAACAGTTTTCATCAAGAACATTCTTGATGGAAAAACTGGGGAAGGGGTTATAGTTTCTACTTCATCATTTTCAATAAATGAATATTGTTTTTGTATAATTGGTTTCTTTTTCTGTTCTCTGTTTATTTTCTTTTTGATGAGGCACAGGGTGATACTCATTCTCACTGTACCTGTAGCTGAACTTTCCTTTGTTTCTATTTTGTTATTTGTATTTTCTCCGTTTCATTATTTTCAACTAAATCATCTAATACTTAAAATTTATTTGCTTTTAATATATTGATTCTAATACTCTCCTTGTTGGCTTTTACACTCTCTGCACTTGGTCTCTCTCTTTGGGGAAAGGTTTTATATTCAAAACTAAATTACCTGTGTGTATTTATACAGATTCTGAGGAAATTTTACCTCTTCACGGCTGTTTTGTACAAAAGAGTTCTTTGTGGGGTCTATGAATACTCTTACTATAATTCTTGTTTAGCTTCTCTGACAGACATCCCAGTTCTATTTACTAGTAATTTAAATTCTGTATTGTATAGATAAAAGGGGTACTCTTTACTTTTGGCGTGATAACTTTGGCAACAATTTATACAATTTTGCATTCCATAGTTCCAAGCTGGATGTTCTGTAGTACCACATTAAGCATATATCACCTTAGTGTCACGATAGTTCTTTTCAATGTGGCCAAACTTACATCATTTCTTGCACTTTAATGGTTTTGGAACATTTGCAATTATTTCATGTCTTCGACCTTCAATCTGAATATCTTTTGGTAAATCTTGACCTTAAAATTTAATTTTTGCTCTTCTTAATTTCTTGTTAGGGTTCTTCATATTAAGAACTTGAAATACTTCAACATCTATGTTTGGGTATCTTTTCTTCAAGGAGTCTAACAAAATCCTTCTGTCAAGAAGACCATCATCAACTAGGTTGGGAGGTAAAAAGACTGTTTCTTGAACACTATTCAGCTATTCATGTCAAGTGAAAGTTGCCTCAGTACCTCAGTTCCACTAAGGTCACTGAGGGATTGGTAGGCTTCACACTGGGCCTTGATAGTTGCTTCTACAAACCATTCATGGCTGCTGATTTGCCTGAAGGTCATATCTGATGTTGCTTATTTGGACATCAGGAGTTTTTTTTAGCTTTATTAATGTTATAACAGCTTTGGTTTTTAGCATAAAAAATCTGGACCAAGCTGAACTTCTATGTGGTCAAAGTGAACCATGTATGGGATTTATTTTTTGTTATTTTTTGTTGGAATACTTTGGTAGTACTGTCAACATGCTCAGAGTTCAAAAGTTTTGATTTATTTGATGGAACATAAGGTTCAAGTTTAGTCACCATTCTATTTTTCATTGTCCGTCTGTTGTCTGAATTTCGAGGTGACATCAACTCAGGAGAATAGTACTCCAATGTCACTGTGCCAGATCCTTCCTTTACAGGGATATCTTTTATCTCACATGGGTCATCAACAGGCTGTCTTACAGAATTGACAGAGGAGGGTGTAGAGGGAGTTAAGGGGTCACGAGGTCCAAGGGTGTGGTTTTATAGTTACATCCATTTGATCACATATAAATGAGAAAAAAAGGAACTGTCAGAAAATGCAGTCCTTCTCTCCACCAATGACACCACGAGAGCCAACTCCCAAATGTCCACTCCCTAGCCTACCCCGAAGGGATGGCATCAACATGGTTAGTGGGTTCAAGTGTAACCCAAACCAACTTTGTGGGACTGAAAGCATTATGTAAATACAATCATCCCCACTCTAATAATCTTGATATGCAAACTGGACAGAATGCGGAGAGTCCCAATCCAAAAACTAACCGACCCCTGGAATCTGAAAGTTAGCGTTAAGGAATAGTCCCACCTTAAGTTATCAACACAGCTGGCATATCGATAACTGTTAGGTATAAACGTTATCAGGTGGTTGACAAGGCCACCATATTTTCTACTAATTGGCTTTGAAGACAAACCACAATCCCAGTAATGTCATTCCTTCCCAATAATTCATGTCATTCCTTCCCAATAATTCAGATTGAAAAATATGAGACAAGAAATATATATATAAAAAAGAATTAAAGGAAACTGAGATGACTAAAAAGATTTTATAGGTGTAACAGGAGGAAAACCTCGCAGCAGTACTACGAAACACTTGTTAGCAGGGGGTGGAAAGTCAAATAGAAGAACTAGAATAAGAACAAAGGTACAGTAAAAAGTTATGTGCCAGACTATAAGGAAACTTATGAAACATGCTCTAATTAAAGGAGAAAGCATATGTTTCTTCAGCTACTGGGTGCCGAAATACTTGAAGATAACAGACACCCATTATCTAAAGGGCTGCTTTCCTATACTAAATGAGGATAAAGTGAAGAGCAACACTTCAGGAAACACTGTAAAACTGAAGGAGATTCCTCTGATTTAAATTCTTCTTCTGCCAGAGGAGTTCCGGCGACAGCAGACAACAACATCCAACTACCTGCAATGAATCCATGACTCGATGAAAAGGGAAACTTGGGAAAATGCAGTCTGAAGCTGCTCAACTGAGTTGACACAAGTCGGCTGAGCAAATATGAAGCGACACCCAGCACCAAAGAAAATGGGAAAGATTGGGAGGGGAGGAAGAAGAGGAGCAACAGCAACAACCAACACCCCTGCCTCTTAACAGACTTATGAGCATTCCCAAACGTCACATCCTTAGAAAGCAATGCAGCTATAATAACAACAGAAGATACTGTAACTATGGTAGAATTAGAAAAAGACATATTAACAGAGACAGAAGGATGAGACTTGTTGATAGCTGAAGAAACAGCATGTAAAAACAAACAGGTACATATCAAACAGAAAGAGGAATAGCACACAAGGGTTTAGACTGAGTAGATGTAGAGGAGACTGGTTTAACAATCAACTAAGTAAACGTAACATCAGAATTGGAATACACTACAGACACATTATTATTAATAACACTGTCTATACCTATATAATTAGTCCTATCGGTGCTAATCACCTGCTTACTTGATGCCAATGATTGTAGAAGTCAAATACGATGCAAAGATTTATTTTACCAAAATGATCTTTTGGCTAATGCATTAAACAAGACTCAGAGTGTGAAAGATGAGAGGCAGGTGATGGAGGGCACAGAACCACATTCCCCAGAGAACCAACCCGGTTCCCTAGCAATGGACTCTTACAGTTGTTGCAGGAGAGTCCTAGGCTCTGTCTACAGATGGGTGAAGGCACTGACACCTTACTTCTTACAGGGGAATGCGAAAATGATCGCACACTATAGGGGGACCCAGAATGGTTCCTTAACATAAATTCAGACAAGCCTTCTACTGACTAACATAAGGTTTATGTCCTGTTCTAATTTCTCAATACACTTTTCTTGAACCAAAAAGGGAGCAGAAGGTGGAGCTAAAGAAGAAATTCTTTGCACTAGCTAAAGCATTTGCTAGACTTAGTAAGGAATACTACTGTACAGACAAAAGGACCTGGAGAAGGGGGAGAACTGATAGGTTTATGACCTGACCTATTTGCTTTTGCAATCTATCTGCTTCCCTTCTCTTCCTATACTAATGACCTTAACCATAAGTCCTTCGAAAATCCATACATTCCTTACATCTATTCTCAAGATCACACTTTATACCCTTGTAGCTGGCACAAACAGTGTCTATCTGGCTCAAAAATCAACATCCTGCTAACACAGTAATTATTCCTACAGAATCTGACATTCTCATTCTAACCTTGCTTCCAGTGGAAGGCATCCTAGGAAAAATAAATGGACAGTACTGTAAAAGCAGCAAACAGCCAAAACCATGAAATACCAACGAGCATGTATACTCAATGGCAGTAAGGAGAATTCTGACAAGAGCTAAGACATTTAAAACACATGGTGGAGTACCAGTGTCCTACACAGTTATCTGGGTAAACCATTCGAACTTTTGTTTGAATGTTGACTTGCCTATCAGCGTGGAGATATAAGCTATCTTTGACAGTAGGTAAGATTACCCCCAAATAATATGAATGTATTTCCCTTGTCCATTAATATTCTTTATTATTATATCTAATGCTATGTTTATAATTTCATTTTTGAGTCAATAACATGCAGAAATGAAGGGAATTGGTAGGTCTTGAATGAAAGAAAATATCAGGCTGCCGATACTGACGGGTCAGTAGATGACAATGTTGCATAAGTATCAAGCAGTGGACTTCTTTTGTCATTCATTAAGTATTCCTTGAACAAAACAGTATAATAACAGTAATACGGTATATTTACACTTGTTAGAATTATCTAACTCAAATCAATTTTAGGGAAGTCTTTATCTCTCAACTTACCTGCACCATCTTCTAGATCAATTTCTTTACATGTCCTTCGAATTTTAAAGTTCTTGAATTCACTTTTTCTTTCACTTTGTCCGAAACTCTCGAACAACGTTGAAAAATAAAGACGGGAAAACAAAACTGTTTCCTTATAAGGAATACATTTAACATTAAATTAATTATTTCAATTAGAATATAAAAATGGGAAAGTTAAGCATTTACATTTAATATTAACAAACGGCAATCATTCAGTTTACTTTCCGTCCATAAACGAACACCAAAAAATGGGGACAAAAAGTAAGAACCAAACGAACTAGTCAATTCGACTATTCTCCCACGAATGAAATTACCATTCTCCAATCAACTATTTCTACATCTTCCCCAACAACAAAAAGAAAAGTGGTTACACAAAAAACCATTTTGACAGATTAACTCGACAACAAAAGACAACTTTTATAAAACAAAAACAAACCATTGTTTACAATCTACCTTCCCGAGCTAAACTTCTTATTAGGTTTCTGGAGGCAAAGAGCAGTACTACGGGTAGGCCTAGTAGATGTTTCATTGGGCAAAGCTGTTTCAGTGTCAGGTATTTCATCTGTCTCCAACTCACTAACATTTTCTTCTTGTTCTTCAATTTGAACATATAAATTAGGATCATTAAGTTCAGAATATAATTCTAAAGGTATTAAAAAACTAACATTAACTTCATTTTCACTTTTATCAGGCTTAACAATACGAACAGTACGTACAACACCTTCGTTATCACTGAATGTTTCAACAATTCTAACCAATGGCCAATAAGTTCTAGATTTGGAAGGTAATTTAAACAGAGCAATTTCCTTTTTCCCATTTTCTTGGAGGATGAAAAGATGATCTATCCTTTTCTTTCAAACTTACTAGATATTCTGAAAGCCACCTTTCCTTAAAGCTTTCATAAAGTCCATCCCTAGTTTCCAAAGTACGAGCAAGGAGAGAAGAATACTCATCCTCCTCACCATACTCCCACTTCAGAATCACCAAACATTAATGAAGGAATAAATCTGCCAACCAAGAAATGATTAGGAGAAATTATATCTAATTCATTTTGACAAGATCTATAAGTTAAAGGCCTATTATTCAAAATTTTCTGAATGTCAGAGAGGAAAGTGACAAATTCAGAAAATGAAGGAGTAAATCTACCAAGAGTTTTAAAAGGCAATGCTTAACTGTTTTAATTAATCTTTCCCAAACAGCACCATACCACGCTGCGTACACAGGGATAGTCTTATGAGAAATTGAAGCGACTCTAAACTTCTCAAATTCAGAAGAAGTAAGTAACTGTTCAATTATATTACCAGCCTGAACAAAGGACTTAGCATTATCTGAATAAACAGCAACAGGAACACCAAACCTATTAGAAAATCTAATGAAAGCTAATATAAATTCCGAGGTTGACATAGACTGGACAACTTCCAAATGTATGGCTCTAGTATTGAAACAAGTGAAAATAAGAATGTACACCTTAAATTTTTCTCCATTTTCTCCCTCAACCATAAGTGGCCTGTATAGTCCACACCAGTATGAGCAAAAGGCACACTCAAATTAACCCTGGAAGAAGGAAGCGAAGAAGGAGAAGGATACTTCACTGTGCTAGCATTATAACGCTTGCATACAATACAATCTTAAGGACAGACAAAACTGCTTGCCTAGCCTTCACAATCCACAAACCATGCGCAAAACACTAAGAGTGGATTGCAAACCCATATGCATAGACTTACAATGGGCATAATAAATCAACAACCGGGTCAAATGATGCTTCTTATCCACAAGAATAGGATTGACAATATCAAATTTTAAAGTAATGTTTTTATCAATCCGACCTTTAGTTCGCATTATACCATTGTCATCCAGAAACAAATTAAACTGCCTAACTAAAGGTGAACTTCAACTAAAGAATTTCTACTCTTTAGATAAGATAATTCAAGAGGAAAAGCTTCCTCTTGCATTAACCTTATATAAGGTAATTAGAAGCTGCCTCAACAGGTCAGCTTGAATTTTCCTAAACTTATATACAACAGTAAATACCTTAGAAAACTACACTTATAAGCCTAGAAAAACTAGAAAAATGACTAATATTTACAAGAGGTTCCTTTTAGGAACATTACAGGAGAAATTAAGTCACCCTTCACATTATCAGGAATACAACCCAAAAGACCCTTAGGCCACTCGTCAGGAGAATTCAACCAAGAAGGCCCTTTGATCCAAAGACTGAAATTTTCAAGAAAATGCTTACAAGTACAAGGTTTAGTAAGTAAATCAGCCTGATTGCTAGATGAAGGAATATAAGCTAATGAAACTCTACAATATCTATCAGAAATCCTATCTAACAGATTAGAAATTTCCTTCAACCTATTATTCACAAATGTGTTTCTCTTAGGAGCCCTATTAGAAAGAATCCAACTAAGAACTACTTGGCTATCTATAAAAAGAGTTATGCTTTCAATTTTAGTACAATTTAATAGATTATTTTCAAAAATAGTATCAAAACACTTCAAAGCTAATTGAGCAGCCAAAAGTTCTAAAGTCAGGAGAGTTTTATCCTTAATAGGGCTAACCTTTAGTCTTAGCAAATATCAGGAACTATGACCACCTTGCACAGCATACATAGCACAACCATAAGCTTCCTTAGAAGCATCTGCAAACAAAAACAGCTTGACAGGAGCATCAGTTTTATAAGTTTGTCTGGAAAAAGAAGCTTGACTAACCTCACTGTAAGAACTACAAAATTTACTCCATAACTTAGAAATTTCAGCACTAGCTGTTTCATCCCAGTCCGAAACTTGTTGGCACAACTTGTGAATAATAAGCTTGCCCTGCAGCATTATAGGTGCAAATATGCCAATAGGGTCAAAGACAGAAGATAAAGCTGACAAAATCTGACGCTTTGAGGAAGCACCCTTGTTCAATTGCTTAACCTTTAATTGTAAGGTATCCTGGTTAGAGTCATAAATATATCCTAAAATCTTCATTTCAGAAGAAGCTACCTTTTCACCTTCATCAAGAGTAGATAACAAAGCAGGACAATTAGAACCCACTCCCGTAAAGGCAACCCCCCTGAATTCATAATTTCCTTAATAGAATTGATAATAAATGGCATCTGGGCTCCCTGATTAGAAGAGAGCACCAAGTTATCCATATAAAATTTGTCTTTAATCAGAGAAGCTACTTCATTCCCTCTATAACTAGACAAATGATGTTGAATAATATAATTCAATATAAAAGGAGAACTTACAAATCCCAAAATTATGGTATTATACCTATAAGCAACAAACTTCCCATTTATCTTTCTAAAGAAACAAAATCTATTTCGATCAGACTCTAAAGATAACCTAACTTGGAGAAAAGCCTTCACTATATCAGCTACTACTACATAATCATTATTCCTGAAATACAAAACTAATGACAACAAGTTGTTCATCAAATCAATACCAGGAAAAGCGGCTTCATTTAATGAAGGAGCTTTTCCCACCTTTAAACTACAATTGAATACAGGACGGATTTTAGTGGTGGCATTTTCATCCTTTCTTATGACAGGACGATGAGGAATGAATACTTGGCCTGCGGCTCTATTTTTAACAGGCTCAATAATGCCAAGCTCCTCCTGTCTATCAAAAACTTCCTCATATTTAGAGGATATATTCTGATCTTCTAATTTAGAGTAAATCCGCTCAGCAACTGCCAAAGAAATCTTTAAATTGTTAGGGACTTTTTCAATTAAATCCTTTTTCCATGGTAACTGAACGTGATAATGTCCTTCATGATAAGAAATAGATTTAGCAAATTCAGCAACTTGTTGATCTTCATAAGGAAGGGAATTTTCATCTTTAATCCCAATCGATTCCAGGTTGTAGAAATTGTCGAGTCCATACTCGACACAAGAATCAGGAAAGATATCATTCAATGGATCGAACTTATAGCCTACTGGATTAACTGCAAATTTACTAATAACTTCTGTTTTCCAAGTTGCTTAGGAGGAACAAATTCCAGAAGTCTAATCTTATCAGGCTTAGAAGTCTGTTCAATCTCCAAATTAAGGGAAGAATTATAAAAACTCTAGATTCTCTGTTACATTCAGGTACATATTTAATCTCCTTATTAGGAATAAACCTAACAGATTCAGTTTTACCATTACCTCTTGGTCTATTTTTCCAAGACTTTATTACTATCAACTATAGGACAAGACTCTACCTCCCTTACTGGTTTATCTCTAACACAAGGTTCATAAGAATCAATTCTCTCATAAAAAGCTTCCTTTGTGAAGGATGAACAAAATTGACTACTGTACCAAATGGAATAACCCCATTGGCCAACTTAATTACTCTAACCTTAATATTAAACAACTCTACAGAGTTTAATTCTAACTGACTAAATTCCTGAAGGATATCATTCCCTAGGATACCTAATATATTTACAATTTCAGAATTTCTTCCTGGGTAATTATTACATACAGAATAACCTGCAGATTCCAAATTTTCAACTACAGAAGGCAACATAGGAATTTGGAGGAAAGACTAAAATTTTCCAATGCAAAAAAGAAAGACAACTAGACTTTCTCCCACAAGGCATTGTTAAATCAGCTACCAAATGAAATCCCTCACTAACTCTAGCTGGCAACCCAAAAGAAGAAACTAACCTAGATAAAGGAGCACCACAATAATCTCCCAATTTACAATCAACAATTTGTTTATTAATAACACTAAACTGGGCTCCAGTGTCTAATAGAAAACAACATTTAAAAGATTTCTACCCCTACCAACTTTGAGTGTAATAAAGGGAACAAATATTTCAGACCCTGATTGACAACTTAATACTTTTTACCAAAAATTAATAGCATGAGGACACATTGCTCCATGATGTTCAGATTTATTGCAAGAAAAACATTTATAAGGTAACAATGATTTATTTCCCGGACATTCCGAGGCCCTATGCCTATCACTCAAGCATTTAATGCATAAAGTTAGCTCTTCAGCTCTATTCTTCCTAGCTTGCAAAGTATCAAACCTAGTACATTTAGAAGAGTTATGACCTGTTTCTTTTACAAAATTTACATCTACCAGAAGATAAAGGTTTACTGGTAAATTGAACTTTATTAGAATCATTACTAGCAGTAGATTTATTATTATACTTTGATTGTTGGAAATTACGGTCTTTACCTTCATATTTAACTTTAGGTTTTGCACCAGAATTTTCATTATGACCTAAACTAAGGCGTGCAATAATACTCTGATAATTATCTAACAACTGGTTAAAATTAGGATAAGAAGATCCTGTAGTTCTAGAGAGTTCTATCAAAAATTTCTAGGAAGTTTCCTATTTACAATTTTGCTAATTAGCAATAGAGCAGCCGAATCGACTTCAATCAGATCTATACCAAGTCCCTTCAAGTCAATGAATTTATTATTCAAAGACCTAACCAAAGATTCTACTTCACTAAGAGATTTTACTTCAGAAGTGTTCAAAACTTCACCTATTACTTGATCAATTATGTTGTCTTCATCCAGAAAATTAAGATCTAATTGCTTAAAAGCCAAATCAAAACCCTCATCATTTACTGTAATGTTTTCTACTATACTTAACGCTTCACCTAACAAATAACCCTTTAAATAAATAAACTTTTGAGCATTAGTTAAGTTAGGCATACCAGCCAAAGCATTATTAAAAGCCTTCTTAAAGTTAAAATAGGCAAATGGATTAACTGCATTGTTTTCAAACTTCTGAATTTGAATAGGAGGAGAGGTAATTTTACAATTTTACTAGAACTATTTTGAGGAGTATTCTTATCTCCAAACAAATTATCAAATTTTACTCTAAATTCTGACAGAGTTTTCTGTATTTCATAATGATAATCTCTTGCTGCTTGCATAATACTCTCTAGTTCATCTTCAGCAGCAATTTCACAAATGCTTTCGTCAAAATTCTCAACTATTGCTAAATTAGCATCAATTTTACTGAATAAATTCTTGTAACAAATGACTATTAATTTGATCGTCCTTTAAAAAGTCAACCTTCTTAATATCAAGAGTTATTAAACCCTTAACATAAGCCCTCCTTTTAATTAACTTTTTATTTCAGAATTAGTCATCTTGAACAATGCTATTAACCAACTAAATTACCCAAAGAAAAAATCTAAACTTAACTTATTCAAGTCAATGCAAAGCAAGTTATCATCAATTACTCCCTAATGAGAGAGACAGAGAAAAAAAAAAAAAAATGTACAACTTTACTATGCTAACAGCAAAACTAGGCTAGCCTACCTGAAACTTGATCAAAAATAATTTAGATTGCACTTAACATCAGCTAGGCTAATCAACAGGTTATTTAAATGAAAAGGTTACTAACTTAACCTAAATAAACTTAATCTAAGCT
Source organism: Macrobrachium rosenbergii (assembly GCF_040412425.1). NCBI lineage: Eukaryota > Metazoa > Arthropoda > Malacostraca > Decapoda > Palaemonidae > Macrobrachium > Macrobrachium rosenbergii. The sequence goes on along the minus strand of NC_089783.1, from coordinate 24,877,183 downwards.
TAAATTAATACAAGTACAAGTAAGGACCAATACTGCTCCTTTCCTTATAAGGAATAACAACAGTATACAAAAAAATCCTAACATTACAAAAACCAAATGAGCCTAGAGAAAAAAATATACTTGACACTAGAACAGCTAGACTAACTTTACTTTAGGCTTTTGCTCATACTAAAGTCAGCCATTCTCCGAGCCAACTTCTCATTACCATCAATATTGAGGTGTACTCCATCCCTGGCATAAAGGCGTGGGTCGGAAAATCCTTAACCCTTTCATTATAAACAAACTATCCTTGCCTGACCATTTATTCAACCACTTATTGAATTTATTAGATTTAGCCTTGAAATCCTGCCGCAACGTCAGCCAAAACTTTCACAGTGGTTCCAAAAGAATCTATCCTCTATTTGGGCAAAAATTAGTTTAGCATCAGGACACAACTTTTCAGTAATTCAGCAAAAGCCTCACAACACTGTTCTACTTTCCATACCTCCGCAGTACTGTGGATAGCATCCAAATCATTGCTGCCCAGGAACACAAAGATGCGACTAGGCCTAGACCTTCTAGGGTTAGCGAAATACCGCTCTACCTCAACCTTGATGTTTTCAAAGGTTGCACCCCCTTTACAGATGTAATTGAACCCGTCACATTCTCTTAAACATAAGTCGGACAACCTACGCACCCAACTATGACCAATAACAAGTCATGGCCACAAAAAACAAAACAAACAAGACGAAAAAAAGTAAACTGAAATCTTATGGAGTGAAATTTTTAAAATTCGAATATGTTAGAATTATCTAACTCAAATCAATTTTAGGGAAGTCTTTATCTCTCAACTTACCTGCACCATCTTCTAGATCAATTTCTTTACATGTCCTTCGAATTTTAAAGTTCTTGAATTCACTTTTTAAGCGAAAGAACACCCGTTCTTTTGTCCGACTGGTACCGCAAGACTAAAGACTCTTTGTCGGATCAAAACCGCCAACAACTCCGTTTTCTTTCACTTTGTCCAAAACTCTCGAACAACGTTGAAAAATAAAGACGGAAAACAAAACTGTTTCCTTATAAGGAATACATTTAACATTAAATTAATTATTTCAATTAGAATATAAAAATGGGAAAGTTAAGCATTTACATTTAATATTAACAAACGGCAATCATTCAGTTTACTTTCCGTCCATAAACGAACACCAAAAAATGGGGACAAAAAGTAAGAACCAAACGAACTAGTCAATTCGACTATTCTCCCACGAATGAAATTACCATTCTCCAATCAACTATTTCTACACACTTTTAATGGTCATAAATAATACCCGACACAGTATACAGTAATAAAGCATTTTATTTAGGGATTTCAATCTATGCATTTTCTGGCTGACATGGAGGGTCCTGGAACAAAACTCAAATATTAATCTAAGATTGACAGTATTTTTATGAGTAAAATACTCACCTGTAATTGACAGACCAAACCAGACCAAACATGAGGATACGGACAAACTCTGAAAGTACTAGTCCAACAGTCCATATTAAACCAGTAGTGATAGGTTCCTCAGAAGACAACCACGTAATAAGGTAGCGCATGAATATCGTCTGCGGAACAATGAAAATAAAATGCATGGCAATACATTAAGATCAATTTTATGCTTTCTTAGCACAAACCATTGCCTTATTTAATCCCATCAATTCAAACTGGTGACCAAAAGCATCGTACCCTTATATAAAAATAAAAAGAAAAACAAGAACCTCCTGCTTTAGAGGGTGAAAGATTCGCAAATAACTGTTACAAGGTCTAATACACCATCTACTTGAACAGGATGGCAACTGAAGTATGAACAGTTCTCTGATTGGATGACACAAGTATGAACGGTTCTCTGGTTGGATCATTTAATAAGAATATACAGAACTGGAAATAAATTTGTTTTGGCATAAACCCACTTAAAAATATGTGATCACTAAAAGGTGGGTCATGCATAAGGACCTGCTGGTTTAATACAATGTCTGAACCAGAAACTAGTGGACTAACCAAAAAAGGAGGGAATGGCAAGTTAATACACAGATACTCAGGAGAGCTCATGTTGATGTCTGCGCTATCATCGCTCAGAATAATTATTGTCTTCACTATACTTCCTCTGTATTATTCTGTAGTTTTTTTTATATTTTCCTAATCTATGTATCTGGCCTTAAAGGAATAGAAACAAGTCTGCATGAACTAATTTACACTGACTCTAATGTGACTATTTAATGTAGTTTCTACACATAATCACTGGGGAATAGTAACATAAAAATACAGATATATTGGTTAATATACAAAACTTCTGGTTTCACCATGGTCTCATTTCTCAAACCTTAACTGATCAATCCTTTACCAGACTGGCATTCGCTGACATGCTGTGTCTTGTTCTCTTACTGGGTGGTATAGAAGTCCCGAGTTTCAGGGGTAATGGGAGGATCTTGTTATAGCGGGAGGCTTTCTTGTAGCTGCCACCTGGGTTGGTTATGAGGAGAGAGCTGGCACAAGAACTGATGAAGTTAAGATTTTATTTCATGATATTCAATGTGGGTGTCTATGTCTGTATGTATATTGCCTCAAAGAGGCAGGGAGGTCTTCATTTATCAAGGGTGGATACCAAGATTTTCATGGTAACTAGGAAGGATTCACATCTGATTCTTGTTATAATGATTGTGAATCTGTTTGGAAACCAGCTAATTAATAAAGATTCATGTAGCTTGCTTAATCACTTACATAGTACTTGACCCATATGGAACAACAGGAAAGGCCCTGAAAAAACTACCAATATAGCCTGTTTTGTACATTTCAGGGAACACCAACTGCACACTGAGGCAAGAGTTCAGGGTTGGTAGGCTTCCTGTCGAATGTCATGAGTAAACCAGCTGGGCACTTCTGTTACTCTTCTCACAGCTGAAGTGGAGAATGGAGCACTCTCAAAGGTGTATCTTATATTCTCCAGGTCATTCTTGTGACAGGACAAGTTCTTCCTATTCAGGGATCTTGTCTGGTCTTACAGCAGCCCCTGAAGTTTTCACATGGGTATTAGCCCCAGCTGATATCTTGGCATACAGCAGGTTAATGATGTAAGTAACAACCACTGATAATATATAGAGAAAAATATAAAATTTAAGCAAGAGGCCAAGCACTGGAACCTATGAGGTCAGGAGCTGTTACAGGAGGAAAACCTAGCAGTTGCACTATGAAATAATTGCTAGGAGAGGGTGGAAAGTATGATGCAAGAAAGAGAATATGAACAGAGATGCAGTAAAAGGAATGAAAGGGGTTGCAGCTAGGGCCGAAGGGATACTGCAAAGAACCTTCAGTAATTCCTACTATGCGCTGCATGAGGTACACTGACGGCACTAACCCCGTATGGGGCCATTGATAATGGTCTCTTCAGTGGCTGAACCCCAAATTTTCCTTCACAGCCTCACTGAACTGTATCTCCATGTCTTCATCTAACTATAGTTATTAACTGAGCAAAGACAGACCTACTTCCATACAAGATGGCTAGTTACTTGGGTAATGAAGCTGACACCTCAATTGCTCTGGTATGACCGACTCTGGACATAATTCATAGGTCACATTAAGTCTTCTATTAAATCCTCAATTTTCAAGCTCTTGCATGGTGGTGGTTAAGGATAATCAGCCAACTCTCGGTACAGAAACTGGTGCCCCACAGTCATTTTTGGCTAAGATTACTGCAGCTCTAAAGAAACAACCACTGGTCAGCATTCAGACCCAAAAGACTATCCAGTCACAAGATCTCTCAAGAAATCATTTTAGATCTCAAAACATTTCAGAATAAAATACAAAAATCTCCTCAGGATAAACAGGTTACCATAAATCATGACTCTCTAAATGCCAATTTTTAGTGCAGATCAATAAGGGATAGAATAGATGTGATTCCAAAAAAATATATTGTAAATGGCCCCTATAATTCTATTGAAATACAATTAGTAAATAAACTCTGTCAGTGAAAAAGATGTTTAGGGAGGGGCCCAGTATCCTTGACCTACTAAAAGGCATACCTCAAGTTTTGTTAGAGTTTAAATTAAATTTTCATCACCACACACCTCAAGTTTGTTAGAATTTAATCTCATCCCCATACAGTAAACCCCCCGTATTCGCGGTCTCACTATTCGCGGACTCACGTATTCGCAAATTTCTCTGTGGAACGTATCTACCCATTATTCGAGGAAAATTTGCTCATTCATGGTATTTTTCACTGAGGAATATTCACTAATTACAGTACTTTCATATCATTTTCATGACTAAATGCACTTTTTGTGATAAAACTATTAAAATACTCAGGTACAAGCATTTTTAGAGTTTTTCGTGTTTAAACTATCAAAATAGGCAGTTCTAAGTGTTTTTAGAAGGGTTTTAAGTCTTTGCGGATTCTAGCTATTCGTGGGGGGGTGCGGTATGCATCCCCGCAAATACGCGGGGTTTATTGTAGTTTGTTATGTGTATCAGTTTAACCAAACTCTATGTTAAGATATTCATTTATCACAGGTCTACACTTAGATGTAATCAATGCAAAGAGAGAAGCATCATCTGCCTAAGCAACAAGCTTATTTACAAGGCCAAACCACATATGGCATTCATCTTACTTTATAGGACACAAACTTAAGATTCTACTAAATTACTTATCACAAATCAGCAATAATAATTAGTATTGAAGGTGATAGCTGTACCAGCTGCATTCAATTTATATAGGTAGTCCCAGCTTATTGGTAGCATCAGTTAGCAGCGTTCTGGTTTTATGGGGCTTGGCTAACAACGTCGTTAACCAGATTTTTGGCACTGATAAGTGGTTTATCAGCATCAGTAGGTGGTTTATCGGCATTAGCATGCGGTTTATTGGTGTTGGTAAGTGATTTTCGGTGTCGGTAAGCAGTTTATCGGCATCAGTAAATGGTTACAGCATCATAAATGCCATTTATCACCATAATTACTGTGATGGTCTGGTTACTGACAATTTTAGGTTAGTGGCGCTTGGCCGAGAATGGAACTCCCACCGTTAACTGGGGACTGCCGTTATAGAGTTTTCTTTATATTTCTGATAACTGATTTTTCAGGGTTACTGCATTCTGCCAGTAACTTGACGATGTATGTCATTCTTGGAGAGGAAAGCACTTGCAAACTTGGATAGTTTTATTTTGGACAAATACACTACACCATATTTCACTTAGCCTCTGCTGAGCATGATCACACTGAAAGACACGAGCATACTATCATTATATGCGGGAGGAGGCAGAAGGCATGTGGAGGCAGAAGGCAGGTGGCGGTCATTCCTGTACGCGTGGTGGCGGGAGGAAACAGGAGGCGGGTGGAGGCTAATGGTGGGCGTTTCGTTGATTTTTGGTAATCGTGGTTACTGATTACTTTCATGAAAAATAATCAATTAGTAATCGATTGCTAACTACTTTTTTTATATCTATATAGCAATTTCTGGTATCTGAGCATAAAAACATGCATAAAATGTATGAATAACATTAGCATTTTATATGTCCAGACATGCATGCATTTCAAGATAACAAATGTGCATGTATCTTCTAAAACAAATGATAAATTCTTATAAAAAACTAGTTTACCATAGCCGTCTGCGCATGCGTGCCTAAGGATACTCCTATCACATGATGCTGGGTTTGTACGTTAGGAAAATACAAATTATTGTTGAATTTGTCATATTAATATAAAAAGTAGTTTTAGCATTAAAGTATCAAAGCAAATCTGACTCTAACACTGTAGAACAATGTGTTTTTATTCTCTAATTAGAGATCGAATCCAGTAACCGATTACGCCCATCACTAGTGGTCAGTGCTGGAGGCTAGGAGCTACAGATGTGGAACATTCATGACTGCGTGATACCAGAAAAAATACTTCTGTACACTAGAGCCATTCGAACCTTTTCTGTAATGTTCCAAAGTACTGCTGAAGCAAGAACCGGTAGCCGAAACTCAGCTGTCAAGAACGTTTCCTATTAAGGCTCACTGTAGCCAAACATTCACACCATTCTCTCCTTACTATGTTCCAGCCACTAAACTTTTCAGTTCTCTGCAAAGGAAAGTGTGATGAGTAGCCCAGGCCCAGCAAACAAAACAAATTACAAACGTTTTGGCATAAAGGAATGGCGTAACATTTAAGAATTACTTTAAAATAATTTACCAGAGGATTGCGAGATGCCTAGGCCTGATAAAAAAAAAAATAATTCGTAAATGTTTGGCCTAAAGGAATTGCGTAACATTCAATAATTACTTTGAAAGTAATTATTTACTGGCGGCTTGCAAATAGCATGGCGGTAAACAAATCCTAAAGGCAAAAGTTTGGCCTAACAGAATGACGTAACATCCAAGAATTACTTTTAAGGCAATCACTTACCAGTAGCTGGGGGCAGCCTATGCCCAGTAAATAAATCATGGATGCAAAAGTTTTTGGCCTAATAGAATAGCCAAAGCCCGGCAAGCAAAACATAAATGGAAAAGTTTTGGCTTAACGGAATGGTGAAACGTTCAAGAATTACTTTTAAGACCAAACTATTACTGGATTGTTAATGAATCTAAATCAAGGTAATGAAGAAGAAGAAGAAGAAGAAAAAAAAAAAAACTCATCCTGAAAGAACTCTGCTCGAAGGCTATGAAATACGCGTTCTGGTGGTTGTGTAATACTACTGAAATCCGGTGAAATAACCAGAAAATAAGAATAAGCTGCAGTAAGCACATGATGTTTAATCGAGTACTACAAAAAGCAGAATGCGGTGGTTAGCTAAGTCGTTCCTGGTATTGCTGTTAGGGGATGGTACTGTGCGCCTACACTGAGCAATCAAAGCGCCACCTGCAAAATTTGAATTTAGGCTGCCGCATGTGGAAAACTATAGCTATGTAATTACTGGGTAAGTCACTTATATAAAATTCACTTTTCAAAATAAAAATGGACATAAGTTGTAGACAGTCTACATTACATTTGCAAATTTAATACTCATTTATCCATCTTTATTTTTTAATTTTCAAGTGTGCTTAATCATTTATACTTAATCTGGAAGCCTTTTTACCATTTTTTCACTCATACTTCTTAGAAATTTTGTTGGTCATACAGGTGCACAGACATAAATTGAACAGACTGAAATCAAAGACAACTGCACAGGCTAGGTACGGCCTAAGCAAAGCTTACATTACTGACATATAACCAGGCAACTGGTATGACAAAATTTCCTGTATGGGCATTAAAAAGTAACAGCTGGTATATAAGGACTGGATTTCCCTGGAAAAGAACAGTAATTATATAAATACACCAAATAAAAATATTGACAAATTTATCTTTCTAAGACTATCAAATACAATTACTACGAAATTTATTTACAAAAAACAAAATAAAAGTCACTTACTGGTCCGATGAAGCCCAACGTAAGGGTGAAAATAAAAATCAAGATGCCAATAATGAGTCTTGTTTTTATAAAGCGTAAAACAACCCTATGGAATGAAGCACTATCTTTACCCATTTTCTTGACTTCTTCATTCCATAACATTTCCAACCTGAAATTAAACTTTGCAGTGAATTAAAAGAGCATATTTAATCTTAAATAAAAATTATAACTATACACAACAAGATAATGGTTCCAGCTGGATTGTTAAGAGCAAAAAAGTTCTATAAGATATATCTACTGTACATTCGATGAAAACTTTGGATGTCCTATTAATTTTATTTAGCAACGTTTAACTTCATTATTTTATTTATTACCCTGCCACATAAAGATCTTATCTATTGTATAGTGGTTCTGTGAAATATAGAAACTTTCATAATAAACAAATGTTAGGAACGTTTAAGTTTATTATTTTATATTTATTACACTGCAACATGAAGATCTTATCCGTTGTATAGTGTTTCTGTGAAATACAGTATATTATAATAAACTAAAAAATTAATAGGATCATTTAGTCTGAATTGTCTACTGACCCATCCTGTTTGGGTGAACATGGTATTTTCATAATTACATAATTGCATAACTATACTCTCTACTCAATTGGCAGTTAAAAATTTGAAGTTCGTGGTAGCGAATCATTTGTTTTAAGTGTAGGTAACTACCCTGCCCTCTGTTGGGGAACGATAGGTGCAACAAAACAGAGAAAATCACTTCTTTTGTGCTTAATGTCCATCTGAGGGGAGGAGGGAGGGCTCTGAACTGTAATTACTTGGTTAGTATATATGAAACTTAATTTTATTATGAAAATACCATTTTCTCATATGTAACTTACCAAGTAATTACTTAGCTGAATCCCACACTGATAGGGGGTGGGATAAATGGACATATTCTGTTCCAAAAATAGTTAGATACAAAGATGAGTCTGAAACAAAATCTGTTCACTCTGGCAAAATGCTTGTTGTATCCTTACCTTGTAAGAGACCTACAGCAGGATATTACTGCCTTCTGGTTGGTGCTCATCTTGACCTGTAGTGACTTAGCGGAATAGCTGAGATAAGTCCCTACTTTAAAAATGGAGCTTTTGAGTGAAGGAATCTTCTGAACACTCAAAAGCAACAAAGAAAAAATTTGCACTTGCCCTGGGCGCAGTACCAAATTAAAAAAAAAAACACCAAATAATATCGTTACCTACACCAACAACCATAAAAATTATAAACCATCATACCACTTCCACAGACTGTAGCACAGTTGATTGAGGGAAAAGGTGCTTCTTGTCCAGAGGTGAGAAAAGGAGTGCAGACTTCTGGGTGGGAGAAACTCCCTTTGTGGTGTATGAACACTAAAGCTCCCTTTTCTTGAGAATAACCATTGCAAAAAGGGAGGATAACTCAAAAGAGCCATCTCTAATACCCTTATCCAGGCAAGAGATGATTCCCAAAAAATCCGAAGGGAAGTCTTCAGGGATATGAGGGCACTCCTTCACTTCATGAGCAAGAGCTCCTACTGCCCAGTTGAGAAAGCTGAGCACTTCCAAGACTTGAACAAATACTTGATCAGATGGTCCAATTCCGAGGATGAGAACAAAATCTTGGCTGCACTGAACGCTGACTGTCTGGAGGAGTCACCTAAACCGGAAGTCTCCCTGGGAGGAGGCAGGTGCTCCCATGGAAGGAGCCTCTCTGGTCACTTACGAAAGATATCTTCTCTGCGACAGCCTAGATGGAGGGCAAGAAAAGGAGGCTCTTCCCTGCTCCCTCTTGCTCGAGAGCCAGTTCTCCACTTCACGGAGAGCTTCTTAGCTGAAGAGGACAGTGCCATTTTAGGCAGTCTTGAAGAAGGCATTGGGTTATCCATTATGTACGTCGAAGCTGGAGCTGCAGGTGAGAAGTGATCAGGAAAAGTCACCAGCAGAAAATCGAGTAAGGAGGCGACAGAGGGGAAACAGGGCCCGCTACTTCCTCTTCCTCCAAAGAGATTGGTGACAGATCCGCAATGGGCTGGGGTACCGATGGGACTTTCTGAACTAAGCCCAGGATACTGTTCAATTCGCGTTGGATCGACTGAACAGAAGGATCCAAAACAGAAGGTGCAACTGTCGTAGCCAGAGCAGGTAGAACCAAAGAAGACACTGGCGCTGCCGAAGAAACGGACGAAATCAGACGCTTGGAAGCAGCATTAGCCTTGGGCACCAAAGGAGCGTCTTGCTACAAGAGGGGAGTGGGCACCAAGGTGCTCGGAAGTCGGTGGGCGCTTGGATGCCAATGGGCGCTCGGGAGTTGACGGACGCTCATGAGCCAAAGAGAGCTCAGCAAAGAGGCACTCAGAAGACGATGGATGCGCAACAGATGAATGGCGCTCGGAGGAAGCCACAACAGAAGTAGTACCATGAACCACTGGAGAAGGAAGTTCTGGCGTCACTGGGCGCCTTGGTGCCACAGACGACTTCTCCGCCAAAGAAGATTCAGGAAAAGCAGATTGTACAGGCACTTCAAGAACAGGAGTTGGGCGCATGGGCACTGGAGAGCGTTCCGACATCACAACCTGTCTAGGCAAGTCCTCCAAAACAAAAGATGCGCTTAGAAGAAGACGAAGTTCTCGATGCCAAAGAGCGCTTCTGAGAAGCAGTGTGCTTAGAAGGCAGAACCTGTCCCACTAACACTGGTTGATCCTGGGAGAAACATTCCGGACTGTCCCAGAAGCTACAGGAAGGGAGATGTTCTGGAGAAGCCTCTTTAGCCTTCTTAATTGGAACAGCAGAAGGCTGAGAAGCGCCTGCGGCGCGTCTTTTCAAAGGACAAGATTTGCCTTGCCATTGGTGCCTGGGACTGAGTCACTGCTGGAAATACTAGAGGACAGACAATCCACTTCTATAGACACTTTTCCAGCGGTGCTCTTCGTGACCTGGGAATTGGCAACAGGTACGACTGAGGGGGTGACTGCAGTGTGGGCAGACCCCACTGACCTCCTTTGGGCTGCCAGTTTGGCCCCTCCCAGGTTTGGGGGAGTTTGCCAGGGACCCTGGCCTAGGAGAATTGGCAGGACAGACAGCCACCTCCTCCATTAACACTTCACTATCACCTTTCACATTCACTCTGTCCATTAGGACTTTAACAGAAGCACCAACGTTCTCCATCGTGTCGACGAGTAATCCAAACTCAAGATTAATTCTCAATTCAAGGCTGGTGATGAGGTCAGGATCAGGAGTATCGGACCCAGGGTGAGGAGTAATTGGTACAGATTGAGACATGGGATCAAGTGGAACAAAGGATAAAGAATCAGAATTATCAGACAAAGATTTTACCGACACCTGACTAGCTAAAGTCTTCTTACTACTAGCTCTAGCCGCTGCTTTTCTCTTTTTATCCCTGTCTAATTTTGTCAAATGACTATTCAAAGTCTTCCACATTTTCAGATCCCAAGAGACACACTCATTACAGGTCAATTCAGGGGAACATATTTGACCCCTGCAAGAAGTACAGAGAGTGTGAGGGTCTTGTATCAGCCTTTACTGCAATACCTAACACTTTGAGAGCCTGAGTCAGACATGCTGACAAGTCGAGTCAAAGAAAGTCGAAATAATTGTCAAATTTGGTAATACTAGTCTTCAAAGAAAACCTGACTAATTAACTGTGCCGAAAAGGCTACCAAAAAGCAAATACTTCACCAATGATCCAAGATCAACAGAGAAGAGAAATTTCAAAAAACCACTGCTGCCAATCACTGTAACCACAGCCATCAGCCAGCAGAAATATATTGAGCTTGTTTGCTAAGCTGGTTCCTCTCTTACCCCAAAAGTGGGCGGAGTCACTCGCCTAGCTAAAACAAAAGTAGCGCTACTGTGAATTTCAAAATTCTATCTGCTGGTTAACAGAAACTAATAGCTATGTAATTACTTGGTAAATAGCTTATATAAAACCTTGTTTTCCAACCTTGGACTATGCCATAGCCATTGTACCGTGACCTTTTATGGTCTTGGGTTTGAGTTCTCTTACTTGAGGGTACAGTTAAGCATTTTCCCCCCTTTTTTTTCACTTAGCCCTTTTTCTGAAAAGTGTGTAGGACAGGCTGATGAGAAAGTAAAAGCTGCCTGGTGGATTATCAAGAAAGCACCTTCTACTTAACCCAACCTGTTCCTTCTAGGCTTTTTATAATTTCTAAATCACACCTGACTGCCCTTCCCCAGTTGTGACAAACCTGGCATGTTTCTTATTTGCCTTTCAAGGTGTGCCACCTCCACCCTGTCGACCAGTTTCTTCCGGCATTTTTTGCAATGAATTATGGTCAGGTTTATTTATACTTTCACTGAAATGTTTGTAAATAACATAAATAGTGTTGTTACTAATTCTAATAATATTGTTTATTGTTCTGTTGATTTTTACTGTGTTGCAGTTGTTATGAGTCTAATTATTAGTTTTGCTACTAACTTATATTGTTAATTTTAATTCTTTTGGGAGACATTGAGCTGAACCCTGGGCCTGCTACTCATTACTGTAAAAAAAAAAAAATGCAGACTACTTTTCTCAAATACTCGAGGTTTAAGGTCAAATTTTCTTGATTTCCAGAGTTGTGCCTGTAACTATGATTTGATGTTCTATCTGAGACCCTTGTAAGCAGTAACAAGTCAAAGGTTCAGTTTTTAATCCCGGGGTCTGACTTCATTTATTGTCCTAACACCCCACATCTGCAAGGTATTGCTGTATACACTAAGTCTGCACAACCTACTTATCGTCAGAAAAATTTGGAGTGTAGTCACCATGAAGCTCTTCATTTTAAAATTTTTTACTGTGACTTTTTCTAGTGACTGTTTCCCCTGTGACTTTTTAACTGTGACTTTCTACCTGTAATTTTTTTTACCTGTGACTTTTATCTGTATTCAAGGGTAAACCCAGGTAGGCTACCTACCTACCGAATTGTGTCATTTATGAGAGAGAGAAAAAGAAGGGGTTGCATTCTTTTTAAAGTGTATTTATGCAGTATATTTTGTTACAAATAATGAGGAAAAAGGGAGATAACAGCCTTTTGCATAAAGTTTTCAGTTTAAAGTGTGAAGGTTGTTGTTTGTAGGCATATTTAGTGTTTACAGTTATGCAGTATTGACAAAGTAAGGTGAGGAAGGGTGCAGAGTTGCCCTTGAACATCTGTAGATTTCTTACTTGCCCTTATCCAACGATACCTTGGCTCTATTGATACGGATAATCGAGTGACTACTGCAGTACAATTAATTTTGTTGACGTGTTAGAATTTTGTTTTTAAATAATTTTGACAATCTAAATAATAACAAAGAGAAAAAATTTTAGTTCTAATAGGGGCTTATTATAGCCCTAACACTTTTATTCTATCTTTACATTTCTATTAACCCTTTAATGCCGAAGCCCTATTTACAAAAACGTCTCCCGTATGCGGTGTTGGTGAGTTAGCGCCGAAGCGGAAAAAAGTTTTTTCAAAAAATCACAGCACGCTTAGTTTTTAAGATTAAGAGTTCATTTTGGCTCATTTTTTTGTCATTGCCTGAAGTTTAGTATGCAACCATCAGAAATGAAAAAATATCATCATATATAAATACTGGAATATATGACAGCGAAAAAAAAAAACTCGTATATAATTGTATACAAATCGCTGCAAGCAAACGGTTAAAGCTAATGACTTAATTTTTTTAGTTGTATTGTACACTAAATTGCGATGATTTTGGTATATAACAAATTTTAAAACGATCAAAGCAACACAGAGAAAATATTATCACAAAATGATGCATGAATTAACGCAAGCGGACGTAAAAATTTTTTTTAAAAATTCACCATAAATCGAAATATTGTGCTAGAGACTTCCCGTTTGTTGAAAAATGAAGCTAATTGATTGAATATTACTAGACTGTAAGTGTTTTAGCTTACAATTGCAGTTTTCGACCATTTAGGTCGAGTTAAAGTTGACCGAAAGTCGAATTTTTTCTATTTATCGTGATTTATATGAAAATATTTCAAAACTGATAAAACCTACAACCATGAGTTATTTTTTGTTGTATTGTAAATGAAATTGCGCACATTTTCATATATAAAAGTTTATGTAACGACTAATGTAAAACGATGCAAACATTACGACAACATGACGAAAGAATTTCTGAGATGTTCGGCCGAGTTACCGCGCGCAGATGTAAGAAAAATTTTTTTTTTTTCAGAAATTCACCATAAATCGAAATATTGTGCTAGAGACTTCCAGTTTGTTGCAAAATGAAAGTACATGATTGAATATTACTAGAATGTAAGAGTTTTAGCTTATAATTGCGTTTTTTTACCATTTCGGTCGAGTTAAAGTTGACCGAAGCTTGAAATTTTGGCAGTTATCGTGATTTATATGAAAATATTTCAAAACTGATAAAAGCTACAACCATGAGTTATTTTCTGTTGTATTCTACATGAAATTGTGCACATTTCCATATATCACCATAAATCGAAATATTGTGCTAGAGACTTCCAATTGGTTGCAAAATGAAGGTAAATGATTGAATATTACTAGAATGTAAGAGTTTTAGCTTACAATTGCGTTTTTTTACCATTTCGGTCGAGTCAAAGTTGACCGAAGGTTGAAATTTTGGCAGTTATCGTGATTTATATGAAAATATTTCAAAACTGATAAAAGCTACAACCAAGAGTTATTTTCTGTTGTATTGTACATGAAATTGCGCACATTTTCATATATAAAATTTTATGTAACGGCTAATATAGAACAGTGCAAAAATTCCGACAAAATGACGAAAGAATTTCTGAAATTTTCGGCCGAGTTACCGCGTGGGCGTAAGAAAAAAGTTTTCTTCAAAAATTCACCATAACTCGAAATATTGTGCTAGAGACTTCCAATTTGTTGCAAAATGAAGGTACATGATTGAATATTCCTAGAATGTAAGAGTTTTAACTTACAATTGCGTTTTTCGACCATTTCGGTCGAGTCAAAGTTGACCGAAGGTTGAAATTTTTTGTAGTCGACTTTTGCTACGTCCACTCAGCATTCAACAGACAATTTTAGTCGACGTTTGCTACGTCCAACAAGCGTTTAAGGGTTAACAAAATTTTTTTACAATAAACCACTTGGAAGGAAGACTTAGACATTCTTGCTTTTGGATTTACTGATGATCTTTATTTTTGAATGACAGGGCTATCCTATTTAATGTCTGTTCCTTATATCACTGAGTCTTTGAAGTTTCTATCAGTACTTAGGATCCTCATAAATTAGGTTCATTTCTGGATACTGAGACTGGTAATAATAAGTTTCAAACTACAATATAAGATAAAAGAAGATATTTTCATTTCGATATACAGTACGCTATGACTTAAGGTTCATCTAATGTACTATACTGTGCCTGATAATATGACATTTGGAGTATTGAATTCTTAAAGCAGCAATCTGCCAATGTTAGTAAGGATAGACAAACTTCATGTTTAACTCCCAGCTTTTAATTGAAGACTGCTGCATAATGTCTTTTGTTATCCGCATATAATAAAATTTATTACGAAAAAATGTAATTATACAAAAATAAAAATGCCATGCTAGCTATATGCAAGCTAGTGAAACCATATGCACTGTACTGGCTGTCTAAGCAAAGCTCATCAATAATACCCCCCATACCTTTGTTACTCACTCAACCACTAATGGACTATTTCTTTCAAATATGTGCAGGCCAATGTCATTTTTGCTTTCAGTTGTAAGACTATATTAGCCATATGTATAAATCAAGTCTACTACTTGCCTGTCAGTGTTGTATGCACACATGTCATACTTCGAACATATGGGAACATCATCTTCTTTTAATCCTGTTTTGTATGCCTTCCACATGAGACTTGTAATCCATGAATAAGAGATGAAGCTATATAAGCCTGTCCTGTCAAGAGGCATTTCATCTTTCTCTCTGTAAAACAAAGGAAAATTATGAATCATATAATTATACACAGCCAATAATAATTTTAATCATTCATAAATAAACATTTGTACATATTTTATTCTATTTAAGCATAATGACCTATAGGTAATGCACTGCATTGATTCCCTGCCAAAACTTGATGCACAAGAGTTTAAAAATCAGATCTACAGCATCAAAACATTAATATATCACATTGCTCCCTTAAGCAGCAGCAATTCCACAGCCATTCCATCTTTGCAAATCTTTCTTCAAAGTGCAAACCTAAAACTACTAAATCTTGTTTTGGTAAAGAAAATCAGGGTCTCATTGAAAATGATACTTCTTCTCTGTTATCTAAAAGTATAACAACCTAGTACATCTTCATGACATACCTAAGTAGTAATTAAGAAAGATCCTGTAAAAAAAAAAAAAAAAAATAAATAAATAACTCTTAGCAACTCACACATCATCAATCAGTATACAGCACTGAACTTGATGCTGACCCTCTCCCTCTTACTGAGAACAGTAATATAGGGTCATGATATTTCAATGAGAAATGGATAGATACCTTACCTTATCTTGAAAGTGTAACAATTGCTGGCTGCATTCATGAGGAGCATGATGCAAATCTTTGAAGTAGAACTGGAGCTAGATTTATTGGCCATGATAGTAAACAATTGCCACTGAATGAATCACAGGAATTCATAGAAGTGGTCATGTAGAGTGGTATATAAATTCCTTGAAGTTGCTGAATGTCCTTATATGACACTGAAGGTATCAAAGTTTTTAAAATCATTATTATATCAATCATTATCTTGGGAATTTTTCCCTGTTATATAAAACTGATACCATTTTTCTCAGATATGATACACACTTTTATATATAAAAGTTACCATTAAATGAGTTACTAAGTGCAACCTTTACTCTTATCAAGGAAGAAAACAAGTTGGCACAAATCTTCCTTTCAGTGTAATTTGATGCTTCACAGGCAGCAGTGTCAGCTATTTCAAATCAGGGTGGGTGACCAGTGGACTTCATGTCCAGGACTTTACAGGGGAGTGAACAGCATTAGCCTTATGACAAAAGAACCACAGCTACCATAGAAGCAGTACTCAAGTGGAGTCACTTTCTAGCTAAAAATCACTTCACATAAGAATCCATTTGCTTTTATGCCTGACTACAGAAGATGTATGAGGATAAAAAAATTATAAAATTCAAATTAACCTGGAAAAAATAATGTATGCAACACTAACCCAGTCTTTTGGGGTTAGAGTCGTAATATCTTGTAATTTATTGCTGCTAAACTTGAGAGAGAAGGTTGACCTAAGGCAACAAAGGGAGTGAGTTTACCAAGACAACAAAAGCCAAACCCTTCAGGTGAGTATAAGTCTTATGAAAGAGTACAACCTGACACTGTTATGGATTCATCCCTGCTGGCCTAAATAGCCTGGATAGCTAGGCTGGACTGGCACCCCTGGGTTCCAGGGAACCCCTGGTAGCGGTTGCACACGTGCATAGAGCATGGGTGGTAGCAGGGGAAAGGGGGTTAGCCTTGACTGGACTGGTACCCCTGGGACTGGCTGGTCCTGGGGTAACAGTTGCAATAATGCAGCAAACTGTGGGTGCAATACCATCGTGTGAGCCAAATCAGCCCCACTCCTCAGAAAAGGTTCTAAAGCTGTTAGACTATCGACTTCCAGCAGGGAGAGCCAGACTTATTAGACCTCTTCTTTCTTTACTTGAAAGAATAGAAAGAGGAAGACCAGAGGCAGTGGAAAAACTCCACAATACCTGTCACTACTGAACAACCTGATCTCAAGATAGGAGCTGTTGGTAGTAACTGAGCTACGATTGGGTCGCTCTAGTCCCTCTCTAACGGCCCTAGAAGCCAAAGGCAGAAGGGCTGAAGCATGATCTGGCACCATGGCTGTCCAACATGGAAGGAACACAAGCACCAGCTCATCGCCCCCAAAACTCAAGCCAAAACGAGAATTCAGGAATTGAATGAGAGGTGCAAAAGGGCTGCGCAAACCTTTCCCCATGTGATCCCAAAAGATCACTGGTAAAGAGTCGAAGTGGTTCCCTACACCCCACTCGTCTGACAAAGAAAAGATAGGGAGAACAGCCCTGGACCATCAACAAACCTAACCCACAACAAACCTAACCCAAACTGTAAGTCAGGAAGCGAAAGCCAAGGGTCTATGTGAATTAGCTGTGTAAACCCGCACCTGCCCTGTGCGATCTCAAAGGATTGAAGTGAAAAGGGTTGAAGTTATTACCTGTTACTATGGCCATCTAACTATACAAAAGCAGGGAGAACACTCCAAACTTGTTGTTGTCTGTAAACCTGGCCTTCAGACCAGGAAAACGAGGAGCAAACGAGCCACACGAAAGACTGACGCACTACTTCTCTCAGAGAGAGAGAGAGAGAATTTGACCCAAAGCAAGATCGAAAGCTTACATAAACCAGATGAAGAGAACCTTGAGTCTAAAGACATGGCACTCAGTGCCAGCCCTACATGGGGAAATCAATTGCTGACAGCAACTGAAACTCCCCACCCTACACCAACGGAATGAATGATTTTGAGTTATCTGGTATGGTGACAACTGGGTCATTGATGCCGATATCAATTAAATGAACAACATAGCAAGGGTACACAGAAAGAAGCTTAATAAACCTTCTAAAGTGAGGCAGACTCACCCCCATTCACTTGTAACCATAGTCAGAGTGGCGGTGAGGTTTAGGAGAATGATGCAGATGGTGATGATGAAGGGAAAGATGAAGCCTCTACCTCCTTCCACCACTGTCAAAACGTGCCTCAACTGCAGTAGTCAAGAATCACAAAGACTAAGCCACAGAAATCAGAGGAATAAGGCTACACAGCCTACTTCCAATGAATAAGAAGGAAGGCTGCGATAGCAGGATTATCTTAAATAAGGTAAACCTTGCTGTCATGGAACTTCAATATGGCTAAATCTATAGTACCTTAAAGGTAAATATATTGTATTAGCACGTATATCAGAGAAGGAAACAGCTGTTATGTAAATATCATCTGTTATGTGTCCAATGAAAACATTCTTTCATAGTGACAAGGAGAAAACAAACTTAAATCCTTGCAAGAGGGCTTACTTGACCAATGGGTTTGAAAAATGCAACACAACACAGTCAATAACAAAAAAAGTTAAAGGAATACCGAAGCTTAATCAACAAAAGTTTGAACGGCAAAAGTCGGGCACAGAGTCGTGAAATACATCTGGACTCGACGGCGACTAGAAGCAAAGTGGAGCACAGATCGACAAGTGGGCAGGGCTTCCCTCTGTCTGTCAGCTGTCAGCAGTTGACTACCTTCTCAATAAGTTTGAATGGCCATTCCTGTTTGTGTTTACAAGCTAAATCCTTATGTAAAGAAAGATTTGTATTTGTGCAGGAACAAATATAATATATATATTATATATATTTCATAAAAATCAAAATATTACACCCTGTTGGCTGCTAACACTGCCTGGGCAAAAAGAAGCGTTGGTAACATTGCTTACATGCATAAACTGGATGAAAAATATTATTGGGGGGGTGGGAGGCAGGGGAAATGGCTTCCAAAGTGGAGGGTGGTGGGACAGCCAAGCAAGGATGGGAGGGGAGTGGTTGGCAACGCTGCACAAGCAGAGGGAAGTGTTGGTAGCGCTGGTCACAGGCATAAACAGTCTGAGAAAGGGTAATAAGGGAGGAGGGTGGCCAATAAAAGTTTTGTTTTTTGGGGGGGAGACAAGGCCGGGTGGGATGGGCGGGGAGGGGTTGGAATGCTGTGCAGGCAGCAAGAAGTGATGGTTATGCTGCTTACATGCATAAGCACAGGCACACAAAGAGTTATGAGGGGTGAGTGGCCTGGGAAGGTATTTCCCTGCCAGGGAAAGGGGTTTTTAAGGATGCGTAGAATGGGCGGAGTGGGGTAGGCTGGTGTCTGACTTCTTGAGAGCTTTCACAATTGTCACTGGCTTGAAAGCATGACATCACTTAACAAGTCATCTTATGTCACTTCATTTATCGCTGTCAATTGGCTGGTACAGACAGGTCATCTGTTCAATAGCATATCATAAAGGAGTAAGCACTCATGTGTTTAGTAAGCTTTCCTGCCATTGGTGGAAATGCAGACGTGATTACAGGTCATTGTGAGTTTTTGCTATTTAATGGCTGATAGACATATGCATTATAAATATATTTTTCTCTAATTGCTACATCTGGGAAAGTATAAATGCACTTGGCAATAAAGAGTAGTTCCTTTTGTCCAGTCAAGCTTGATCAGTCACTTTTTGCATGGTTTGCAAGTATTTGCTGTACGCAATTCTTTCAGAGCAACAAGTGGCTTTTGTTGCATTGCAAGCAGTACTGCAGGTGCTGTTAGTTGTTTGTGTTGCTGTGTATCTCTGTATGGAATGGAATACAGAATTTAGGCCAAATGCCTAGAGCTGGGACCTACGAGGTCACTCAGCGCTGAAAGGGAAATTGTGAGTAGAAAGGTCTGAAAGGTGTAACAGGAGGAAAACCTTGAAGTTGCACTATGAAAAATTGTTAGGAGAGGGTGGATAGCAAGGTGGAAGAAAGATAATATGAATGGAGGTAGAGTAAAAAGGAATGAAAGAGATTGCAGCAAAGAACCTTTAATGCCTACAGTGCACTGCATGAGGTGGACTGACAGCACTACCCCGCTACGGGGTGCATACTTGTATGGCCCCACTTCATCCCAAGATATGTATGGCCCCACCTCATCCCAAGATGGAGAGGTAGGCGTTAACCCTTCAGAAGTTTGAAATCATTGGAAGGATCGAGGCAGATTGGTCTATGACACGTATCATGGAGGAGTTGGACATTGCCCAGTCAACCTTGCAGGATATCAAGAATGCCAAGGACAGGCTTAAAAAGTATGCAAATGGCTTTGGAAAGAATATATCCAGGATTCAGGACTGCAAGGTGATAGCAAACCCCATCATGAGGACACTGAACAGTCGACACTGATATGGTTTCATCAGCATTGGGCTGACAGCATGCGTGTGTGTAGTGCTGAATTAAAGTCTGCTGCAATGAAGTTCACATGTCTGCATGGGATTGCGGACTTAAAGGAATCAAAAAATTGGCTATTTCAGTTCAAGATTCGAGACACACAAAACTAAGAGAAGGATTTTACTACCTAACGCTGGGTCAAAAGCAAGCATACATGTATAGTAATTTTGAGCTAATCTGCTTATTTAGTATGCAAGATACAGTATAAGAATTTACATATGTAGGTACAGTCAGACCATAAAAGTCATACTATTCAATACTTACTTTGAAGGCTTCCTAACTGGAATAAAGTGTTTGAGAGCTTGTCGATAACGAGACATACCAGAACCCTGTTTATACTTGATAGCGACTTCACTGTAACGTTCCATTCGCATATCTCGAGCAATAGAGGATTCATTAAGAGAAAAACCTCGCTCAAGGGTACATTCCATACCCATGTATCTAAAAGAGAAAAATAGTAAAGAGCACCTCTAAAATACTGTATTGCAAAATCCACAAGTTATCATTACAATAATGTTCACTACTAACAGTCATATATTAAATGAAAAAGTATATAAATGATTTCAAACACACTGATTCCTTACATTCTATTTAGGGTAACTAAATGTTACTTATTTAACATATCATACCCTTCATCAAGTGCATCATCAATATCCTGGTCAATATCTCCTACGTCACAGTCATTATCTAAGCTCTCTTGATCTGATTTAACTTCCTGGCTTGTTTGTAAGCATGTAGGAGGGAGCTTGATACGAACAGTCTTCACTGGAGATTTTAAAGCTGGCTCTTGGTCAGAATTTTTAATTAAAGGTAACTCCTCAAGCATAGGTATTTCCTCAGAATTTGTAATTAAAGGCGACTCTTCAAAGACAGGCATTTCTTCACTGCAATCAACCTGGCAGAATATGAAGTAGTATATGAGAGAAGTGCACATAAAATAGAACTTCTGCAAGAACTTTTGTTTTACATATACAAGCACATATTTATTTAAGCTTACATGCCTTGTTCAGGACAGACATACTGAGAGATGAATAATAGCATATGCTAACAAAGTAATAACAGCAGATGTTTACAGTGAGACTTTGCTCTTATTCTTTAACTCTATCTAAGGATTTGAGATGTATGTAATCAACCAAACATTGAGAGAAGATTTCCATCCATGGTACGAAAGTTACTTGACCTTCATAAGAATTACAGATCTCTTATTTTCACTAACACTTAACAGTTACTTCACTCAAAATTTCATGTCACTGTAAATCATCTACAGTATGAGTTTGCAATGCAATACAGTAATAGCTACCAATAAATCAATTCAGATCTATTGTCTATACAGTATTACTTGCAATTTTTCTTCTGTGATGCATTTTTTCGACTGTGATCTCTGAAGCTAAACCAGCGCTGGTTGTCTATATGACCTAAGATACCATGTAACTATATGAGAAGTCATAAAAATAATCATGTATATTTATAAATGAGTTTGAAACATCAAGACTGGATGTGGACTTGTGTTAATGTTGATGTGCTTGAGATTAGGGAGGTGATGTAAATGGTAATTAAAATGATCACCTGGCTGTTTACAGCTACTGATTCCACTGAGAATGCATTCCTGAGTGAGCAATACCCCTAACCAAACTATCCAAAATGTGTACGAGGAAAGAGATGAGAGGATGACTTGGCTGTAATGAAACGACATGTCTTGGAGAAGGTCTCCAATATTTTAGTTACTTTGGGGAAACATGACTACGAAACTGATATTGAGAGGACAGTAAGGAATAGGGTAGCAACACCGTAAAGGAAGTGGGAAATGCTTAATATACTACTGGTGAGAAAGAATACCCAATTAATGAGGAGTAAAATTTATAATGTGGAAGGACTGACACAAGCATTTATCTAGAAAATGGATATTTTGAACAGATGTGACTGTAAAATAACAATTTCACAGCTGGGGTGTGTCGGAAAGTTCAAATTGCACATGGGAAGGGTGATGAGAGAATAATGTCCAGAAAATGGAAAATAAACTGATTTCATAGATGAAGACTGCTTGGCCTTGTAATATGGAGCAAGAGAGGAGCAGTTCGTCAAAATAATATACAGTCCCAGTTAAGCAACCTGCAGTTACCTGAAAAATCTCTGAACTTGTGATTAATAAAATTAAATATTCTCTAAAATTATCAAACAGATTGTTCCTATTTCTGCCAAACTGCACCACCTGCATTCCTTTAATGAATGCATCGATGGATGGTGCAGTACTGACTGAAAACTACTCAGTGGTCATCTATTAAAGTTATGGTTAGCAGTGAAAAGTACACAGTAATCTACACTTTAACTAATAATAATTCACAAAAACTATGTGATTTGTTATATTTGAAAATGTTAGTATTGCTGAGCTCATTATTCGAGGGAAGTCATAACTTTTTTGGTAATTTACTACATATGATATGTTAGCAGAATAATTTCAAAATTAAACGTGGCATTCATAAACTTGATGCGAAAAATTTTTTTGTAGAAACCCATCAATTTGTGAATGCCTTTTGGTGTTTCAGTTACCTTTTCCAGCCTCTAAAAAGAGGGAGGAGAAAAAGAGGACTTCACCTTAGTCATCTGCCAAACTGGGCTCCCTAGTGTCATACGATCTCTGCAAGCTCTGTGAGGCCTGGAGGAAGACAAACTGACCTCATTAAGAGATTTGTTTGTACCAAATAAACCAGTTTCGTTTAAGAAACTTTATACAGTACTTGTTTTGGCACTAAAAACACATCACTTCAAGAATGCCTGAGCAACTATTTTGGTGGGAGAAGTCTTCCTGCTATTAAGACGCTGACTCTCATGGATAGTGTGCCAGTGAACTACTGAACAAGAGTCTGGGAGTCCAGGAGTTCTGGGAATCATGAAGTGAGTTTATGCCGTTAGTAAAACAGAAGAAACGAGTCTCGAGTGAAGAAAGTCAACTCTTCTTACAAAAAATAGAAATAAGCCACAGCTAGCCATGCTGCATGACAAATGTCAAAATTAGGAGCTGAGGCATGTTGAGTCATTATCTCCTTTTTGAGAAGAGGTAATAATCTAGCCAGCATGGGCCAGAGTGGATAGGCGTTGGCGGAATATCCTGCAGTGCGGTTATCTGAGAAGACTTGGAATAGCAGGGAGGAGCCTTGGAAAGTCTATGAGGAGATCCAGGAGGTCTGGGAACCATTCTTTTTGTGGCCAAAACAGCACCACCAGAACACTTCCCTTATCATCCCGAAGGGAGGAAAAGTGTAAAGGTCCAAATTTGACCAATCTTGGATCATCGCATCTGCTGCCCATGCGAGAGGGGTCCTGGACAGGGGAGCAGAAAAGAGGTAGACGGTGATTCCGAGATGTAGCAAACAAGTCTAGGGTCGGTTGTCCCCAAAGACTCCATAGGCTGGAGCAAAACCGATGGTCCAATGCCCACTCCGTCGGAAGGGCCTGATTTCAGCGACTCAATTCGTCCTCCAGTACATTGCATCTGCCTTGGATAAACCTCGTGACTAACTGGGCTCGGTTTTGATCTGCCCAGCACAACAGGTCTCTCACTATCTCGTACACAGAGAATGAGCGAGTTCCCCCTTGATGTTTTATGTAGATCAAGACTGTGGTGTTGTCTGTATGCACCGTGATCGTCTTGTTGCAGGTTGATATGAAACCGTTTCTCCTTCGGGGACCACCTTCCCAAGACTTCACGGTTCCCGAGGAGCGCTCCCCAACCTGGATCTGATGCGTCGGAAAAGAAGTCTAGGTTGGGGCTCACTGGGAGAAGAGACTTCCCCTTTGTCAATCTTTCTTCAGACTCCAACAATGCAGGTTCTCCTTTATCTCTGCTGTGATTGGAAAGAAGTGAAGATTTTGATGTACTTTCCAATCCCAACAGGCTCCCAGGTAAAACTGTAGCAGCCTTATGTGCAGTCTCCCCAGCCTTACAAACTGCTCCAATGAAGCCAATGTGCCTAAAAGACTCATCCACCGAGTTGCTGAGCACGAACTAAGGGTGAAAAACAGGTCGACCTTCCTTAAACAGTCCTCCACTCTCCTGCGGTAAGATGAAGCCCAAAAACTCGAGTCTATCCGAATCCCCAAATAGAGAATTCTCTGAATGGAATTAGTTGTGATTTCTGGTGATTCAATACAAGCCCTAATTCTTGAGTCATGCAAATCATTTTCTGTAAGTCCTCCATGCATCGTTCCTTTGTGGAGAGCGAAGTAGCCAGTTGTCTAAATAGAGTGACGAAACACTCAAGAATTACTTTTAAGGCAATTATTATTGGTGGCTCGCAAATAGTTAACGCCCTGTAAACACAATTTGATGTAAATGTTTGGCCTAAAGAAATGGCATACGACACAAGAATTACTTCTAGGGTAAATCTATACTGGTGGCTCACAAGTAGCCTCGACAAAAAAGGCAAGAGTTTTGTCTAGCTTTTAGCCTAATAGAATGATGAAACATTCAAGAATTACTTTTAAAAGCAATTATTATCAGTGGTTTTCAAGTGCCTACGCCCGGAGAACACCATTCGAAAACTCAATTTTAAGGCAAAACTATATACAGATGGCTTACAAGTAATATAGGCCCGGTAAACAAACAATGCAAAAAGTTTCAGCCTAAAGGAACGGCATAATGTATGAGGATTACTTTAAGGGCAGAACTATTATTGGCGGTTCGCAAGTAGCCTAGGTATAAACAAAAGATTTGGCCTAACAGATTTAATTTTAAATAAAAAATTCTGTTGATGAACCAATTTAAAACAGGCAGTCCCTGGTTGTCTGCAGGGGTTCCATTCTGAGGGTGATGATAACCAAAAATTGCCAATAACCAAAAATCTGTGATTTTCAGGGCTTATTGGTGCCTCTGTTAGGCATGTATTGGCGCCATACCCAATTATCAGTGATGATAAACGGAAATCGGCAATTTTCGGCACTGAAAATTGCTGATTTTCGTTGCTAGACAAGCGCTGTAAAACCGGATCGCAGAAGTTTGAAGTGTTACCCCCGAAATTTGAATTCAAGCTTCCGTGTAAGTGAACTAATAGCGATGTAATTACTT
The DNA here is from genome assembly GCF_040412425.1 of Macrobrachium rosenbergii. Lineage (NCBI taxonomy): Eukaryota > Metazoa > Arthropoda > Malacostraca > Decapoda > Palaemonidae > Macrobrachium > Macrobrachium rosenbergii. The sequence continues at coordinate 24,851,747 of NC_089783.1, read as the reverse complement.
GGTAAATTACTTATATAAAAATGACATTTTTATGATAAAATAAAGTTTTATATATACTGTAGTTTCTATTAACCGGCAGCTATTTTGTTTGGCTAGGTGACTAACCCCGCCTATTTTTGGGGTAAGTATATATAAAACTTTATTTTATCATAAAAATGTCATTTTTACATAAGTAACTTACCAAGTAATTACAGTGCTGATTCCCACATTGACAGGAAGCCCACTGGGAAGCATGAACAAATCTACCCCAAAACATTAATAATGGTAATAAATTTGAGAATAGAAAGTATTGCTAGCATTCAAAAATGCCTGCAGGAAGGTACTGCCTCTATTGGCGTTCTCTTTATTGTATAGTGGTGCAGTGGTATAGCCAAGGCTCTCCTACTATATTAGTGGGTACCTTGTAGCAAGGATGATTCCAATTGCTGACAAAGGTAATAATGTTGCCCCTGCCCAGGACGAAGTACAGAAAAAATGCCAGTGAAATAAACGTCACCTAATACCATAAAAAGTTAAAAACCACTGCCCAACTACGAAGGACTGGAGGGCACTCTGATACACTGTACCCCTCCGGCTCCCTTAAAAACTCAACCACCTCAAGTCAAGGTGAAGCAAGGAAGGAAGGATTGCTTCCTACGCTATTTCCCCCAACACCACGCCAGCCACCAAAACTAGACCCAAAGTACTGCAATTATTGTAAACTGTTTAAATTTCCTTCAAATAATGAGTTGCAAAGACCGACTTACATTTCCAAAAAGTTGCTTGCAATATCGAAGAGAGAGACAAATTACGCTTGAATGCCAACGAAGCAGCTACAGCCCTAATTTCATAAGCTCTCACTTTACACAATGGAAAAAAACTCATTTTCAACAGAAGAATGGGCTTCCGGGATGAGGTCGCTAAGGAAGAATGCCAGGGCATTCTTTGAAAGTGGCCAAGAAGGATTCTTAACAGAACACCACAAGAGGCTTGAGGGACCACGAATCTTCTTTGTTCTATGAAGATAAAACCATAGATCTCTCACAGGACACAAAACTCTCTCTTCCTCATTTGAGCCTACAATCTCAGACAAGCTTTTAATTGCAAAGGAACGAGGCCATGGATTGGAACTGGACTCGTTCTTGGCTAGAAATCCCAGAGAAGGAACAGACAGCATTCTCCTGGGAAAAACCCACTCTTCTGTCTATTGTATGGACCTCACTGATTCATTTTGCAGTCGCTAAAGCGACTAGAAAGAGGGTCTCTCTAGTTAGATCTCTCACGGAAATTGAATGCATAGGCTCAAATCAGGGACCAGACAACAATTTAAGGGCCACATCTAGGTTCCATGGCACTACTGCTACCTCTTTCTGTCTTGTAATTTGATAAATCCTGATTGGAGGAAAGGTCATTCCCCTGTGTCTGAAGACAAAAGCTTAACATGGCCCTATAACCCTTGATCATCGAGGACGACAGGTTCCTGTCAGTCTCAAGACATAGTAGAAAGTCTTCTATTTCGGCTATAGATGTCTGAGAAGACGAAATTCTGTGCTTCCTGCACCATTCTCTGAAAACTGATATACTCTATCAGAGGCTGTCGTCTGCATTTGGTAATAGCTTGCGAAGCTGATCTTGAAAACCCCTTCTTTCTAAGAAGTTTCCTGACAGTCTGCATCCTGTCAGGGCCAGAGTAGACAATCCCTGATGAAAGTGCCAGAAGTGTGGTTGTTTTAGCAGATGAGGTTTTTGAAGTAGCAGCCTTGGAAAGTCTGTGAGGAGGTTGAGAGATAGGGAATCATTCCTTCGTTGGCATAAGGGGGCCACTAGGATCACTGACAGATTTTGGTGAGTTTGGAATTTGTTGATCACCTTTCTTATCATGCTGAAGGGGGGAAATGCACAAAGGTAACTGTTTGATCAGTCCTGAAGTATGGCATTGGTTGCCCATGCTAAAGGATCTGGAACTGGTGCGCAAAACAGAGGGAGATGATGGTTTCTGGAAGTTGCGAACAGGTCTATGTCCGGAGTTCCCCACAACTTCCAAAGATCCAAGCAAACATGAGGATCCAGAGTCCACTCTGTGGGTAACACCTGTCTTCAGTGACTTAACTCATCCGCCAGAACGTTGAGCGTCCCCTGAATAAAGCGAGTTAGAAATTTGGCTTGAAACTGCTCTGCCCAAAGCAGAAGATCTCTTGCCGTCTTGTAAAAGGAGAAAGAGTGTCCCCCTTGTTTTTTGATATATGCCAGGGCAGTCGTACTGTCGGAGTGCACTGTGACTGTCTTGGAGGGCGCTTGCTTGCTAGAAGAGGGTAAAGCCTGAGGAGCGGAAGTTTGAGACACAGAAGAATGTCCAACTGCTCGAAGATCGGGCGCCATTGGGTGCTTCATCTTAGTTGGCGATCCATAAAGCAGAGTGGACGGGTGAAGACGGGCACTCTGACACAGCAGCACGAGAAGGAGCCAATGAGTGCTGAGACGATTTTGGGCGCTTGGAAAAAACCGGGCGTTCAGCAGTCTAGGGAGCTTCCAACACTGCAGGGTGCTCGGGAGCCAGAGGAGTCTTGGGTGTAAGAGGATGCTTAGAAGATGCCTTAGACGAAGAGTGCTTACGAGAAGCAGGATACTTGGAAGCCACTCTCTCACTTTCTACCAAGGGAAGAACAGAAGGAAAATGTTCCAGAATGCCTCAGTGACTAAAAGATGGGAGAGGACTGCAAACAGGTTCCTTGAATTTCTTACACAGTACTGGAGGAGAATGAGATACATCACCAGCAAGCCTTTTCAAAGGGCATGATTTATCCACAAAGCGCCATTGGCGTCTGGGAGAAGAATCATCTGAGCCACATGACAGATGATGCACGTCCAGGGATATCCCTTTCCAGCGGCGTCTGGCTGCAACCTGGGATTCAACAACAGGTTCAACCGAAGGGGCGACTACCCATGGGCAGACTCCACCGACCTCCCTTAGGCTACCAGTTTGACTCCTCCCAGGTTTAGGGGAGTATGACATTGACCTTTGCCTAGGAGAATCAGCAGGACAGGCAGCCACCTCCTCCACCAACACATCACTGCCACAAGGTGCAATCGGGCGCTCCACCGACACTGCATTGGCACTTGGAGTAACAGGGAGCTCTGAATCACTCTTATTGTCCATAAGGACCTTAACCGAAGAGGCTAATTGCGCAATAGATTCAACAATCAACTTGAAGCTTTTATCAATCTTACACTCAAGGCTGGCAATGGTGTTGGGTTCGGAAGCGAGAGAGCCGGGTAAAGGAGCTGGTTGCATAGCAGGAGAACTGGGTATGGGATCTACAGAAATAACAGGAAAGTCAATCTCGACACTAACATTATCAATATCATGATCAACAGGAGATCCCTGACTAGCTAAAGACTTACTAATCTGTCTGGCTGTCGCTTTCCTCTTTTTATCTCTAGCCAGTGTGTTTAAATGAGATCTTCTTCCACTTCTTACTGTCCCAGTCTACACATTCATGAGTCTTCTGAACAAATTTGTCCCCTACAACCCATGCAGATAGAATGTGAATCGTAAGATTCCTTAGTCAAACGCGTACTGCAGCCTTTGCTGCAATACCTAAAGCTAGTCAAACTTGAGTTTGACAATTGGAAAAAACAAGTAAACTAAAGTCACAATCAGTAAATAAGGAAAGTCGATATAAGTCTGACTCTATCTAATAATGCCGAAAGGCTATCAAAGCAAGAATACTTCACCAAATACGATGAGAAATCAATAGGAAAGACGAATTCCAAAATCAGAGCTGCTGCTAAAAGCTGGTGTACAGCCATTAGCCGGCAGAAAAAAATTGAATACAGTACTTTTTGCTAGTTGTTCCTCTCTTACCCCGAAAGTGAGAAGGGTGGTCTAAATTTTATTTTTATATAAGTAACTTACCAAGTAATTACAGTGCTATAGTTCCTATTAACAGGCAGCTGAAAATTTTGAAATTTGTGGGTCGTGCTATTTTGTTTGGCTAGGTGACTAACCCCGCCCACTTTTGGGGTAAGAGAGTGGGCAACTAGCAAAAGTACTGTATTCAATTTTTTTCTGCCGGCTAATGGCTGTACACCAGCTTTTAGCAGCAGCTCCAATTTTGGAATTCGTCTTTCCTATTGATTTCGCATCGTATTTGGTGAAGTATTCTTGCTTTCAATATCACTGAACAGGATATCACAGAACGGGATATTGAAAGTAAAAAGTTTTTAAAGGTGTAATGGGAGGAACCTCGCAGTTGCAGTATGAAATAATTGTTAGGAGAGGGTAGAAAGTGTGATGGAAGAATGAAAATATGAACAAAATCATTAAGTAATCCCTATAGTGTACCGTTTGAGGTGCACGGACAGCATAGCTCCCTACAGGGTTCTATAAAACAAACTAGATAAAGAAACAGCTAAACCAATGAAGCACCAACAACTACCCACAGCAGCAGTATGAAGAATTCTGACAAGACACTCCTGGTGGAGAACAGGTGAACTAGACAGTTATACAGATCAGGCATGCAGTCTTTTTTATTTTGAATGCTGACTAACCTGCTGGCATTTAGATATAACTATCTTAAACATAAAATAAGTAATCCCAAATTATATGCAGCAACTTATTCAAGGCATTAACTATATATAGTATAAGATATCTGTAAACTACATTGCTACAGTAAACTTAGAAAGTTACAAAAGAAAACATACAGTAATTTTTGTACAACAACAATAGTACAACAGGCAATTCATTAAATTCTCAAAATGTATAATCTTACAAATCTGATAATACTGTAACATTTACAGCCTCTACAATTGTTTAATCAGTGATTCAGATGCTACTCTGTTTAGTACTCCCTGATAAATAAAATACAATGCAGTATTAACTTACAAACCAAGTACAACAACAAAAAAAATGCAAATCTTACTGGTTCACTTTCAGGAGCTTCATTTGACTCTGATGGTCCATTATCCGGAGAGTCCATATTTGTGGTTAGAGAAGGCTTACTTAGATTATTATTCTACAGCTGTAACGTTCATTGGCCAGAACAACCTGCATGTAAACTGAAAAGAATGAACACTGTTAATCATCATAAATTAGTTTAACAAAAACACCAAATGACATTTCTAGACTATCATGCAACTCACCCTAAAAATGAAAATTTTTATGATAAAATTAATTATTTGGATACTTACCAACTGTAAAGTTTGTTTGCATCTTTGTGCCTCAAGATATGACTGGCATTCAAAATAAACAAAAGAATAACACTTGGCTGACCCAGATGGACTGTCTACAATCACTTGTCTCCCATTAGGTGCCATTGAAATGTTTACGTTCTTGTCAGAATTCTTTCAGATAAGGATGTGGGGAGGCTGGGTGGGGTTTCACTTCAACAGTAGGTAAATATCCAAATAATTAATTTTATCATAAAAACTTTTATTATTTAGGATGAATCTTACCACCTGGTAAAAGTTAGCTGACTACCACACAGAATGAGGATGATGGATTAGTACAGCCAGAGAAAACATCTGCTGGGCAAGCAAACTAAAATAGCAAATTTTTTATGTATGATTTGTATTTTTCCTAACATATGAACCTCAAGTTCTTTATATAGGGATTTAGCTTGCGAACGCAAGCTGAAACAGCTGTTTAACTTTCAGACAAGGTCGTTTACTATCAACAGGTAGGGCGATGCCCTGCCTACATGTCAGTCTGCACTCCACTTTGCCTTCCGACCCATGTACCAGAATGAGGGGTGGGTGAGGTGGGCCGTTAACTAAAGAACTTAAGATTTGTATTTAGGACAAATGCAAATTACAGTGCTTAAAAAATTTGCGATTTGTTCCTAAACAAATGCAAACCTTCATTCTCTACATACGAGACCTACCCATTGGTAGGAGGAGTCTGGGCATTTCTTTGAACCAACTGGTTGGTTCTACCTTCCCAGTCTGAAAAGAGCTGAGGTAGGAATCCTGACCTCTAGCAGGTTGAAAATATAAGACATTCAACTGTTAGACTTCTCGGCATAAAGTAATGAGTTTGCTTTCATTATCTTGTTGAAGGCTGAAAGAACCAGTACGCGACGAAGACAATAAAAATGATATTTTCATAATAAAATTAAGTTTCATATATACTTACTAAGTAATTACATAGCTATGGTTTCAACTCACACGACAGCTTAAATCTTAAAAATCGCAGTACCGCTTCTATTGCTTTAGTGTAGGTGACTAGCCCGCCCACTATTGGAGAACAAGAGGAACAACACAGCTAAGGAGCTAAATTCATTTGTGCCCTATGTCCATGAGAGGGGAGGAGGGAGGGCTTCGATTCTGTAATTACTGTACTTGGTAAGTATACAGTATATGAAACTTAATTTCATTATGAAAATATCATTTTCATATAAGTAACTTACCAAGTACAGGCAGCCCCAAGTTATCAGCGATCTGGTTTTTCAGGGCTTGTCTAGCGACGAAAATCGGCGATTTTCGCTTATCGTCACGCCATCGGAACGGAACCCCCGCCGATAACCAGGGACTGCCTGTAATTACAGAGCTGAATCCCACATTGAAAGGAGGTGGGATACTTGGACATATCAACTGGTGGGCACTCCAGGTACATGGTACCCCCAGGTTCCCCCAAGACTCAAAGCCCTATACAGTACAGTATCAAGGCGAAGAGATGGAGAATAGACAGAATGCTTCCTATGCTTCGTCCCCCAATACCATGCTGGCCAATGACTATTCCGAAGCGTTCAGAATAAGTAGAGCATTTCAAATCGTAAGGGTAATTGTATAATCTAAACGGTTTGAAACATACTAACCTAATCATAGCCTAAGTCTTATAATATGACACCCAGGTTACTTCACTCATATTCCAAATTGCACTTACAACATAAACAATAAAAACTTACTGTTACAGTAGTTCAAATGGCACACTTGATATTTCTCGCCTGAATTAAAATGAGACTGGCATGAGCGCAATCTCCACTTTGTAACCCTCATCCAAAGCACAATCCAAGAAATTCTCCTTACAATTAGATAAGCATATCTCCTAAAGGAAATTTCCCTAAATGAACTTTCAGATGAAAAGGAATATGTAAGTGGACTTGAAGGCACTGACAACTATGGCTGCATTTCTCTTTCTTGAGTCCCTCCTAGATACAACTACACTGCACCAAAGCTGTGACGAGACTGACTCCATGGCGGTCTTTGACCACCACCAAATGTTTGACTAACAACCAAACAAACAACCGATGTCCGGTAGTTAAGCACCATTACACATATACTTACAATTAAATACATGAAACAGCAAAATGCAATGCTTTTCACAACAAAACATATCTCTCTTCTACATAATACAAGCAGTCCCTGTTTACTGGCAGCATTGGTTAATGGTGTTTCGGTGTTATGGCGCTTGGCTAGCAACGTCGTTAACTGGATTTTTGGCGCCAATCTCCAGTTAATGGTGCTGATCACCAGTTAACGGGGTTGTTAAGTGGGGATTTCGGTGCCAATCTCCAATTAACTGCGCTGTTAAGCAGGGTTTTCGGAGCTATTATCGGCAACTTTTGGTTACTGTAGCAGTGAGTTTCAGTTAGCCGTGCTCATCCAGGGACTGCCTTTATGCATTTCCACTTTACGTAAATTTAGAAAGAATACATAAAACTATACTACAACTTGTGGAAAAGTAATCTCTCTGGTCGAAGTTTTGACACTGACAAAAGACCCAAGGTACTGCAGTTCTCAAGCACTTTTTCCACTTCACGTAAATAATGCATTGCGAAAATCGATTTACACCTCCAATATGTGGACTGTACAATGGAAGAGATAGACAAATTATGTCTAACAGCTAACGAGGTAGTGACTGCTCTGATCTCATGAGCTTTAACCTTAACTGATGGCAATAGGTCCTCTTCAATTCAAGAATGTGCCTTGGTGATAAGGTCCCTTAGAAAGAATGTCAATGAGTTCTTAGAAAGGGGTCAAAAAGGATTCTTCACGGAACACCAGAGGTTGCTAGAAGGTCCTCTGATCTTAGTTCTGTCCAAGTAATATCTCAGGGCTCTCACAGGGCACAGAGATATTTCCTCATCTTCTGCGTCAAGAATCTCCATTAAATTCTTAATGGTAAAAGAACAGGGCGAGGGCTTGGATGGAGCCTCGTTCTTGGCCAGAAAACGAGAGTGAATGAACAGACTGTGTCTCCTTGCAAGAATCTAACCCTTTTATCAATAGCCAGCAATTTACTGACCTGCTTAGCAGTTGCTAAAGTGACAAGGAAGAGGGTCTTTCTTGTTAAATCCCTTAATGATATGGAATGAGGGGACTTGAAATGGGAACCAGATAACCACCTTAAGACTACGCTGAGATTCCAGGTGACCAAATCTGTCTTCCTCTGCTTGGTGGTGTTGAAAGATTTGATGAGGTTGCCTAGGTCCTGGTTCAACGACATATCCAAACCTCTGTGTCTAAACACAGAACCCAGCATGGCCCTGTAACCTCTAATGGTAGAGGAGGACAGGCCTCTATAGTATCTCAAGTAGAGTAGAAAATCTGCAATCTGTGTCACAGAGGTATGAGAAGACGAGATGTTATGTCCTCTACACCAGCTGCGGAAGACTGTCCACTTGGCTTAGTGGACCTTGCAAGAAGACTGATGTCTACATCTTGCAACAGCTGTTCTTGAAAAACCTTTCACTCTGATGAGTTTCCTGACAACCTGAAGCCTGTCAGGGCAAGAGCGGATAGTCCTTGATGGAATCGTCTGAAATGAGGCTGTCTGAGAAGACTTGGTCTTTGTGGAAGTAGCCTCATGAAGTCCATGAGCAGCTTGAGAAGGTCCAGGAACCACTCCTTCAGAGGCCACAACGGAACTACCAAAGTCATCAACAGGTTGTGATGGGTAAGAAATTTAACACTTCCCTCACCATGTTGAATGGAGGGAATGTGTATAGGTCCAAGTTCGACCAATTCTGGAGCATGGTGTCCGTCATCCATGCCAGAGAACAGAATAGCAGAAGGCGATGATTCCTTGATGTTGCAGACAGGTCTAAGGTCGGCTTTCCCCACAGTTTCCACAGATCAGTACACACCCGTGGATCTAGAGTCTATTCCATGGGAAGGACCTGTTTGCGATGGCTCAGCTCATATGCCAGCAGATTCAACTTGCCTCGAATGAATCGAGTGATGATCTTGGTTTGATTCTGTTCTGCCCACAGGAGAAGGTCTCTCACTGCCTCACAGGGGAAGAGTGAGTCCCTCCTTGCTTCTTGACATAGGACAGATCATTGGTGTTGTCCGAGTAGACCACCACTGTCTTGTTGAAAATCATGGTCGAGAAGGATTGAAGGCCCAAATAAATTGCCTTCAATTCTCTGATGTTGATGTGAAGCTTTCTCTGTTCCAGGGACCATGTCCCAGAAACTTCCATGTTCCCCAGTAGGGCTCCCCAACCTAGATCCAATGTGCCTGAGCAAAAGTCTAGGTCAGGGCTCAGAGAAAGGAGAGACTTTCCTTCCGAAAGTCTTCTTTCTGACAGCCACCATCACAGGTCCATCTTGATTTCTGGTGTTATGGGAAAAACAAAAGAATCTGGGTGAGCTCTCCTGTCCCAGCTGGCTTTTAGGAAGAATTGCAGCACTCTCATATGGAGTCTTCCTAGTGTTACAAACTGCTCGATGGAGGCTAGCGTTCCTAACAGGCTCAACCATTGGTTGGCCAAACAAGACATGAGAGAGAGAAAACTGCGAACCTTCTGAAGGCAGGATCCAACACTCCTGGGGGATGGAAAATTCCGAAAACTCTGAGGGTTGATTGTCATCCCCAAATAAAGAATTTCCCGTATCAGAATCAGCTGGGACTTTTGAAGGTTGACAATTAGACCTAGGTCTTGAGCAGGGTGAAGGGTCTTCTGCAGGTCTTACATGCACTCCTCCTTCGAAGGGGATCAAAGAAGCCAATCATCCAGGTACAAGGCGATGTTTATTCCTACAAGGTGGAGCCACTTCGCAAGAGGGCGAGAACTCGAGTAAACACTTGAGGAGCTGTAGAGAGGCCAAAGAACAGAGTTTGAATAGGAAGTGTGTCCTGCATGTCGATGGTAATCATCCAATTGCCCTGGTGAATGGATGACAGGACTGTCTGGTTCATTTCCATCCTGAATTTCACCTGGACAAAAAAATTTAGGGCGCTGATGTCGAGGACAAGTCTCCAACACCCAGTGACTTGGGGACTACAAACATACAGTTGTAAATGCCCGCTGTTTTGGCATCCTCGACCACCTCTACGGCTTTCTTCCTGATGAGGAAAGCAACTTCTTCTGAAAGTCAAATACTTCTCTGAGACTACTGAGTATGCAGTCAACACGACCAAAGGAGGCTTCTCTCTGAACTGGATGGAGCAGACCTCTTTCAGAACCTTTACTACCCATTGTTCTGCTCCTCTGACTCTCCATTTCTGCCAGAAATGAAGAAGTGTGGCTTCTACTGATGCATGGAGGACTGCGTCTTCACTTCAGAGAGGAAGAATTGATGGAGGCTTAATTGCCCTGGCCGAGGAATGCAAGTTCGACCGAGGCCTAGGCTGAAATTTTGGTCTGCTCCCACGAAAGGGCTGTTGCTGAAAAAGAGAGACTGACTTGTAGCCAAACGAGGCTGACTCCTTAGGTCGTTTGGCTGACTGAGCTAAGAGATACTGTGTGGACTTCTTCTAGAGGTTTGAAGCATTCTCTTTCACAGTGGACTAGGGAAAGAGATGGTGACAGTCTAAGGGAGAGAAAAGGAGGGCTGACTTCTGGGTAGAAGTGACTCTCTTAGTGGTGAAATACCACAAAAGCTCTCTCTTCTCAAGTACTCCCATAGAGAAGAGAGCAGCTAGCTCCATGGAACCGTCCCTTATGGCTTTGTCTGCACAAGAGGACAAGCCAGTCCGAAGCAAAGTCTCCTGTTAAACAGTCCAATCTAAAAAACTAAACACTTCAAACACTTTAAAAATATTCTTGAGAAGATGGTCAAGCTCCGTTGAGGAGAACATAATCTTGGCTGATGAGAAGGCTGATTTTCTAGATGAGTTGATGAGACCGGAGAAGTCACCCTGGGAGGAGGCAGCAACTCCCAAAGAAGGAGCTTCTCTGGTGGCTTGAGACAAGTACCTCCTACGGGACAACTGAGAGGGAGGAAAGCAGAAAGCAGCCTTGCCTTGCTCTCTCTTCTCCGAGAGCCAAACTCTGTCACTCAAGGCCTTCCTTGAAGAAGAGGAAAGAACCATCTTAGGGAGTCTGGAACTATTGTCAGGCTGTTCCTCATCATGAAGGCTGAAGCAGGGGAGGGCAGGGCAGCTGGAGAAAAGAAGGCAGGAAAGCTCAGTAGGAAATACCTCAGAAGTGCTGCAAATGCTGAGGTAGCAGGTTCCTGATCTAAGCCTTCATCATCTGATGATACCAGGGACAGAGACAAGTCTGAAGGAGCCTTAGCTGATGAGGTGGTGCTGGGCGCCCGGAAGCTGGCGCCAAAGGCTCGGGGGTTGGCACTGAGCCCTTGGGAGCTGGCGCTGGGCGCTCGGGAGCTGGCACTGGGCACTCAGGAGCTGGTGCTGGGTGCTTGGGAGAAGTAGATGGGTGCTTAGACAAAGATGATGGATGCTTATGAGAACTAGCCAGGTGTTTAGGCGCTAAATACTGGCACTCAACAACAGAGTGCACAGGTGAAAAACATTCAGGACTGTCCCAAGCACAGCAGGAAGGCTGTGGGCAGCGCAAAGGCTCTTTGAACAGCTTACAGGGCAGTGGAGAAGAGTGGTCATCAACGGCTGTGCGTCTCTTCAAAGGCTGAGACTTGTCCGGAAAGCACCACCGGGATCTCTTGTAAGGACTAGAGCCTTCTGAACTGGAGGACAATTGATGTACTTGCACATTGATGACTTTCCAATGGCTGTCAGTCATAGCCTGAGAACAGTCAACAGGCTCCACTGAGGGGGTGGGGTGACTACCTGTGGGCAAACCCCACCAACCTCCCTTGGACCTCCGGTATGACTCCTCCCAGGTTTAAGGAGTATGACAGGGACCTTCGTCCAGGAGAGTTGGCAGGCTAAGCAGCCACCTCCTCCACTGACACTGTATTGTCACTAGAAACTTTGTCTGAGCATACTTTAGTCTATCAGGACTTTTAGGGACGCCACTAATTCAGCCACAGTATTCACAACTAGATTAAATTTCTGGTCAAATCTAAATTCAAGACTGGCAATGAGATTGGGGTCAGAAACATGGGAGCCAGCCAAAGGAGTAAGTGGTACAGAAGGAGGGCTGGTAATGGGAGACAAGACGGGCACAGGAGAAGAGATAATAGGAACATTATCAACCATAACGGACTTAGGAGTAGACTCTAAGCTAGCTAAAGTCCTACTCTCGGCTTTAGAAGCTGCCTTTCTCTTCCTGTCTCTCTCAAGTTTGTCTAAATGTGCTTTAAAAATCTTCCATTTTCTCTCATTCCAGTCCCTGCATTCATTACAAGTCAAATCTTTCGTACACACTTGTCCTCTACAACTGGTACAAAAGGTATGGGAATCGTTAAGGGGCTTTAGTGAGTCTCATCTTGCAGCCTTCATTGCAATAACGAATACTAGATGAACTAGAGTCTGACATAATTACAGGAAATAAAGGTTCAAAAAACCTAAACTAGCACTAACTAGCTCGAAGGCTACCAAAGGTAAGAATAATTCACCAATTCTGATGAAATTCTCAACCAGAATGCGAAAAGAATCCAAAATAAGCTGCTTTATACAACCGATGTTCAGTCGTAAGCCGCCAGAAACAAATTGAGCTCTTCAGCTGTGTTGTTCCTCAAAAGAAGCATTACCGCGATTTAAAAAATTTAAGCTGCTATGTAATTACTTGGTAAGCTACTGATATGAAAATAAATTTTTAAAGTAATTTATATTTTTCCTAATACTGTACAGTGCGTCACTGACTTACATCAGATTTGATCATACAGTGCTTTTTCAGTGCCGTTGATGGTGCTAACGGCAAGAATAGGAATTGAGGGGTGGCCGAAGTGGGACGTAGATATAAAGAACTCAGGTTTGCACATCAGGAAAAATGCAAATTACTTTAAAAATTTGCTATTTGTTCTAACAAAAATACAAAGTCTTGTTCTTTTCATAGGAGGCATACCCATTCGTGAGGGGATTCTGAGTACAACTGTGAACCACTGGTAGTCCTTCCCACCCAGGAATACCTTCCTGGTCTGGTAGAGCTGAGGAAGGAATTCTGCACCTCTAGCTTGCTGAACTCATGGGATGCTGCAACTGCTAGACTTCTGAGCTTGAAGTACATGTAATGAGTTTATGTCATTATCTCTTTAAAGGCTTGGATGAACCCAACAGTGTCGGAGACAACATAACTTGTTAATAAAACCAACATGTCTGTTTCATTGTCAATCCCCCTCTCCCCTTGTCTAGAGAGAAGGGGGTACATGGTGTGTGATGGCTACCTGCTTCTCTGCCCTATGGGACCAATAACTCACACATTCTCTCTTGCTTACCAAAGTCCTTAGATGAAATGCTATGTGTTCCCTTAGGGGAACCGGATGAACTATGCAACTTGTTGGGCAGCCACGACAGGACCCAAGGAAAACGTGTCCAAGGACTTTTAGGCAACGTCCTGAAGGTAGAATGATGTGAATATGGTCTGGTGGGACCAAATTCCTGATCAAAATACTTGTTGAATTAAGAGTCTCTTCTGGAATGCACTCCCATTTACCTTGTCAGACAAAAGTACGCCTGCTTGATCATCTCACAAAGCCAGAAAGAGATTTTGCTCTTTCTTGGTTGAGCTGGTACTAACAATGTGTTGACACTCAGGCCTGCATGCCAAGTTCTCTTGAGGTAGTATCACAGCACCATAACTAAGTGAAGTAGCATCTAGTCTCGATCATTACCTACAAAATCCTCTAAGGAGGAGATCAAAAAGGACTAGAATCTGGCGTTAGGGGCCTACAGATTCTGAGTCTTCGCTACGAATTCTGGGACAAACTCGAGTTTTACAGATCCCCATTTCCTTGAGTGCTTAACATCGAAGGAAAGGCCATGAAGCTCACCTACTCTCTTAGCCAAAGCCAGTGCAAACACGAAAACAGTCTTGAAGCTCAGATTCCTGTCTGATGACTTTCTCAATGGCTCGTACGAGTCAGGCTCCTCAAAATGTGAGTCATGTTCCACACAGGGGGCCTGAGTTCCCTGAGTGGGCAAGACTTTTCGAAGCTTCTCAAAAGCATGGAGATCTCATATGAAGAAAAGAGATCTACTCCCCTCTCTTCAACCAAAGGACATGGCCAAGGGCAGCTCTATAGCCTTTAATGGCCAAAACTGAGAGAAGCTTCTTTTGGTAAAGAAAGACAAGAAAGTCTGCTACCTGCTGAAGAGAAGCTCTGACTAGAGAGATATGTCGAAGACACCAACTACAGAAGATGGTAAATCCACTGGTACACAGCTGCTGAGGATTTCTGCAGGTATCCAGACATCTCCTTTGTTGTGTATCAGGAAACCCTCTTGCTCGCAGGAGACACTGGATAGTCTCCAGGCATGAAGTGCCAGCCTGGTGATACCTCTCAACGTCCAGCTGGCACAGCAGGTTGTGTCAAGGGGGAATCTCTCAGCATCTTGGATAGAAGAGCTAGTAGGTCTGTATACCACTCGGCATGTGGCCATTTGGGAGCCACCAGCGTCGGCCTGAGATTTGGGGTGATCACGACCCTGTTAATCACCTAACAAATTAGACACAATGGAGGGATGACGTATGCCCCTAGGTTGTCCCCCGGGTGCTGGAACGCATCTTCCATTGCCGCCCATGACTCTGATATGACTGAGCAAAGCGCCAGTAACCTCCTGTTATACTGGGTTGCGAACAGTCTATGATCGGATGATCCCATAGATTGAATAACCCCTCCACAACATCTTGGTGTAAGGGCCACTCCATCCCTATCACCTGACTCTGGCAACTGAGTTTGTCTGCCACCACATTCTGGGAACCCTGAATGTACATGGCTAACAGCTCTACTGAGTGCACTACTGCCTACTCATGCACCTGTATCGTCAACTAGCGTAGCTGGAAGGAAATTAGCCCTCCCTGCTTGTTGACGCATGCCACCCCTATGGTAATGTTGCTCATCAACACCATGGAGTGCCCCATCGGCAACAAGCAGGGAGGAATGCTGCCACTAGCGTCCTCCACCCTTCTTCTTGTCCTGAAACTCCTGAAGGGCTGAAAAAGCTGCCTTGAGATCCAGGACGCTGATTTGGAGGTGCCTGTCATTCTGGTCCCATACACCCATAACTAACAACTCTTCCAGGTGTGAGCCCCATCCCTTGGTCCTTGAATCCGAAAACAGAATAGGAAAGAATGGAGGGTCCTTTGCCAGGGACCAGCTTCTCCAAAGATGACAGGTGCCTAAGAATGACCTGCCACTGCTGAGCAAGTTGTACCTGTCAAAACAGGAACTTCTGTGCTGCCTCTCTGAACCTGCTGATATCTGAACCTGCTATGTGAGTCCGAAGGGGAGACTCACTGCTGCCATATCTATTAGCATGGCTAGATACTTTACCTTCTACTTGGGCATGAGATCGTGACAAAACTTGAGAAGACGATCTCTGTCCTGAAGCAACTGCGACAATGAGCTTGCCAGGACCAGCCAATTGTCCAGGTACCTTAAAAGACATATCTAATGCAAATAGGCCAACTGAGATCAGTTTGAACCTTCGAGTGAACACCTGAGGAACGGTTGTGAGCCTGAAACAAAGCGCCCTGAACTGGAACACTGTCCCCCTAAGGGTAAAACAGAGGTACTTTCAAGAAGACTGCTGGATGGGTATTTGAAAATATGCATCCTTCAAGTCCACCGAATGCATGAAGTTGCCCTCTCTTATGGGATCAAGTACAGAACGCACTGTTTACATCATGAACCAGGTCTGGAGAACAAACCGGTTCAGGGGAGAGAGGTCGATGACCAGTCTCCAACTGCCTGTCACCTTCTCCACTAGGAACAGACAACAGTAAAAACCTGGATACTGATCCTTCATGACTTCCACAGCACCTTCTTGAACATCAAATTCACCTCTTCCCAAAGGGTAAGGTTCTTCTGTATCCAGGAACGTAAGCCTGGAAGCAGACCAGATTGATGGTGATGGGTGTTGGAGATACCCACCTGAAGGACACCTACTACCCATGTCTCTGTTCCATATCACTGCCACATTATCCAATGGCCCGAAAGGCATCCCCTTCCATCGGCAGTAAATGGGGAGGAATGCTGCCCTATCGCCCTCCACCCTTCTTCTTATCCTTGCCCCCTTCCTAACACAGGAGGGGGCTGAAAGGGATGCCACTACTCACCTTTCGTTACTGGGGCAGAAGTTTGGGTAACTCTATGAGGGGCCAGGGAAGTTTGGGACTTCCTCTGACCCAATGAGGAAGGGCCAGCCTGACCTAAAGGTTGGGCTGCAGTGCCACATGAAGACCCAGAGGTCTTGGTCACTGCTCGGTGAACAAGCTAGTCATTGTACTCGGCACACAGCCTATCCATCGTGGCCTCCACTTTTCCTCTAGCAAAGAGGGAGGTGAAACCCAGTACAGGTACTGGTCTGTTCCTCAGTGCCACTGCTAACTCAGACCCAATAAACCTAGAGATTTGAGACAACACAGCGTCTCGCCTCTTCAGGAATAGGTTCGCCCACAGGTTTGCCATCTGGTGGGCTAGTTAGGTAATAGCCCTACCTCGAGACATCAGTCTCCTAAATGCAGTGACTTCTTCAGGTTCATGAGAACCTGAAGAGGAGGAAGTGATCTTGGCCACTGACAACAACCAGAGATCTGTCCATAAGACTGTCTGGAATGCTGCCAGGGAAGTCGATTCCAGCGCTGCTGCCTCCACTTGCGAGAGGGAGAACCCCCTCTGCACAGAGTCACTCCAGTGACAGACCAGGACACAGACAAGCCAAGTCCAGGTCAACCTGTTTAATCGGCAGTGGCCTCTCTGAGGGAATATAGTATTTCCTCTGGCAAGCTAGAGGTAGAGGATGCATCTTGCAAGAGCAGCTAGACCAAAGAGAATTCTCTTGCCCAGAAACTGGAGAATTCACTTAGTAACAAGCCTTGACCAAGGCAAGCCCATCCAGACCCTGGGTTCCTTCTGGGATACCCAAAAAGACTTGATGGCTGGTAAACGGTCAGCAGGAAAAGACAAGGTACTATATCTTCCTCAAGTTCACTATAATGCTGTATCATACCAACGATCTCCAAAAACTGCCTCAGTAACTCCGGGATGTCCGAGTCCTGGGGCATAGAACCCTCAGGTCCCTCCAGGTCCCAGTCCTCCTAAGACACTCTTTCTGCAGGAGAGGGATGCACAGCAAATCCCCCTGGCAATCCCTCAACCACTTGAGGACTGATCCAGGAACAAACACTTCTGTGGACAGACCTCTGATCTTCTCAGTCCTGTGGAGATAATATCTAAGGGCTCTCACAAGACAAAGATATCTTTCCTCTTCCTCTGGGCCTAAAATCTCCATCAAGTTCGTTACTGTAAAGTAGCGGGGCCAGGGTTTTGAGGGTATTTTGTTTTTTTTTGCAAGAAAACCCAAAGTTAGCGTGCAAACTGTGTCACCCTGGGAGAAACCCACCCTTTTGTCCAAGGCATGGAGTCCTCTTAGCTGTTGCTAGAGCCAAAAGAAACAGCATCTTCCTAGTTAAATCTCTGAGGGACATTGAGCAAAGAAGTTGAAACGCGGCCCTGAAATCTATTTAAGAATTACATCAAGGCTCAAAGAAACTGTAGATTGTGTTTTAGGTTTCAAGAGTCAAAAGATTTAATGAGGTCTGTGATGTCCTGGCTTGAGGCAAGGTCCAGACCCTTGTGGCAAAAACCGAGCTGAGCATAGCTCTATAACCTCTGATGGTAGAAAAAGAGAGGCCTCTGGAGGATCTTAAATACAGGAGAAAGTCTGCTGGCTGCTTCATAGGTGTCTTAGAAGTTTGACGACAGTCGAAACCCTGTCTGGGCCAGAGTGGACAGGTTTTGATGAAAACTCCTGAAATGAGGCTGTCTGAGCAGCTCTGGAATGGTGGGAAGGAGCCTTGGATAGTCCACCAGAAGGGCAAGGAGATCTGTATACTACTCCTTCTAGGGCCAGAACGGAGCGATGAGGGTCATTCTGGCATTCAGGTGAGATTGAAGCTTGTTTAGTACTTCCCTGATTAGACTGAACGGGAGAAATGTGTACAAGTCCAGATCGGACCAGTCCTGCAGAAGGGAATTTGTCGCCCATGCTAGAGGGTCCGGAAAAATGGAGCAGAACAGAGGACGGCAGTGATTCTTGGATGTGGCGAAGAGGCCCAGGGATGGTGTCCCCCACAGCTTCCACAAATCTGCTCATACTCGAAGATCCAGAGCCCACTCTGTGGGAAGGATTTGGTGGCGTCGACTTAACCTAACTGCCAACACATTGAGTTTTCCTTGGATGAATCGGGTGATTAACTTTGCTCCTATCCGGTCCGTCCAAAGGAGTGACTTCGTGGATTCGAAGAGCGAATGTGAGTGTGTTCCCCCTTGATGACTGATGTAGATTAAGGCTGTGGTATTGTCTGAATGAACTGCTATCACTTTGCCTCAGACTTCTTCCTGAAAGTGTCCGAGACCCAAATGAATCGTTTTTAACTCCTTGTTGTTCATATGGAGAGTGCTCTCCTCCCGAGACAAAGTTCCTGACGCTTCTCTGTCTCTTAGATGGCCCCCCCAACTTGTGTCTGATGCGTCGAAGTAGTTTAGGACTGGGTTTAGAGGAAGCAGATACCTCCCCTCTACATATCTGCCCACGTACTTCCACCACTGTAGGTCTTCACTGATCTCTGTTGAGATCGGAAAGACAAAAGAGTCTGGCTGTGTATTCCTGTACCATTTTTTCTTCAGGAATAATTGTAGACGTCATAGATGTAGTCTTCCCAGCCTGATGAATTGCTCTATTGAAGACAACGAGCCAAGTAGACTCATCCACTCGTTGGCTGAACAATTCTTTACAGTAAGGAAATGATTCACTGCTTTCAGGCATGACTCTTATCCAGTAAGGAAATGATTCACTGCTTTCAGGCATGACTCTTATCCTTCTGACGGACGGAAAAGCCTATGTGAATCCCCAAATGGAAAATCCTCTGAGATGGGGTCAGTTGAGATTTCTGAAGATTTACTAGCAGTCCTAAGTCTTGGGTTAAAAGTAAGGTTTTCTGAAGGTCCTCCATACATTGTAGCTCCGTGGGCAAATGAATCAGCCTATTAAGTGCAACCACTTTGCCAGGGGGGGCGAGAACTCTCGTAACCTGCGGTGCTGTCGACAGGCCAAAACACAGTGCTCTGAATTGAAATACCCTGTTCTTGTACACAAACCTAAAAAACTTACTTGATGCCGGATGAATTGGAATGTGAAAACATACGTCTTGCATATCTAGGGAGATCATCCAATCCCCCCAACGGATGGACACAATAACTGACTGGTCTGTCTCCATCTGGAAAATCTTGTTTTCTCAATGAAAACATTCAGGGAGCTAACATTGAGGACCGGTCTCCATCCTCCCGTTGACTTGGGGACCACAAACAGCCGATTGTAGAACCCCATCGACGTGATGTTCGCTGCTACTTCTATCACCTCTTTTTTGAGAAGTGCCAAGACTTCCTCTGACAGAGCTAAAGATTTCTCAAAACCTGCAGAATATGCGGTCAAGGTGATCGGTATGTTGACTAGGGGTGGCTTTTTCTTGAAAGGAATTGAGTACCCTTCCCTCAGTACTTCTACAATTCACAGTTCCACCCCTTTGGCGCTCCAACTCTCCTAAAACAGTTGGAGCCTGGCACCCACGGGTGCATGGAGGACTCCATCATCACTTCTTCGATGCAGGTTTAGAAGATGATTTCTTAATGGCTCGGGAGGAGAAATGGACTCCAGCCTGAGGTCTAGACAGAGAGCGTTGTTTTCCTCCTCGAAAGGGCTGTCTCTGAAGGGGTGAGGACGACCTAGCAACTGGATTGGGCCAAAAGGTCATGGGTAGATTTCTTCTGCAGTTCAAGAGAAACTTCATTTGCCACTGCTTGCAGGAAAAGGTGATGGCGATCAAGGGGAGGGGAAAAGAAGTGCTGACCTCTGAGAGGCAGTAACACTTTCGGAGGTGAAAGAACACCAGAGCTCTCTTTTCTTTAAAATTCCCATACTGAAAAGGGAGGCCAATTCCTGGGAAGCATCTCTAATAGCTCTGTCCGTGCAGTAGATCACGCTGAGCCAATCTGAGGAACAATCTTTGGAGAGTGGAGAAAAATCCTGGATCTTCTTGGCTACTACCCCAACTGACCAGTCAAGGAAACTTAGCACCTCCAAAGACTTGAAGAGATTCGTCAATAAGTGATCCATTTCCGTCCCGGAAAACATCACTTTAGCAGCAGCGAAAGCAAACCTTCGTGCGGAATCTATCAGCGCAGAGAAGTCCCTCTGGGAGGAGGCAGCCACTCCCAGAGGGGGAGCTTCTCCGGTAGAATAAGACTGGTAACGTCTCTTAGATAGGTGCGACGGGGAATGCTGAACAAGGATTTTCTCTTGAATCCTCTTCTCTGAAAGCCCACATCTTCAAGAGCCTTCCTTGCAGACGAAGATAAAACCATCCGCAGCAGTCAGGAGAATTCAGACGGGTTATTCATTAAAAAGGTTGACTGTGGCGCCAAAGGAGCCTCGAGTGAGAAGTAATCTGGAAATGCCACAAGGAAAAACTTCAAGAGAGCAACATATGCTGACGGAGAATAATCTTGAACTGTTTCCTCTTCTTCCGACGACAACAGCAAAGTCAAAGGGTCCGTGGAAGTCTTCAATGGAAGAGGTTTCTTCAAAAGGTCTAAAATACTATTCAGATGATGCTGAATTGGTTTCAGAGAAGGGTCTAACTCCTTTTGTGTCACAGAAGCAGCTTGATGAGAAGGCATTAGCGCTGCGTGTATCAACAGTTGCGCTAAGTGGACAGCAGGAGCTGGGCCCAGCGGATGGGCACTTGGGCGTTAATGGGAGCTCATGGGATAACAGACAATCGGAGCCAAACAATGCTCAAGGAGATAGCTGAGTGGGAGTAAGCTGCTCGGGGCTATCCCAGAAGCTCCAAGAAGCTTGGGGATTCGGGGAGGTTATTTCAGTCTTGTGCAAGGGAGAGGAGATTGTTCCTGAGCAGAAGAATGCCTCTTTAAGGGGCAAGACTTCTTTAAGAAATGCCACTGGCACCTCGAATCAGGGCTACGAGTTCCTGGGCTCGAGGAGAGACGGTGGGCATCTCAGATGTCTCTCCAATGGCCTTCTGACGCAGCCTGGGAAACAACAGGCTCGACTGAGGGGGCGACAACCTGTGTATAGCTCCCGCCAACTTCCCTTGGGCCTCCAGTATACCTCCTCCCAGGTTTAGGGGAGTCTGGCAGCAACCTTTGCCTAGGAGAGTCGGCAGGACGGGTAGCCACCTCCTCCACAATCACTTCACTGGGACTTTTATCACTAAATTTATTCATCAAAAAGTGCTCTGATTCACCGAGTTGTGTCACTGTACTTACCATCAGACCAAAATTCTGGTCAAACTTGCTCTTAAGACTGGTGAAGTGATCTGGTTCAGGAGCGAGGAGCCAGATGTGGGAGGAATGGGAGGGCTCGGAGCAAAAGATACATTAGAAACAGGAGAGGTAAAAGAGGGTACATCCATACTCATCAGTTTGGGAGTTGAGCTAATATCTAAACCTTTACTATTGGCTCTAGAGGCTGCTTTCCTCTTTTTATCTCTTTCTAGCTTAGAAAGATGCGAAGCTAAGTTTTCCATGTCTTCTCATCCCAACCTACTCACTCGTTACAAGTTAGATTGATCAAACAGCCTGACCTCTGCAAGAAGAACAAATGGTATGAGTGTCATATGAAGCTTTTGTTAACCTGGTATTGCAGCCTTTGCTGCAGTACCAAAAACTGGATGAGCTAGAGTCTGACACAATCAAAAACTAGACAAAAAGTTACAAAAGTTAATACTCACTGAGAAAAACACATTCCTGAAGGACAATTAGCCTAACAGTGATCTTCATAAGCAACTACAGAACTATGCAAAAGCCGATCGGCAAATCTTGTTAAAAGAAAAAAGCTGGTTGACACAAAAATCACAGAGTAATCAAAATTGGACAGAAGTCAAAATCAGTTGATAAACAACAAAAAACTAGTGCTGAAGGCAATCAATTACAATACTTCACTGAAAATGGAAGCTAACAAGACGAATTCCAAAAAACCAAGCTGCATTCCAACAACTGTGTGAACTCTAGGACAGCAGAAAACAAACTGAACCATCTTTCAAGGGTTGCTCCTCTCCTTCCCAGAGAGTTGGTACAGTACTGGTGAGCAAAACAGAGGGAGTCAATGATTTCTGAAAGTGGCAAAGAGGTCTAGAATAGGTGTCCCCCAAAGTTTCCATAAATCTCGGCACACTTGATGATCCAAAGTCCATTCTGTGGGAAGAACCTGCTTCTGGCGACTCAATTCGTCTGCCAGAACGTTTAACTTCCCTTGGATGAATCGAGTCAGAAGAGATGTTCGGATTTGATCCGTCCAAAGAAGCTCCCTTGCTATCTCGTAAATGGAGAAAGTATGTTCCCCCTTGATTATGTGGGACAGTAGAGTTGTGCTGTCTGAATGGACCACTACTGTCTTCCCGCAAACTTCCATGCTGAAAACTGAAGTCCCAGGTGCATTGCTTTCAGTTCTTTGGCATTTATATGACATTCTCTCTGTTTGGCGACCATGTCCCAGAAACTTCCTTGTTCCCAAGAAGAGCTCCCCAACCTAGGTCCGATGCTTTGGAGTAAAGGTCTAGGTTGGGGCTCAGCGGAAAAAGAGACTTCCCTTCCGCTAGTCTTCCTTCTACACTACACCAGAGCAGGTCTTCCTTGATCTCGGGGGAGGTATGAAACTTGAAGATGTCTGGAAAAACCTAACTGTCCCAGCTGACCCTTAAGTAAAATTGCAGGGTCTCATGTGAAGTCTGCCTAGGTGAATGAACTGCTCCATAGACGATAAAGTTCCCAGAAGGCTCATCTCTCTTTGGAGCAGTGATCGAGGTTGAGGAACTTGTTTACTGTCTTCAGACAAGACTCCACTCTTTTCGGGGAAGAAGCCTGAAAACTCCGAGAGTTAATCAACATCCATAAATAGAGAATCTGTTGAGCAGGAATCAGACGGAACTTCTGAAAGTTGACTGTCAATCCAAGGTACTGCGCTAAGGTGGGAGTTCGTTGAAGGTCCTCTAAACACTTCTCCCTCAATTGGGCTCGAAGGAGCCAATCGTCGAGGTATAGGGAGATCTTGATAACCACCAAAAGAAGCCATTTGGCAAGGGGAGCAAGAACTCTGGTAAATACTTGTGTTGCCGTCAAAAACCCAAAACATAGGGCGCAGAACTGAGACTTTGTTCCCATACATAAACCTTAAATACTTTCTCGATTCCTAGTGTATTTGAATGTGAAAATATGCATCCTGCATGCCTACTGATGTCACTACTCTCCCTGGCGAATGGATGACAGGACAGTACGGTGTGTCTCCATTCTGAAGTTTGTCTGCTGAATGAAGACGTTCAGGGCGCCGACGTTTAAAACGAGTCTCCAGCCCCCTGACACCTTTGGCACCACAAAGAGATGATTGTAGAACCCTGGGGAATTCTCGTTCTCAACTGTCTCTATCGCCAGTCTCTCCTTCCTCCCCTTGCTAGAGGAAGAAGCAGAATTGCTTCTATGATTCTAGAAGAAACATACAACAGGTGCTTGATATGTTGTCTTGCTGCATCAGACGCCAGATCCAGCAAGTACTGGTTCGAGTCCTATTCTCATCCCGAAGGATAAGTAGGAAGACGAGGAAGGAGGAGGAGAAGAGGCCAGTCACTCTCGGTATCCTCCTCACTTCCAAAACCAACAACTTAGTGAGATGCTACTAGTCCTTTTGAAGGAGCCAGTTAAGAAAAACACAACTTGTTGGGCAGCCACCACAGGACTGAGGAAAAAAGGTTCAGGGCCTGTCGGCAAGACCACAGGAAGAAGACAAGAGGACAAGAGGGTGGTCTATTAGACCACATCTTGCTTCCAGACCGGCAGAAACTTCCAAAATGCAAAGGATGGACCAAGCCATTGACTTCGTGAGCTCTCAGGTGGAAAGTACCGGTATCGTCATCACCAGCTGCCAAGTACCTCCTTAGATTGCTTCACGCAACCAGGAGAAAGATGTGTCCTTAGACACTTCTTCCTTGGGAGAGATAGCACTAGAGAAAACGCCGACAACATCCAGGTTAGGAATGTTGAGCCTTTTGAAAAGTACCACAGCTCCCTAATAGGACAAGGTAACGATTGATCTGGATCATCGATACAAAGTCCATGAAAATGAGGAACAAGGAGGACTTGAACCCGACAATAGATGCGAATGGATTCGGAGTCCACTTACGACATCTGAGAGGGAGTCGAGGTATTGATCCCCTTCACCTCTTCTTCCATCTTCTATGCCAAGACCAATGAGATGAGAGATGGTCCTAAGAGGCACATCTCTGTCTGACAACTCGTAAGGGTGCATGCACAGCACTGGACAAGAACCCTAAACGAGAGTCACATGCCACCCACGGAACAGTTCCCTGGGACAGCAAGACCAAAGAAGCTTCTTGTCCGTAGCTAAATCTCGACTAAGGAGAAAAAGGCTACTTCAGATAGAAGACTATGTTGCAAGGGCCTATGTTCTTCACAAATGAAAGGAAGAGAAGCAACCCTTGGCGGGGAAGACGAGGAAGTCCAGACTTGAAGAGCGACCCTGACACAAGAAGAAGTTCCATCAACGACACCAACCAGTGAAGACGGATCCAGTCCCTGGGACAGTGTTGCAGAGGACTTCAAGAGATATCCAGCTATATCTGTTGCCGCTCGGTGAGAAAGCCTATGCTTGCAAGGGAAGCTGGAAGGTCTCCCAGTCCTGAACGCACAGGGATGTACTGCCTGAAGAACTGCTTCTTTGCGTAGCTGCTACATGAGGTTGGGTTAAGCAAAACTCTTCTCGATGCCTTGGAAGCAGAGCTATCAGGTCAGGCAAAAGGCAAAGTCTTCCAGCATTTGTCTGTAACTCGGGGTGAGCAATGCTTGTGAACCTCTAGCGAAACAGACAAATACAGAGGGAAAAACGTAGATATCAATTTTTCCCAAAAAGACAGCATGCCTCACTGTAGCAGCCCCTGGGTCTGGTATGAAGGAGCGAGAAAACTACCAACTTTGTTGTGCAGGGAGGCAACACAAAAGACGGTAGGATCTCTCAGTCGAACAGTCTCTTTGTGAATCTTTGTGAGGAAAAGAGTGAAGAGCATGTTCTGTCACGATCACTCAAACCCGAGGCCGAGCTCGCCTACCAATACATCTCCACCGGGAATGTGTCTGGCTAACTGAGCTATCGAGTGCGCTATACAACACTTGAATACCTGCAAATGTCGACAGATGAAACAGGAGGAAAAACTGATTCCCTCTTGTTTGTCGACATAAGCCACTACTGTGGTTTTGTTGTTCAACGAAACCACTGAGTGTCGCTAAACTCATCCTGAATTCTTGGAAGGCCAAAAGGCTGCCCTGAGTTCTGGATGTTGATGAGAGCGTACTAATCGCCTCAGTCACACACCTTCAAGTTGAAGTCTTACAGGTTTGCGCCTATTCCTCCATCGGTGAATCTGGAAGTACTGTAGACACAAGATGTGAGGGGAATATGCAAGCATGTTCGAAGGTTCTTTCAATCAAGCATTAGCCTAACTCTTTCCTCATACTTCGAAGAGGAAAGAAGGATGGATTAATGGAAGCAGACCTCCTTCATTCTTTACCATGGGGAAGCTTCTGCAAGGTGACAGGATATCAAGATGATTAACTCTATCCAGGCTGGCATTTCACGAATCAGGAGCAGGGGAGAGGAAGAGGGATGGAAGTTTGATGAAAAGAATTGCTGAGACCCAAGGGAAATAAGATACTTCTGAAGGAATCCATTCCCAGGTCTCAGCAGTGTCACTGCCAGGTCCAGAGACTCGATAAGTATCATTTCATCCAGGCATCTGCAGTAGAACTTCTTCCCGATCAATACTTCTTTCTCTGTCCCCTTCTTCCCTCCTCCCTTATGGAAAAGAGGGTGAAAAGAGACACAGTTATGCACACTTTCCCAGAAGGGAAGAAGAGGGCTAAGTGTTCCACGATCTTCTTCCGAAGCCTGGAACTTCTCAAGAGTTGAGGGGGCTGGCTTGAACTCAAGGTCAAGCCGAGATGACTAAGACCCAAAGGTCTTGACCATTGTCCAAAGGACAAGGCAGTTCCCTGGTCCGAACCTTGATTGCCGCAGTATCTGGCAAATCTCTGAAAGAGAAAGGCAGAACCAAGTAAAGGTTCATTCCTAAGGGTCGAGCCAACTCGAGACTTACAAAACCGGAGATCCGAATTAGGACAAAGTCCTTCTTCTTGGCACCAGAATTACCCACCAATTGCTGATTGGTATAGGAAGACCCACCCCCGGACAGAAGCAGTCTCCAGAAGGCAGGGTTCTTTCCAGGAATGGTCGTACCCGAAGAGAGAAAGCCTAAAAGTGATGGATCGTGGTTCTATCAGGAGACTGCCTGGAGGAAACCAGCAGGTGCCCTCCAAAATCGCCGCCTCTCGTTGTAGAAGAGAATACCCTTCACAGCAAGGAGAAGCAGAGAGAACCCAGTCCAGGTGAGGCAGAGTCAGAGCAACCTGCAGTCGGCAAGACCCTCTGAGGCAAGGAGAATTCGTACTCTGTCGAAAGAATAATATTCTTCTGGTTGAGAAAGCTCTCGCAAGCAAGGACCCTGGCAGCCCCCGAAACTCTCCACCCCTCAGGAACTGCAAGGCTTGCGAGGGATGAAGATTATTCATTGGGGGAGACGTGGTCCTGTCTCAGGAATCCTCTCACTGACGAATTGGTGTTAAGTTCTCCGAGAAACAAGGGCAATAGAAACTTGAAGAGGAAGACCCTCGCTGCTTCTGAAGCGTGAAACTCCTATACCTCTCTCCTTGGAGGGAGACCTTGACAGATCCTGAGAATCCCTCCTTGGCTACCTCGTTGCACTACGAGACAATCGGGGGACCGACACCCAAAGCACACCAAGCAGCCAAACTCTGAAGACAAATTCGTCGGAGCTCCCTCTGTCCGTCTCGCACCTCTCGGAACAACCGAGAGGAAAAGAGAACAGGTGAGGAGAAAGAGTACCCCTACCTGCCCTGCCAGTAAGACCAACAGGACAGGTGGACTGTGAGTGATGATCAACTGAAGGAGATTATTGCCACACGGGGGAAGAAGAGCGCTTGTGCCGTGGCAAAGTGCTTTCCTGGGAAGAGCATAAAGTTCACTTGAACAGAACCGAGGGCCCGATTCGGAAAAACAGAGTGGGGCCGAGCCAAGCTGCACTGAACAGAGCTGATCATGCGAATGGGTGGTATGTAGTGGAATGGGAGGCAGGCGGGGTGAGCCGAGGCGAGCCAGTCTCGCAAACGAGACCAGGGGCTGGGCGGGGCTGGCAAGTTTGAGCCGATCGTGCAAACACAATCGAACTGGACAGGGCGGAACTCGCCTGCCATGAACTAGCATTAGTTTCCCAAACTATAAACTCCTTTGAGGCTGAGGCCCCTTGACAAGAAGGTTTAAAGGGGAATTCTGTACCTGCTGTCCTGCATGCTCAAACACTAAGGTTCAAGACACAAGGATGAAACCCGGCCAAGCAACTGAAGCATCTGGCGGGCAGTATCAAGACACCTGGAGCTCGTGGGCAGTATCAAGACACCTGGTGTCTCGGCACCGCGACACCTGGTGTCTCGGCACCGCGACGCCTGGCATCTCGGCACCGCGACACCTGGCATCTCAGCACCGCGACACCTGGTGTCTCAGTACTGCAACACCTGGCGTCTCAGTACTGCAACACCTGGCGTCTCGGCACTGAGATAACTGGCGTCTCGAAACTGAGACACCTGGCATCTCGGCACCAAGACACCTGGGTGTCTCAGCACTTTCTCTCGTCCCATGCCTCTTGTCAAGAGAGCGCTCATGATTCACAGAATTCGAGTGACCTTTGAGACTCCTAAAAATGGGGAGTGGCTGCTTTTGGTTTCCTAAGAAATCGAAGAGCCAGGCACAGAACCAGTCTTAGACGCAGATTTCAAAGACTGGCAACCAGGGCATGACCTCGAGGGGGAGTCCTCACCCCAGGAGAGGCAGCCAGAATGGGAAGCTTGCCGGGAGGGAGAAACGATCCCAACGGATTAGCCACCTCAGACGATGTCTTGGCGGGCTTCCTTCAGTACTGTCTCCTCCCCTCAAACTTCGCCCACTGCTCGGCAAACCAGGAACACTCAGAGCACGGAGAATTGCGAGAACACTCATGTCCTCTGCAGGTGGGGCAAAGGGCATGTGGGTCCACATCTACACGTGAGCCGAAGCTATTGCACTTCTTCCCTCCCACCCCAGGACATACACGCTGGGGAAAGATGGCTTACAGGGTTTATCAACATTTATAATGATAGCAGTAGGAAAAACAAGAAAGATCCCACCGGGAAAACAGCTCAACAGCAGTCAGGGCAGAGAGCGAGAAACTAATCTGCAGAGCATGACGGCCGAAAGCAAATTGGAATGTTTACATCCGGGCAGGGAGAATTGCGAGAACACTCATGTCCTCTGCAGGTGGGGTAAAGGGCATGTGGGTCCACATCTACACGTGAGCGGAAGCTGTTGCACTTCTTCCCTCCCACCCCAGGGCATACACGCTGGGGGAAGGAGGGCTTACGGGGTTTATCAACATTTATAATGATACCAGTAGGAAAAACAAGAAAGATCCCACCAGGAAAACAACGGTCAGGGCAGAGTGCGAGAAACTAATCTGCAGAGTATGACGGCCAAAAGCAAATTGGAATGTTTACATCCTGGCAGGCAGTACTCCCGCCTCCCGGATGGTAGTTAACTGCCTAACCACCTTGTTCGAAAGTTCAACGGCTGTTTCCAGCTCTGCTAAAAGTAATTCCTAATGTAAAGGACTGACTGTTTGTATATCGTGTCGGAACAACTGAGTATTAATTTGACAGATTCCTTAGTAAATTTTTCCTTTAATACCACAATCACTCCCATGAGTGCCGTGTTTGGGGTAAAATTTTACTTCGTCGTTATTGGATTTTGGACTTGAAAATATAATTTTCCTATGTTTTAATATGTGCTTTTAATGATTTTGACATTTGTTTCATTAGCAAATAACAAATCATATCTAACCTAACCTAGGGTACCAGGTTCTTACCCTAGTGCACATCAGCATGAAAACATTCCATTAACTTGACTTAATCTGAATTAGAGGTATCAATGGGATTAAGGTTCTTGTATTTCAATCATTTAGTGTTTCCTCTCACCCAAATCTCCACTTTGGTCCCCCAAATGGCAGGATATAAAGGTGGGGTCATCTACCTCTAGACATTATATGGGCAGCTCAAGGAGCAAGAGCTGGTGCTAGCACAAGGCTGGCTTAATCTCAAACAACAGTATCTAAAAGTTCTCATTTGCTAACAAAATTAATGTGAAAACTTTCAAAACGCATTAAAACATGGGAAAATTATATTTTCAAGTCCAAAATGCAATAATGATTTAAAGTAAAATACCATGCAATGACTGATTTTATTATGATTTTCATATAAAGCATAGGGTATTAAAGAGACTGGCAGAACTATAGAACACCTCCGCATTGGGTATTACTTGGAAATTGACTTTTTCTACAGTATTTTGGTTGCTTATCAAGAATTTACCATTATTTTTTGGCAGTCGACTGTAATTAACCTCAGAACTGATGTGTTAATGTAAGCTGGCCATCCTCAAATAATATCATGTAGGATATGTGCAGTGTTACAGGGGAACTTTTGGTAAAAAGTGGAGTTTCCTTCAGCGGGGGCCCACACCCTGGCTAAGCAACAAGGCCTACTAGGTTTGGTTAGGTTAGGGTATGTTAGGTTAGTATAGTTTCATTTATAATAGGTTTCCTTAGCCAATCCATTCTTGAACATATGGCTCCCTAATGACTTGCGTATGCACAGAACAATTTCATCCCCAACCCAAAACCCCACGTTCCTACATGGTCCCCAACCATGTTGGATAAAGATAGGCTATGAGGTTAATAATAACTGACCAACAATACACAACACCACCTCCTTCATCAGTAACACTAAAAGGGTAATTCTATATATTAGCTCTGTGCCTGTTTTTACCTTTTCAACTGGTTTTTTCTACACTTATAGAGGTTCTGATACTGGCGGTGCATCTGTTTGTTGTCGGCCAAATGGAATGTCCCTTGCCGTGTTTAGTACTGGCCCAGGGGGTGTTTGGTACCCATACTTTAACAAGTTATTTCACTTGCCGGACGGGATATGAACCGTTCGAAACAGATGTACCCGTGCTCTGTCTTGTGAAGATCGCGTATGGAAACCCCTTTTTGGATGGACTTCTGGGGTTAATTATAGGTTAATTACACTCGAGTGCCAAAAATTAAAGGTAAATTCATAATTAGCAACCAAAAATCTATAGAAAAAGTCAAGTTATAGTGCCGTCGCCAATGCAGAGCTACTATATAGTTCTAGCTACTATATAGTTCTACCACTAAAAGTATAGGAAAAATCAATTTCCAAAGTAACAGTCCGCGCAGAGCTGCTCTATAGCGTAGTTTAACCGAGAGACTCAAGAGCACAGAATAAAAACTTCAATAGGATATCGAGTTGTAGTATTAGGCTAGAGCAGAGTAAAATGGCTTTCTTTTAGGCCTTGGACTAGCATTATGAAAAAATTTTATAGCCTGGTCTATCACCGGTCTCTAGACAGCAATAGGCTAAAAGAAGGCTTAACTTATTCCGTCATGCCTTATGTTTATTTTATTTGCGTAATGCCAGCCCGAGAGAGCCAAGGCTAAGGTATATCATTAGGAATGCTGTCGTTATCCTTACCTATTTTACAACACACCTGTTCTACACTTGATACAAAAATGCTTTAAATGCAGCCTCAATAAATCTATTCATCTTTTAAATGTCTCGTCGAAAGCTACGCTAAAACCAAGACTAAAGTTAGACCGTAAGTTTGATCATTAAGATGATACTGGCTAAAGCAACACATGTCGTACAACTTACCCTTAGCTTCAAACACCTGTTGTGTTCACCCGCGCAATAGTTACACGATAATCGCACTTGGAATAACTACCCTGTCAAACAACTACGAATATGTGTTAATCACTCTCCATGACACAGCGAGAAGTTCAAACTATGGGCACCTAAACTTACAGCACTGTGACAAGCGTAGGAGTAAATAAAAAAAATATCCGAATCTAGTAACACTTAGCGCGTTCTTAAGTGGTTAACCAGGGGTTTAGGCTCTCACGGGATACAATCGGCTGTTCAGTATGTTCCATTCCCTCGATAGAGACGTTATGCAGCAGTATTCTTGTAATACATATTATCTTAAGTCCTCTTATAATACCAGTTAAAAGTGTTTTAAAATATGCATTAGAACAATCAAACAGCAGTTTACACTTACACATATAAAAATGTCAGACAACTGTCCACGGGAAACCGACGCTAGGGTCACTACAGTCTTTTGGACGGCGCGAACATTTCCAAAACAAACTGACAAGAAACGCAACCCCACTCGAGTTGCCAACTTACCATAATAAAAGTTGATTCGCCGGGTCCGGTTTGATGGGGTTTGGGTGGTCCCCCAAACGAAGCAGGACCCAGAAACAATAATGAGGAAGAGTTTTCATGCAGCGAGTAATTGGTGCTATAAGCAGACACCAGGTAATTTTCAGTATACTGGATTCTCTTACCGTGCATTAGCAATGCTTGCGGTGGTTCCATAGAACAGATAAGTAAATACTGAACCCTTATACATTCTTCAATTTTGGATGAGACACGTGTAGAAAACTTCCATAACATTGCACTGATGCAGAAGAATCATAGACCGACACAGAGGCTCATCAGTAATGCGTCAAACCTACTACACATTGCACGCACTCTCTAGCTTCCAAAATATCAAGGCACTTCTTGTACAACTCCACTTCCAAACCTTAAATCCAGCGCTGTTTAGGTTTTCCTCTTCAACTACTCCGTAACGCTTCCGCGTAATACAGTTTGTCACCAGTTTAACTTCCTCCATTATAACCCATGGCCGATCATTTCTAAATACCTGGAGCCATCCTTTCATCAATGCTAAATTTTTCACTACTACATATCTAGATATCTTTTGTCTTTTCATTTCATCTCAATCATAATTCATGTCAACAGCATCAATATCCACACACCACTTTCATACTGAAAAGTTACCTCAACAATCCGGTCGATCATCCCAAATTTAGGTCCCATAGACATTCCGAAACTCTTAAAAAATATTGCACACAATCTGTTACCTTCATTTTTCAACTATAATGAGGTTCACCTACTCTCTCATTCTGCCATTTGCCATTATATATCAGGTCCTAAATATCTATGCAAATTGACTGCTTCCATTCTTTTACGATACCTATACGATTTATTAGTCCATCTCCTAACCTAAATCTTGCTCACATTTATTCTATTTTTCCTCTTGCAGCCGCTTCAGTCTTTCACTAGTTTCTGCAGATGTCATTAACTATCGGCAATCAGCATTGTATCGTTTGCCCACCGCCATTTCATAGAAAGAATGGGCATGGCAGGTTAGTGAAAGGTGTATAATTCAAGTGATTGCGAGAAGGAGAGCGGGACTTAGACAAGGGTTGGATAAATAGTGTGAAAGAGCTATGAAGTTTAACATGCTGCTACTGAGTCTTCTGTGAAGGTGTACGAAACTACTGATGCTATTAAAATTTTACTGAACCAGGGATGCATCCTCGATACATCAGTTAAAGTAAGAACGTTGCAGTGCGTACTGAGTTGTTTGTTCTCTGAAGCTATCCGTTATTAGGATAAATGGATTCATGTTAATAAAATATTTATAAGTATACTATATATATAGTTAAACGTGAGCATGTCGTATTTATGTTATTTATACACCGTAAGCTGGCAAAATGGATAAGGATAATTAATGCTAGGTATTTTAAACAGAAACCAGAGTATCGAAAGGGATTATATTCCTGAGACATAGATAGTCGTGAGAACGTCTACGACTCTACTGCCCCTAGACAGACGGTGGTTTCTAAAGCTTGCAGCAGAAGTAACCTGTGTTCATTCATCCCTCACTCTTGGATATATATATAATGTGTGTGCGTGTATGTTTATTTGTGGTGTATATACAATACACACACACACACACATATATAATATATATATATATATATATATATATATATATATATATATATATATATATATATATATATATATATATATATATATATATATGAATGATTATAATCACATCAACACATGGTTTGTTTATCACGTGTCAAACAGGAGAAAAATAAATAAAAATAATAGACTGGGTGTAAGTCGAAACCACTCGGGACCTACATCTAGTCTTATTTTTTCACCTGTGTGATTATACATATATATATATATATATATATATATATATATATACATATATATATATATATATATATATATATATATATATATATATATATATATATGTGTGTGTGTGTGTGTATGTGTGTGATGTGTGATTATATATATATATATATATATATATATATATATATATATATATATATATATATATATATATATATATATATATACACACACACACATATATATATATATACACACACATCTCCAAAAATATTAAGCCACATATAGCGTTTAATATTCAGTTCACTATACCCTTGGAATAACTTACATCCTAGAGGAATCAAGATTGATGCGTGTTTCGTCACCGGTAGGATATGAACCACTGACTGGTTTGGAAACAGCGATCGCTAGTGACTTTGACCTTTGAGCCATGAAGAGAAGTATAAGCTGATATTGACTCTGCAGTACATAATGCATGCCGGATTTAGGCTCTGTTCATTGAATCCGTATCATCCCATTTCCACCATCTGATATACGTGTTTGTAACAAGTGGCTAATTATGAATTTCTTTCAGATACATATTCGTAACAGAAGCCACAGCGATAATGTGCAGATATTATTGGACTGACTAAAGTTAGTAAAGGGCGTTCTTGAAATAAAAAAATCTAAATTCAGAGACACCATTAAGCGTTCTTTAAGAGAATCAGTGATTACAATATTTATCATTAGCATTCTCGCTCGTTCATATCCCATTTCGTTTAGAGTTAGCAATTCCACTTTTTCTTAGTGCAGTGCTGCTGGAACCGGACCTCACTGGGACATTCTAGTCACCCAGGCGGAAGGTAACGCGTTCATGCGGGACGACCTGCATCCTCTCCTACGTAATGACAACTGTTATGTATATTAATACATCAGTCCAGTTACGTTGCAAGCACTGGCGAGGACAAACTCAACCCGGTCAACCCATGGCGTTCTGGATTAACTTCCAGGTATTGGTCTCAATGTATATTAATGTCTAACAATCCTGGATGACGCCGGAGTCTGAATGGCCAGGTTAGGGTAGCCCTGTGAACCCTTGCATCAGCAGGGAACGTCCGTCCTGACGGAGGAAGTAAGGGCGGGTTTAAGAAAAGTATACGGCCAGTTTTGTGGGTCTTGAAAATGAGTCAAGTGAGGGTTCGAAACCCCAGGGAAAAGAATACGCATGCTAAAATGTAGGGATTGCTCGCCTATTTCCCAAGTGTGTGTATGTAGATTTTCTGAAGCAATGAAAGCATAGTTTTTCTTGATTCGGAAGAAAAAAAAAAAATGTGGTTACTTGAGCAATGGGACAATCTTAAATACAAGAAGATTTTTACTGATTTCCTGGGAATACAGGTCGTTTATGTCCGCCTCCCCCCAAAAAAAAATAAAACCACGAATTATTTAAAAAGATTTAGTTAACAAATTAGAAAAAAAAACAGCAAACGAACCTACAGTAATGGAGTCTATTGCAAAATGCCAACAGAGGCATTATTATGCTCGATCCTTTTTCACAGCGTGGCGTCCTGTTCTATGGAAGCTTAGTTGGCTTGTTAAATAACCTAATAATAATAGTAAATATAGAACATTCTAAAATTGCTGCAATCCTTCTTAATAGCGTCACATGGTTTTTGAACCTTAAGGGATAACTAACACAGGTTTAGGCCAAACTTTAGTTTTTACTTCAATAATAATTAAAATATTGAATGAGTGGAAATCTCCCTACCAAAGCACTAGTAATTCGAAGTATATTGCAAAAAATTCCAAAGCAATCCGATCCGTTGGGCACTTCAGTGAAATGGGAAATACTCTGGAGCTTTCGTTTAATGGCGTCATAAATTCTGAAGCGTTACTTTCGAAATTGTCCAAGTTATTCAAGGTCACAGCCGGGAGAAGACAATGAACTGGAAGAAAATGAGCGTCTGGAATTAATCATTTCAAAGCAACTGGCTTCTTGACAAATGGCACATTATAATATAATAATGAGCGTGGAGGATCATAAAAATGACTAATTGGCATGTTGCGTAAATCTGTACTCATTTGCTTAAAATCAAGCAAAATTTTCTGAGAGTTTCACTGATAAAAAAATTAATCAAAAGACGAGTGAAATAAAAAAAAAAATACGAGACAAAACAAAATTTCAAGAAAACTGAGAAGTCCTGTCCTTGAAATAAACACACCAAACACTAAGAGATTATTCTCATGTGCGTTAATGCACCCGCATGTCTGAGCAACTTCTGTGATTAATGACAGGGCACTTCCTTCATCAAGTCGACACTCACAAAGTTTTTATAGTGGGATTACGTAGCAAACCAAATGAAAGTGAAATGATTAAAGTAAATGCAGCACAGAAGCGATATTAAAAGACACTGTCTTCATATTATAATTTAATCTGAGGAACAGCTGTTCACTGTAGCAATAATGCTAGAAACTTAAAAACATTTTATGATTGTTAAAGCAAATTGATACCTCCACTCCCATTAGTCTGTGGATATTTAGTCATGAGAAATATCCACCAGACCGACAAAAATGCTGTCCTTAGCGTTTAAAATATTCATAATGATACAAAAATCTCCCGATCTAGGTAAACTGGACATCAAATTGAGATATATTTTTACGAAATTCAAGGCAATCCACTCAAAGCTGGTTTTTTTTGGGGGGGAGGGGATGATGATGGCAGCGGGGAAAGGGGAGTTGTTGGATGCTACAGATACCTACTGTATAGTACTATGGAACTTCCATCTCCCTCATGTTATTTTTACTGATAGTGTCACATCTGTATCTTCCAACAGGTCAGGATGTATCCAGTGCAGTACGACTTGAAATAATAATAACAGGTAATAAAGGAACTGTAAGACGGATATGTTTTTGTAGGAGTTAGTAGCCCACCCTCACCCAATTAACCTCACCACTTAAGCGTTAAATATCCTGACAGGGAATCTGAAGACCAGAGTCCTCTAGATATCACACTTTACGAGATCTGGAAAAACGATGATATTTTGGCCTTCAAATTGGTATGTGACCATGAAAAATAGGCATGACATAAAAAAATTAAGAAAACCATCACTTACCCCTAGATTTTCATCAAAATCAGAGAAAAAGAGCACTGAAATAATAATAATAATAATAATAATAATAATAATAATAATAATAATAATAATAATAATAATAATAATAATAATAATAATGTCATAGTAGCATGAGTCACTAAAATGGTGAAGAAATCCAGTGGTGTAAGTGTAAATAGATATTGGAATTTTATATACAGACGAGAGCTTTCGAGAGCCCGCTCGATTCTCCTCAATCTGACTAAAACATTACAGCAGTCACTGAAGTAAAAAGTTTTGAAAAAATAAATAACAATTTAAAACGTGTTAACAGAAGAAAACCGGTCGTAACTTGAAGATAGGCAATTTCATCGTTCAGGTAATAACACGTTTTAATTTCTTATTTATTTTTTCAAACTTTTTACTTCCATGACTTCTCTAAGGTATTAGTAAGATTGAGAAGAAAAATCGAGCAGGTTCTCGAAAGCTCTCGTTTGTATATAAATTTCCAATATATATTTACACTTCCACCACTGTGGATTTCTTCACCAATAATAATAATAATACTAGGCCTATAATTCCACACCAGATGGATATGAAATATGACTTTTGCCACGAATCTCCAGTCTCCAACTCATTATTAAATGGCCTTTGGCTGGAATTAGCTTAACACCACCAACTGACCATCTCGTCAAGAAAATTAAATTCCATTCCAAAATCAATTGCTTTTTTGCATCTGAAAAGCTACTGCACGATGCAAAAATTATCAGCAATTTGAGTTTTGTCAAAACCTGTTGCCAGTCTCAAGCTAAACATTACTACGTTATTCAAGGTAAAAAGGAGTGTTTGAGATCTATCACCTCTAAATCTTCAACTTGCTCTCACTGGCTTACCAAATATATCATATCCTCCGGATTGTGTCCCTGTCTCTGGGATACAACTTGACAATATTCCGCTGGGCATTAAATGTCTGCCACTTGATTAGGTGCACT